>NC_089791.1:23405887-23455887 GCF_040412425.1 Macrobrachium rosenbergii | reverse complement strand
CTTCGACCGAGCAACAGCCTGACCAACGGATTTACTGACAGAATAAAAGGCTGCTACAAAACACCACAAATCTGGTAAAAATCTTCTAGAGACAGGTGAACCATAACTAGGGGATTCAGTTATCACTATTATCATTCACCCGTGAATAAGGAACCAGCCAAAAAGGGTGAACAGATACGACCAAAGAGAAGGCAAAAGTTGTGAATACTGATCGTAGAACACATGTAAGTTACGAGCGCTTTTCAATAAACGAACAGCGATGAAATGGGGAAATGGACAAATTCCATTTGCAAAATGTTTGAATTGAATTGAATTGTATTAAACTGAATATAGAATTTAGGCCGAAGGCCAAGCACTGGGACGTTTGACGTCATTCAGCGCTGAAACGGAAATTTGACAGTAAAAAGGTTTGAAAGATGTAACAGGAGGAAAACCTCGCAGTTCCACTATGAATCAATTGTTAGGAGAGGGTGGACAGTAAGATGGAAGAAAGAGAATATGAAAAGAGGTACAGTAAAAGGAACGAAAGGGGTTGCAGCTAGGAGCCGAAGGCATGCTGCAAAGAACCTTGAGTAATGCATATAGTGCACCGCATGAGGTGCACTGACGGCGCTACCCCCATACGGGGATCTGCAAAGAGAACCAATGAAGATGCGTACTTCATTGGTTTTCTTTAGGGTTTTAAGGTCAAGGGAGGTCATAGCGGTGGCGGCTGATGACTACAGGTCGACCTATGGGCTCCCCAACAATTCCCATCCTAGGTCACAGCGACAGAAAGTCGTGTCACCAGTGATATCTATCAGAGAAGACGTTATGGTCACGACATACATTTTAAGAACGTGAACAGAAAATAGAATTCAGGACAAAGACCAAGCACTGGGATCTATGAGGTCATTCAGCGCTGAAACGGAAACTGACAGTAAAAGGTTTGTAAGGTGTAACAGGAGAAAAACCTCGCAATCGCACTATGAATCAATTTTTAGAAGAGAGTGGAAAGTAAGATTGAAGAAAGAGAACATGAGTGGAGGTACGGGAAAAAGAATGAAAGGGGTCGCAACTAGGGGCTGAGGGAACGCTGCAAAGACCCTTAAGTAATGCCTACAGTGCACCGCGTGAGGTGCAATGACTGCACTAACCCCCTACGGGGTTATAAGAACATGAAGTTTGAAGTTTTCTGTTAAATTCTTCATAGAGTAATGAAAGCCTTATGTGTGTGTGTGTGTGTGTGTGTGTGTGTGTGTGTGTGTGTGTGAGAGAGAGAGAGAGAGAGAGAGAGAGAGAGCGAACACGTAAAACTTCAAATTCGCTTTAAATGAACAAGGGCAATGCTTTATCTATCTTTCTTTTCCTTCCTTCCTTCCCTCCTTCGGCGAAATGAGCCACTGGCCCAATCGATGGCGTCATTCAACAAGGCAGAATGAGTCACGGACAGCATGGCGTGGAATATAAAATGAAGTTTACAATACACCGCTGGAAGGCTGTAATGCCCGCGTAATGCCACGGTCACTATTAATAAGAATGACATAAATTTTACAGCACGAAAATTCCACCACCGTCACGAAATGGATGGATGGAACGTAATTGTTTTTCTTTTTCTTTCTGTTATTTTTTACACTGGCCGGCAGTGCGATTACAAAATCAAATGAAAGTGCGAATTTTAACAATATCCAGCGCGAGGGTTTTAATCAATGCATTCCATTAATATTGCGACGCTAGCCTACAGTTTCTTGTCAATAAATCAAAATACTGAGCAACGCTAGATGATTCTTGATTAATCGATCAAACCCATATTATCAATAACTAGATAAATGAAACCACTTTGGTTCTAACCAAGATAATTGCATTAAGTTGGATAGTTTAAATGAACCAGTCAAATTACAGTGAAGTTCGATCAGTAACGCCAGATAATTTTTAATAAATCAATATATTAAATAAAATCCTATCTAAATTAACCTTGCAAGGTCTGATAGCTCGTAACAAATCTAATGGCCATTCCAATAACCAATCAAGTTGACGTTGTAACACTAGTTCATTCTCATTTAAATTTTAATTTTCTTGCCGTGGTAAGATTCTCGCCTACCAGACGAGAGGACTGGGGCTCATATCCCGCCGCTCACTGGTGGCTTGGGGATGGCGCCATTGCATATAAACCCGGTGGCCCGCCAACCCAGCGGTCTGAAAACTCGAGACGGTTAGTAAGAAATTAGGTACCTGCCCCCGGGGTGTGGGGTTAAACAGTGGGCCTAGCGACACACTAGCCACGTGTCTTAGGCAACGGGACTTCTCCCCCACTGGCTGTCGGCTTAAGAAACCGGAGTTCAGCGCCAGCCCCGGAGGACTTTAACCATTTTAATTAATCAGTCCATTCATTGACATAAATACCATCGCAATTGATAATGTAATCATTTTTAACTGATCAGTTATTTCACCAAATAATGTAACTATTGAAGTTACCTGGTAACATCAGATAATCGGTGATTAACCAATTGATCTAAATTAACCATACACTCCTGAAGATAAGAGGGAGTTCAATTATAGTCTTCGCGTTCCTAATTCCTATCTGACAGGCCTCCCGGAGGGCTGAACTCCCAACATTTATAAATTATATTATAGAAGCAACCACTTTCTTTAGACCAATTAGAAGATTATGTACTTCAAATAATCAGTAACGCACACTTACGCGCACACATACATACATACACATATATTTATATATAGAAATATATATAAATATATAATGTATGTATATATATAGTGTATATGTATGTGTGTGTGTCTGTGCGTGCGTGTATGATGCCTCTTATCATCGTGTATTAATTGAGTTTTTTCGCGTTTATTTATCATTTTTAGAGGTTTTGTAAATGTATCATCGTCTGAATACTAGCAGTTTTCACTTGTAAAATATGATTTGTATACTTTATATATAAGTATATATATACACACATATACATATATACATGTATGTGTAAATATATATGTATATATGTATATGTGTGTGTATATATATATACTTATATATAAAGTATACAAATCATATTTTACAAGTGAAAACTACTAGTAAGAAATACGAGAATTCAGACGATGATAAATTTACAAAACCATTGAAAAGATCATTAAAAACAAACAAACAAACAAACAAAAAGACTCGGTTAACACACCATGATGCGACACATTCAGCTTTAACGTAGATTTCGACCTCCCCTAACTAAATGAGCCCAGATCTCAACCGCTTACAAGGTGACCAGTGCATCCCAGAAGAGAATTACGGGCCAACGACCTGAGCTATTTTGGGGAATTTTTCGTCGAACTGACGTCAGATATTTTGCATGATATTCGAGACTCCACGAAACAAAATGCATGGAAAAGAGTGAATGCAAAAGTCACAGTCTGATGAGGAAATTATATACGTTTTGGCTTCGCTCTGAAAAACATTTTTTAATACTGGATCGAAATGAGCAAAAATATGAAGGAAGATATTTTACCAGGTGAAGCGTTTTATTTATGTGAGAGAGAGAGAGAGAGAGAGAGAGAGAGAGAGAGAGAGAGAGAGAGAGAGAGAGAGAGAGAGAGAGAAATTTACTATTTAAGTCATTTGTAAGCAGACAGAATATAATACTATTATTTATAAACAGAACGAGAATGTAAGGCGATAACTATATTAGAGAATACGCAATATGATTCATACTGACGAGAGAGAGAGAGAGAGAGAGAGAGAGAGAGAGAGAGAGAGAGAGAGAGAGAGAGAGAGAAATTACTATTTAAATCATTTGTAAGCAGAGAGAATGTAATACGATAACCATATTACAGAAAATGCAATATGAATGATGCGGATGAGAGAAGAGAGAGAGAGAGAGAGAGAGAGAGAGAGAGAGAGAGAGAGAGAGAGAGAGAGAGAGAGAGAGAGAGAGAGAGAGAGTAAAACCCGACACGCATTTTGCTCCCAAAACTTCCAGTGACCGCTATCTAATCTGATCTAATCAGATCCATCAGCCGGACGAGCAATTAGAGGTCGTTTACATATTATAAAAGTCACGGGGTCACTAATTCCGGACAACCACCACCGTCTCATTAAGATTTGCAGGAAAGAAATAAGAAAAGAATAAAAAAAATAAAAACAAAAAGATATAAAACAGACGCAGGAACGCACCATCCAAAAAGATAAATGATGTGGATGCGTTTATCAGACGCGCGTTCGGGCCATCAACGTACGTTTTTATTGGAGACGTCGAAATACGGAAATTACAAGGCAGCGATTACGTTAATGGCAGATATTTGTCTCTGGCGATTACGTATGATTTTTTCAAAATCGTATGCAGTCTCTCTCTCTCTCTCTCTCTCTCTCTCTCTCTCTCTCTCTCTCGTGACAGGAAGTCAACAGATGCGATACTTCTCTGGTACGTCTCTGTGGGTTTTCATGTTACTAACTAGCATATTTTCCTATCTCTCTCTCTCTCTCTCTCTCTCTCTCTCTCTCTCTCTCTCTCGTAAACATAAGTCAACAGATGCGATTCTTTCTGGCAAGTCCCTATGGGTTTTCATTTTACTAAGTAGCATATCTGCCTGCTCTCTCTCTCTCTCTCTCTCTCTCTCTCTCTCTCACGTGATCGTAAGTAAACAGGTGCTGTTCGATCCTGAAATTTCTCTTAGGTTATATGCTAATTCTCTCTCTCTCTCTCTCTCTCTCTCTCTCTCTCTCTCTCTCTCTCTCACGTGATCGTAAGTAAACAGGTGCTGTTCGATCCTGAAATTTCTCTTAGGTTATATGCTCTCTCTCTCTCTCTCTCTCTCTCTCTCTCTCTCTCTCTCTCTCTCTCTCTCTCTCTCTCTCACGTGATCATAAGTTAACTTTAGTCACATATTCAAGCATTCTCTCTCTCTCTCTCTCTCTCTCTCTCTCTCTCTTCACGTCTTTCACATGATCATAAGTTAACTTTAGTCACATATTCAAGAATCTCTCTCTCTCTCTCTCTCTCTCTCTCTCTCTCTCTCTCTCTCTCTCTCTCTCTCTCTCTCTCTTATGGAAAGAAAATGATACAGTACCATTTTATCCAAACATAACTAATATCTGCTCAGTTGATTCCGAAGGATAACTTTATTGAAAGGATATCGTATACTTAAAAAATTTAATTTCGTTTCTAAAGAATTTTGTTTTTAAAGAATTTAGTGTGAATGCTGGTGGACATCATTATGTAAATAAGTAAAGAATATAAGGTATTTGGGGAGATACATGAGATAATTTCTGTAATCCACTGGAAATTGCAGGTGATAATCTTCAAGAAGTTATGATTTTTAAAAGTTTAAAGTTTCTGTTGTATAAAATCCCCCTAACGACATCGTGGACATATGATCCAGGCTAAGATTTAATTTTTTATTCTTGTACACACCACCCAACTGCCCCCACATATATATGTATATATATATATATATATATATATATATATATATATATATATATATATATATATACACACTTAGGTATATTATGTGTATATACAAATACGCACACACAAATATAATATACAATATTTATATATATATATATATATATTTATATATATATATATATATATATATATATATATATATATATATATATATATATATATATATATAATTCCATTAAGTAAAAATAGTAAAAGAACATTCTTTGTGCACGACAAAGGACAAAGAACAGCACCCCTAGGATCAATAATCACATATCATATGCAAATTAAATTAAAATGAAAAAAACCTACGAATCGAAAAATGCGTCTATCCCCGCCTCAGCCAACAATATCGAAATGCATACAACAATCTAACTTCGCCCCAAAGGGGGGGGGGGATTTTCCATTTAATGCAGAAGCAACGTATTCAACAATTAGCCGCAATCTCCATTTTGGCCAGAGCAGTACAGAGAAAAAAAATTGAGTATCTAGTACTCTGAAAGACCCAAAGGGGTGTGGGGGTTTTGGGGGCCTGAGAGGTAAGAAGCCAATGTCCCAAACTCGTGAAAGTTGGCTTGCATGTGTGGGAGTCTATTTGCCCATGTATTTAGGAAAGCATGTGCATGTTTGCATACCTGAATATTAGCTAGCTTTTAGTTCAGATTTATCGCAATCACATTTACTTACGTGTACCCGAGCACGAGGGGCATGGTTCCTTGAAAACAAGGTTGAGAGTAAACAATGTGGAATGGAATGGAATGGAATATTGAGCTTAGGCCAAAGGCCAGGCACCGGGACCTATGTGGTCATTCAGCGCTGGAAAGGAAATTGAGAGTAGGTGGGTTTGAAGGTGTAACAGGAGGAAAACCTCGCGGCTTCTCTATGAAATAACTGTTAGGAGAGGGTGGATAGCAAGACGGAAGAAAGATCATATGAATGGAGGTACAGTAAAAGGAATGAAAGGGGGTTGCAGCTAGGGGCCGAAGGGACGCTGCAAAGAACCTTTAGGTTAGGTATACCTTAGTTTAACGAGACCACTGAGCTGATTAACAGCTCTCCTGGGGCTGGCCCGAAGGATTAGATTTATTTTACGTGGCTAAGAACCAATTGGTTACTTAGCAACGGGACCTACAGCTTACTGTGGAATCCGAACCACATTATAGCGAGAAATGAATTGCTATCACCAGAAATAAATTCCTCTTCATTCTTCATTGGCCGGTCAGAGATTCGAACTCACGGCCAGCAGAGAGCTAGCTGAGAACGGAACCCACACTCCCAACGAGGAACTATAAAGAAGAACCTTTAGTAACGCCCACAGTGCAAAGAACCTTTAGTAATGCCTACAGTGCACCCCGTAAGGTGCACTGACGGCACTATCCCCCTACGTGGGTAAGCATTGTGATGCAGACATACTTTGGATACCTACATCATAATGATAGTGGACAGACTGATACGGAAATATAACAGGATTGTTTACAGTTTAAAAAGTTAGCATTTCCTAACTCTTCAAAGCTTATCCCCCTTAAGGAAATAAGATTCTTTGACCTTCCTTCTTGATGAATAATGCAACCTTTGCGAAGCAATATCCAGTTCGTACTCAGTGACGAATGAAAGAGATTTTCTCTAAAAAATAAAGGCTTATGAAAGACGTACAATGACACAAAAAGACACTATTGCAGCATTTCATGAAAATGAACACGTATCTAGCAATTTTCTATTCCTAAAAAACTAATGAAACATCACCTGCGATAACGGCATCTTTCGCAGAGACACGCAAATCTCTCTCTCTCTCTCTCTCTCTCTCTCTCTCTCTCTCTCTCTCTCTCTCTCTCTCTATATATATATATATATATATATATATATATATATATATATACATACAGCATATATATACATATATATATATATATATATATATATATATATATATATATATATATATATATATATAATAACTGAACCACGAAAATATGGAACGTGATGGGTATATACGTAAAGACAAAATCCACGAAGGAAAAAGAGAAACAATGGCGTGCTGCAAGGCCTTTCGACTTATATGCCTTTACTTAGCAGACTGCTAAGTAAAGGACTATAAGTCGAAAGGCCTTGGAGCACTCCACCGTTTCTCTTTTTCCTTCGTGGATTCTGTCTTTATATATATATATATATATATATATATATGTATGTGTGTGTGTGTGTGTATAATACATATAAACAAAAGACAACTGCTTTTAATTAAACGTAACAATAACTGCTAATGATCCAGGGTGAGAGGGAACATTATTTCATCTGACGACCGTACAATGACGGCACAAAACCTGTAAATACATCAAAAGCTGATCATCCTTTCAACACCCAGGATAAATAAGTACACCAAGAGAAGCCAATCTCTCAGAAAGAACAGGCACGAGGATATTTTTATGCTCGTATGCTACCTCAGAAAAAAATTCCAATTTGCCTTTGCAGGTCATATTCTTCTGAATAAAAACATGTTACCTGTCTCACAGCTATACATGCATATTATATATACATATATATATATATATATATATATATATATATATATATATATATATATATATATATATATATATATATATATATATATATACATACATACATATGCATTTTATATATATATATATATATATATATATATATATATATAAAATACATACATATATGTACAATCTTTATATACAGTAATATATGTATATCAATATACATATATATATATATATTTTATATCTATAAATACATATATATATATATGTATATATAAATATACATACAGTATATACATATATATAAATATACATACATACATATACAATACGTATGTAAGTGTACGTATAGTAGTGGTGTATGAATACACACAACATAATCATACATACGACGCCAGAAGCTCTGTTCGAAAATTCTGAAGTTGTATAATAGGCATTTGTTATCGAGGCCATCAAAGTGGGAACTACAATTGTAGGGCGTCACACAACAATGGCTCGCGCCAGCAAAGCTATGAGGAAAAAAATGAGGAGAAAAACAATTAAGTTTTTAAAGATGAGCTGTTATTTAGTGTAAATAAAGCAATGCAGAAGGTTCAAGTGGGTATATGCGTCTTTACTGTGCCATAATTCGAGGATATAGGTCGGGGTGCATACATCTCAAAAGGCGTTCAGATCTACTACTTGCTCAGAAATGCCACACGGAGAAAGACCGATAAAAAACAGAGAGAGAGAGAGAGAGAGAGAGAGAGAGAGAGAGAGAGAGAGAGAGAGAGAGAGAGAGAGAGAGAGAGAGAGATAATATACAAATATATGTTCGACGTTAATGTATGCTGAAATTATGCGAAAAGATACCACCAATGTTCTTTTGAACTTGAACACAAAGGTTCATGATGTTATTTTTGTCATCATTTGACAGTGGCCACCATATCTAGAATTCTTCTTTTTTTTTTTTTTGAAGGTTGGAAGGTGGTATAAACCGAAATTATTTTGATGCAGCGACCATCATAGGGACCTTATCTACTTCTTTTTTTTTTTTTTTTTTTTTTTTTTTGAAGGTTGGGAGGTAGTTTAATCCGAAATTATTTTGATTCAGTGACTATCATAGAGGCCTTATCTAATTCAATTAAAACCAGGAAAAAGTGTCTCAGACACATTTTAAACAAAAGCAACTGATGGAGACGTCCACAAACAAATTACAAAGCTTTGAGACCGATCACTTTCAATGCTAAATAGAATGCTAAATGTACTTTCAATGATGGAGACGCCAAGGCGGACATGGCTAGCCATATCGAACTAGGTTACTGCAAGAAAAGAGCAGACCTCCTTGCTATGTCTAGGAATGCTTATATATCTATTTTTCTCGCATGTCATCTTTTGTTACGTGGAAGTTACAGACCCTTTCTCTTTCAATTTCCCCATCAGTCCAGCTTTTGCTGGGTCCTTCTAAGAATACGATAACTCCTTTTTTATCTAGCACGCTCAATTTACCGCCCGGGTACTTTCTTTTTAATTATTCGTTTTACTCATTTTTCATTCCTGCTTTTCCTAACCCCTACGCTCTTTTAGGTGACCAACGTTCTCCCATTATCTTGTAGTACAAAAACCATTACCACAATGAGAAGATCCTTTTCATCTATAGCAACCCAAAGACAACCTTTTAGTAACACAACTAAAAACACCTTTCTTGACATTCAAATTTTTTTTCAATGTGTCTGTCTTTAAAGTTCATCTTGCAGGCACACAAGCACACTTAAACCAGACAATCTGTTACCACCCAACTTCAACTTCAACTTCACAAAGACTTACTCTTACAGGTTCAATAAACGACAGCTGAAAACTATATCGTCATTTTTTTAAGTAAACTAGATCAATAGTGCCAGAACGGACGAACACAAATAACCTCTTATCTCTGTCTATAATATATTATGATACCTCCCACTCGCAAGTAAAAAATAAAATATATAAATGAAATTCTCTCATACCCTCCATCCAGAATACTGACTTCTGAAATCTCCAGCTTTCTTTGTACTTCCCAATTCATTACACCTGCCTCCCTGTTTAAGGTAGGGATTTCATTCTCGATAAGCCGTTCAACACATTTTTCTTGCCTATCCTGGTACCTGATCCCAATAAATATGCAAATCATTTCCAAAAGCAATGACGGACCAAGAAAAAAATGAAATTGACAACCTCACCTGCCATGTACTAGGCAACGTAGTATGTACAGGAGGTGTTTCCCTTATTTAACTTTTCCATCTCGATCAAATACCGACAAAAGTCATGCAAATCACTGAAGCACAGAGAATTTAATGCCAAAAAAAAAGTAAAAAAATGTGCCGAAGCTTCTTCGGCGCAATCGAGTTTTCTGTACAGCGTATAATGCTGTATGAAACTCTCAACCACGGCCCATGAAACTCAGCAGCGGGCCATGAAACTTTCACCCACGGCCCGGTGGTGGCATGTGTTGTTGGCACCTATAGCGGTGTCAGAGGCACGATCATGGCTAAATTTAACCTTAAATAAAATAAAAACTACTCAGGTTAGAGGCTAAATTTAACTAATAAAATAAAAACTACTCAGGTTAGAGGGATGCAATTTGGTATGTTTGACGATTGGAGGTTGGATGATCATCATACCAATTTGCAGCCCTCTAACCTCAGCAGTTTTTAAGATCTGAGGGCGGGCAGAAAGAGTGCGGACCGACAGACAAATAACCGTATCAACAGTTTTCTTTTACAGAAAACTGAAAAATTAGGTGAGTCACACATTTCAACCTGGATTCATAAGCACCTACCGCATACAATATATGAACCCAACTACATGACGAGAATGGACTAAATGAGGTCGTGAAAAAGAAAACGTCAAAGAGAACTCCACACGCTGAGAGAAATTGATGGGAATCGTAATGAACTTACCTTGATTGTTGTTGGTGGGGCCTTTTGTGTCGGCGTAAGATGGATACAGGGCTTTGCATAGTGTCAGGGTGACGGTCAACAATGACACCAAAATCAAATTTGCTCTGAAAAGAAAAGGGAATGATGTCAAGGTCGATTCTCGACTAAAAAGAGCAATTTTCAAAGCTAGTAATGATCAGAAAACTACATATTCACATACCTGTGTATCTATGTATCTATTTGTACACACCAGACACATACATATATGTATGTATGTGCATTTATACGTGAACATATACACACACATATATATATATATCATATACATATACACATTACGCATATATATACATATATATATAATTATATATATAACTATATATAATATATATATATTAAATATATATATATATATATATATATATATATATATATATATATATATATATATATATATATATATATATATTATCTGATATATATATATGAGTGAATTATCTTTTCAGTGCTTGAATAATTTACTTGTTGACATTTTCATGACTAGTTTAAAAGGTAGAAAAATCCAACCACAATGAAACGAAGGATTAAAGAAGATATTTCAACGACCAAAAAATGAAAAACCCCAACATTTCTATAGCTACATCATATCTTTCTTTTAGCTAACTATAACATTCAGTTTGTATAACTATAAAATTAAGAATAAGAAAAAATACTGACGCTAAAACATTACTGAACCACTGTACGTACTGGTCACAGATCTTTAAAATAGATACATAACTTGGTCAGATGTAATTCACATGGCATTAAACTACAGTAGCAACAAAGTCACCAAGAAAAAAAATGAGAAACTGGCAGTTTCTGTCAACAAGAGAAAGGAACATTAATAAATTCATAATAATGACAAGGTGATTCGTACGACATCGTAAATAACGCCACCGTTATTTATTTAACCCCACTGCTTGTATTTATCACTTTTCAATGTACCCTAGTCATGTAATTTTCTTCCATTTGAATTTATGCAGGGCAATGGGGACTCGAATACATTTATAAAGGTAAATAAATGCAACTTCAAGATGAATGAGACTTTACCGATTTATTTCGAAAAAACTTTTTTATTTGTAAACCAAAGAGAACTGCTAAAACAACAAGAATCTGGAGAAAGTTAAGTATAGCTTAGTTTAACCAGACCACTGAGCTGATTAACAGCTCTCCTATTGCTGGCCCGAAGGATTAGATTTATTTTACGTGGCTGAGAACCAATTGGTTACCTAGTAACGGGACCTACAGTTTATTGTGGAATCCGAACCACATTATAACGAGAAATGAATTTCTATCACCAGAAATAAATTCCTCTAAGTCTTCATTGGCTGGTCGGAGAATCGAACACGGGACCAGCAGAGTGCTAGTCGAGAACGATACCCACCCGGCCAATGAGGAACTAGAATCTGGGGAGACACTGATATGGTTAAATGAAGAATGAATGGTAAACGTATTCATTGAAAGGCTAAAACTTTCGGAGAAAAATAGGATTCCGAAAAACCAAACAACACATTTGGATGAAAGCCAATGGAGAAGGATGAAAAGCAAGGTGTTAAAAAGAACAACGTTTAAGGGACCGCAATAACTACCGAATCTTATTCGATTCCAATGGGTTAATCTAGCGAGCGTTCGGCGGCGAACTCTAAAACACAAACTTTGATAAGGAATACTTTGGAAGTCTTTTTAAAGGAACCCTTCTCAAGAACCAATTCCACACTCCCCGTTAATAAGGCACATATCCTACACGATGAGAGAGAGAGAGAGAGAGAGAGAGAGAGAGAGAGAGAGAGAGAGAGAGAGAGAGAGAGGAATTTATTTCTGGTGATAGAAATTCATCTCTAGCTCTAATGTAGTTCGGATTCCACAATAAGCTGTAGGTCCCGTTGCTAGGTAACCAACTGGTTCTTAGCCACGTAAAATAAATCTAATCCTTCGGGCCAGCCCTAGGAGAGCCGTTAATCAGCTCAGTGGTCTGGTTAAACTAAGGTATACTTAACTTATGCGATGAGAATTACCTGGAATATCACAGATCGTAACTAACAACCTATAAGAATAAAATCGAACTTGAGAGAGAGAGAGAGAGAGAGAGAGAGAGAGAGAGAGAGAGAGAGAGAGAGAGAGAGAGAGAGAGAGAGACTTTCACTGTAATAAAAAAAATTATCGATGACGCAAAAATATGAGTTATCCTGGGAAGCAAAAGCACAAAAACTCCCTCATCAATAAATGTACCCAGTACCCAAACACATACGATGGTCAAAAGTATACAGTACATGAACATCGGAACATTCGTAAAATACAGCGATAATGGCAATTCAATTACTACGAAAAAAGGTATAAAAGAATTTAAGCTTTTTCGCTACTAATACAAATAAGTACTATGGATCGCCCGCGCGTTCCTACTCGCCTATGAATAATCACTGTAATTTTGTCAATAAAATTTCGGTAACCTGTTATCAGGTGCTACGCTGGTTACATAGCACATTTTTCTTGAAATTTAAAGTGTTCGGAAAATCTTTAATGCCAAAAGCGATCTGAAAGTTTAATGTGAAGATTAAAGACTACAAGAATTCTATTCCCACTACAGCATGGCTGTGTATATAGGAAGCGAAGTTAATTGATTTGACAAAAAAAAAAAAAAATTCACGCTCAATAAGGGAATACGAAAGAAAAATAAGGTACTGAACAAACTACAATTGTGCTAAGTATTATCATACTTTAGATTTCCTTTCTTGTCCAATTAAAGAAAAAAAGTGGCATAAAAATCATCATCATCATCATCATCGACAATAACCACCATAATAATAATAATAATAATAATAATAATAATAATAATAATAATAATAATAATAATAATAATAATAATAGGTGCAGGCCCTTTACATAACATTTCCTTGAATATTATGAAACTATTTACAGTATTTATTACAAAATGTTTCCCCTGCAAGATCTTGCCCTAGCGATCATCGAAAGCAACCCGTCAAAGCAATAATAAAAATGTTAGCAAAAACAATTGCTGTTTCAACGACATTTAACTTCTAGAGACTTCTTTATTCTTAATGTATTCTTCTCGCCTGCATGTAGGTGGAATAATAAATTTCCAAAGGACACGAAAATGGAAATGGAAATGAAAAAATGTTAGTAATAATGAATAACATCCTGTTTACAAGGACAGTAAATCAAAAGCTCACTTCTAAAGTCATTCGAAGTTCATTCACATCAAGGAGAACACAAATTTCCCCACAAAATTAATCGAGTCTTTCGGGAATATGGAAAAAAAGATAAGAAGAGAAAAAGTATAATGAAATTAATATGCTCCATCTCATTCCTCAACAATGAAAGTATTATTTGCTTTCTTTGCATAAATAAAAGCTTGGGCTAGTCAACAACGGTGGTAAACAAACCACTGTAATGTTACATAGCCGGATGTTTGTAGGTATGAAATTTCCTTTCTTCCTGTACTTGTGGTACAAATAGTGATATTTTATCCTTGACATTTCTGAAGTTTGCTAGAAATTTGATGATTTTTCTGGCATTTTTATTGAAAAATAATAATAATAATAATAATAATAATAATAATAATAATAATAATAATAATAATAATAATTCATTTCCTTCATACTGGTTGGTATTACCACCAGTGTAACGAAGTTTTAACCTACCACCTATAGCTCAAGACCTGTTAGTCTTTGTCGCCGTTAAATGAGAGAGAGAGAGAGAGAGAGAGAGAGAGAGAGAGAGAGAGAGAGAGAGAGAGAGAGAGAGAGAGAGAGAGCAACTCTAAATTGCAAACATGCTATATAAATCCCAAAGCGAAAAGCTGAACCTTTAAACGTCAAGATCAAACAAGCAATAACATTCAACCATTCGTCACACGGACTTGGCGGTTTATTGAAACCAACACACACATATTTACAAATGGACGGTTTATAAGTTATTGATACATGAGGCCAAGAGGCAGTGGTGAATCGACTATTAATATTGAATGGTGATGGATGATATTCATATCGAAAATCAACCGCAAGGTGTTATCAATGTGGGTCAATGTTCACAAGAGCACACCAATGTTGTAATTTGGAAAGGGTTCGTGGTAAGGAATAAAAGTGAGTACGCTTCAGTAAGCGTCATCCCAACCGTACAGGCCTCTCCGTTTGTTAATGCACGAACAATGAAAAAATAATAAAAACTAAATTATTATTATTATTATTGGTGAAGAAATCCACAGTGCTGCAGATGTAAGTCGATATTTTAGAATATAAACAAACGAGAGCTTTCGAGAACCTGCTCGATTTTCCTTGACAAGGAGAATGGAAGCTCTCTTTTGTACACATATTTCTAAAAATATATATTTACATCTACACCACTGGATTTCTTCACCATTTTAGTGACTCGTGCTATTATTATTATTATTATTATTATTATTATTATTATTATTATTATTATTATTATTATTATTATTATTAAGAAATTCACATTGTCGTGAAAAAAGTTGCGTAATAAACATCCACAACTATATAGTAAATTGTATTACTATGTAAAAGATAAAAACATCTTTTACACAGTGATACAATTTACCATAACTGTGGATTTTGATTTCGCCATTATTAATTATTATTATTATTATTATTATTATTATTATTATTATTATTATTATTATTATTATTATTATTATTATTATTCAGAAGATGGAACCTGTTCTTTTGGAACAAGCCCCTGCTTCCAAAGAACATAGTGCTCATTTGAAAGAAATAATAGAAAATACCATTCTGTTACTTCTTTCAAATGAACACCGTATTCTTTGGAAGTTTGAAAGAAATAATTTTGCAGAGCAGTGCACACTTCTTTCGGCGAATGAACAACCTTCAGAAAACATAAATCACATACGTACTAAAATCTCTACACAGTGAACTATTGTTATTTCCAGTTTCGTTACAGAAGTCAATAATGGAATATAGATGAACGCTGAAAAAGAGCCTTCACAATTGAAAAAAAAAAAAAACATCTTATTCTCCATTTCAAACTTCACAAAACTGAGTAGCATTCCTTCTTTTCAGTATAGTGGCTCAAACCTCAATCTCTGTTCCAGTTCTGCTCTATAGGAAAATCAGTCTTTATCTTTTACCTAATTTTAGTATATATGGTCTCATAAAAATATGGCAAAACTCTTACGCCTACAGAATGCATTATGTAGGATAATACCCTCGAAAAGATTGACTGCAACAAAATGAACTAAAAATAAAGGTTGAATATAATAAAATGATTTATGATTCCACAAACAAACAATTTAACAGCAAAGCACAGACATTAAGACAATCATACGGTAAGTCTCACAAGGACATTTTCCGTCTCAAATGGCAAATGAAAGTGGACTTTCATTTTCCGTAAATGCCTTCAATGGCATAAAAGAAAAGTATATTAAATTATGAAACTTGGTCCAAAATGTAAATGCGCCGTAATTAAACCCAGCAATAACGCACTTCCTACCACTAACCGGAAAATCCTGATGAGCGCCAGAGGTAATTAGTATTCATTTGACTGCAGAAGACTTGGGCAGTACTTACATTCATTACTGCAAATGTGAAAAAGATGGGCAAGATTCAGGCAAAGTCTACCGTATTCTTCACGTCATACCGTTTACATCATTCTTCTTACTCTATGATATATACAAATTGAGGAAACAAGAAAATAAGAAAATAAAGCATAAAGGAGGAAAATTAAGTTTTTGTTAAACAAGATTTTTGGATCGTTGAGTTGGAATGAAAATATAGTTTTTGAAAAATATGTAAACATTATATATGAGTTCATGAGAAACTAATAAAATTGGCCAAATTCTTTTAAATTACGCGTTTTTTTAACATCTGGAGTATTACAAGACAATGAAGAGATGGACACCGAGAATACTCGATAAATTTATGACATTTTCAAATTTACTCCTGAACTCAATGAGGAAACTTTAAGTTTCATTTAAGCAATATTTGTTCAAGAATGATAAAAAACTACATTAGTACTTGTACGTATGATAATAAACGTAAATATAATCCTATATGCTATACAAGCTTTCCGGAAAGTCAGATCTTGATACGGTAAGTTAATACATACAAAAGCGACAGATACGCAGGGATATTTCAAATGCTCAAATATCACCCTTTGAAAGTAAACATTTTCTAAATAAGCCAACAATAATCATCAACGACTCTACATTAAATTTACATTACGAAACAGCGACTTGAGACATACTGAGAAATAACGTAAAGAAAAAATAGATGCGAGAGGTAAATGGTAACTTTAGGTTTACGTTACGAAGAAACGTAAGGCGAGAACGAAGACTACTTCCTTCCCCTTCCCCTCCCACTATTGGAATCTCCTCCCCCCCCCGACCCCACTCCAAATACCCCTCCCCTCCCACACCCACCCTCAACCCCCACAGCGATTCTGGTCCTGGAACACGGAATTGAAATTATTGGATTTTCCGGTCACGGGATTCCATGTGTGAAGGTTGAAGAAGGCTTAGAGGCCGAGAGTCAGGGAAGTGAGAAATGAATATGCGGTATCTCTTGCCGTCAACTGGGTGTGATGAGGGAAAGGAGAGAGTTTGCCCTTCACCCAAAACATACGACATGATCAAACATTTCAGGTCGACAGAGAGAGAGAGAGAGAGAGAATTTCGTCCAAGCGAGAGGAATAGAATCTCGTCAGAGAGAGAGAGAGAGAGAGAGAGAGTCTCGTCCAAGAGAGAATAGAAACTCGAGAGAGAGAGAGAGAGAATCTCGTCCAAGCGAGATAGAATAGAACAGAGAGAGAGAGAATCTCGTCCAGAGAGAGAGAGAGAGAGAGAGAGAGAGAGAGAGAGAGAGAGAGAGAGAGAGAGAGAGAGAATCTCGTCCAAGCGAGAGGAATAGAATCTCGTCAGAGAGAGAGAGAATCTCGTCCAAGCGAGAGGAATAGAAACTCGTCAGAGAGAGAGAGAGAGAGAGAGAGAGAATCATCCAAGAGTCAGAGAGAGAGAGAGAGAGAGAGAGAGAGAGAGAGAGAGAGAGAGAGAGAGAGAGAGAGAAAAGAATTTGAGAGAAAGTCTTGATATGAAGAAAAGAACAAGTAATCTAAAAAAACTAAAAGAGAGAAGAGAGAGAGAGAGAGAATCTCATCCAAGCGAGAGAAATAGAATCTGTGAGAGAGTCAGAGAGATGATTTGAAACGTTATAGAAAAATAAAGCGTAAAACCTCTAAGAAATATTTCTCACCGATCGAACATTGAAAAATCTCGTCAGAGAGAGAGAGAGAGAGAGAGAGAGAGAGAGAGAGAGAGAGAGAGAGAGAGAGAGAGAAAGAGAAAGAATAAATTCAGTGTGTGTGTGAGAGAGAAAAGGAAGGAATAAGTTAATCTTGATATTTAAAAAAATAGAACAAGAAACCTTCTTTCAACTTTTTATTTCCTGAAAAAATAAATTTGTTTTAATCGATATTTTTGCTAACTTTCTATTTTCCTGAAAATTTTCAGGCATTATTTTTAGTAAACAGAAATATACAAGCAAGGTTTCCAAAACCGAAGGTAGTATATGACAGTTAAAGCAATCAGGAAATCAGAATCATATTCAGAATCAGTCACAGAAACTATCAAGAGCACAAATAAAATGCAAATAAGTTAAAAAATCGTTAATTAATCGAGTATGATATAAAAGGAGTTTCTCTAATTCTAAATATCAAAACGTTCCAAGTCGTTTTCATCTATAACAACAACGACGACGCAAGAATAGCCATTTTATTATCATAATAATTAATATCCCGCAAAAGATAATTCATCCCAGGATTAGATATCTCATTGCCCGGCCTTAATTCCCTAAGACAAGCCATAATTGGAACACGGTCCTGGATTACAACTCAGCCGAGTTCTGAGACCGTTTATGTTCCAGTGAAGAATGTCTGCAATGGTTATTGGTAATATTAAGGGAATTTCATTTCCCTGGCTCTCATTCACTTCCGGTTTTGGAACGATGTCCTTTGGATTTTACGTGGAATTTTAACTGTGACCGTTTGCTTGCCATTATAACATTCGGTCGTAATTGTTGATTTGGAAACAAAGGAATGTTGCTTTCAGCTTTCTCTCCGTAATTGTAGAGCTGAAAATACAGAATGATTTCAGTGTCTCTCTCTCTCTCTCTCTCTCTCTCTCAATCTAATAGATCTGGCATCGACTCTGTCGCATACTTTCTCGCGACTTATGATGGGTGACAAATCATCTAATCAAGAACATCAATATCGTACTCATTAAATTATTCAGGATTAGCTATTGGTTTTAATGTTATTCTGTGACAAAAAGAATCCTATGTGATATATTTATACATGTACTATACACATACAGTCACACATATATGAGTGTATAATATATACATACATATATATTATATACATGTATATATTTATATATAAATATATATATATATATATATATATATATATATATATATATATATATACATATATATATATATATATATATATATATATATATATATATATATATATATATATATATATATATATATATATATATATATATAAATATATATGTGTGTGTGTGTAATTTATAATCAACTGTAAAATACTTTCGTGTCAGTAAACCCATATCCTAACAAAATTACTTTAAACTTATCAGCACTGCATACGGTTTCTCTCGAGACAAATACATATAAACCCCCCCCTCAAAATATCTACCTCGTTACATCTACTTTCCGCAGTATTTCAGTGTTCTTTTTGTGAACACGAGTTCCCGGTATCACACTCATTAGTTCGTAAGCGTCCTGCTCTTAAAAGCAAGACGTCAAAATGGAAATCTAATGAATAAGAGTAAACACCGTTTGATGTTTCCCTTTTGGACTCCGGCGTCACAGCGGTCATTGTTGTCGTTGTGATGAGCACAGGGCAAATGACGATGCTCCTAATTAAGAGGCGTGGTTTGATGCACTTAAGGGGCGGGGCTTGACCCACTATTACAGGGCGCGGCTTCGTCTGTGATATGAAAGGCTCGTAAGTGCAAACTAGTCTGGCTAATAAAACGGGTTATCTGAAAGGCAAAAAATTCTTTGGTGAGCTAAACAAAAAAGGACCCTTAGAGAGAGAGAGAGAGAGAGAGAGAAAATGCTTTGGTGAGAAAGAGAAAACAAGACCCTTATGAGAGAGAGAGAAAATTGTTTTGGTGAGCTAAATAAGAAAACAAGACTGTTAGAGAGAGAGAGAGAGAGAGAGAGAGAGAGAGAGAGAGAGAGAGAGAGAGAAATAAGAAAACAAGACCCTTAGAGAGAGAAAACACTGTTTTGAGTGAGCCAAATAAGAATAAAAGACACATTGTTTTAGAGCTAAATAAGAATAAAAGACAAGAGAGAGAGAGAGAGAGAGAGAGAAAGAGAGAGAGAGAGGAAAAATGCTTTGGTGAGCCAAATAAGAAAACAAGACCCTTACGAGAGAGAGAGAGAGAGAGAGAGAGAGAGAGAGAGAGAGAGAGAGAGAGAGAGAGAGAGAGAGAGAGAGAGAGAGAGAGTTATCTGGTGAATCAAAATAATGGCACTCTCCACTGAACCTCAGTCCCAGCAGTCACATCCTTTTTGTTCATTCAATCCACCAATTTAATGACATTTGCCCTGAAGCTGGATGACGACTAATTACAATGCTGGGATCCTATTCCCCAATAATGAGAGAGAGAGAGAGAGAGAGAGAGAGAGAGAGAGAGAGAGAGAGAGAGAGAGAGAGAGAGAATTATTATGCACGCTCTACGTAATTGCCTTTCTCATAGAAATAACATGACGAAATAACGTACATTCAATCAATTCAAGATTGACCTTTTATCCTTCTTCGAATAACTTTATACACAGCAAAAAAAAAAAAAAAGAACTTTATACATAGCAAAAAAAAAAATCTTAAAATACAATGTTCGCTAAGGTATGATCATCAGCTAACGAAATGCATGACTGCATTCTTTGATTGCATTTACATCGCATGCCAATGGAGGCACAAACGCAAAAACCTTTGTAGTCACAGGAATGAATTCTCCATAAAAATAACTTCATACTAGTGTCAGGAACTTGTTTGTGCTGTGTTTCCGAGAAACTAAACTACGATCTCTTGATGGAAAGATTATTCTTGTTGCTTTTCTGCATGTTACTTAGATCAATGTTTTATTTTGTGTCTGTGAATTTTTATTTTTCTCGTTTTGAATTTTATTTTAATTGACTAAGTTTTAATGACGACTGGAATTCACTGAACTGTATTAGTTTAATCCATTATTTTTTTCTGAGTAGTTTTTATTCATGTTAACGTAGTTTATAAAAAAAATTAATTTTCAACCTAAACAGAGGCAAAACAAAAAATGAAATTGTATACTAGTAAAATGTAATCCAAAGAAAATCTTTGGATTATATTTTACTAGTACACAATTTTATTTTTTTGTCTTTTGCATCTATTTAGGTTGAAAATGGCTAAATGTGCTGTAGCCGAAAAGTCCCTAAGTAATAAATATGCTCGCTAGAGCGTTTGTTTGGCTGTTCCTGATCACAATATAATAATAATAACACTCGAATTTCCTTTCCTCGTGCCTCTTTCCTTCTTTATATATCTCTCTCTCTCTGTTTCTTAGTGATGGTCAAATCCTCGCTTACCATGAAAAGATATGCCATTCGTCTTGGATAGTCTAAGGAAGGACCCACTTCCTTGCTGCCATACCTGTACTGGACACAAAAGTCACGCGTATGGGATAAGCCTTGCAAAGCTGCTTACCTACTTCGCTTGGCTCAAAGGCATTTCATTTTTGAAATCTTTATTTTAAACAATCATGTTTGTATTGCTTCCTTTGCTGTTTCTCATTTTCCGATGTACAAGAACAATTAAAAGATACGAGATAAACAAGTGCTAGGCATGACACATTATTACGCATAAACAAATACATATTTACTTTTATATATATATATATATATATATATATATATATATATATATATATATAAATATATATATATATATATAAATAAATAAATAAATATTTATATATATATATATATATATATATATATATATATATATATATATATATATATATATATATATATATATATATATATATATATATAAAGCATTAACCTGTTTTCCCTTGCACGAATTGGATCCAGAGAATAACAACAAAACAGCCTCTGCCACATTCATTCTTCGCCTCTAAACTGTGGATGAAACCCAACCGTAGACAATTTCCACAACACTAGCTATCTCATGCACCCATAAAAGGGCTCACCAGCAACGTCTCAAATATCCCTGCCCACTGGCCTATTCTCCTTTCATGCACTCTCCATTTCTAGGTCGTTTCCCCTCCTAACTACTTTGAGCAACCTATTGTACTCCCAGTCTTTCCACATGGCAAAACCATCTCAAGCAATATGATACATCTTTTCATTTAAAGTGATCTTTTACCATTACTACGTATCTCCACACTTCTCTTCTTTCCTGTTCTTCTTATGCCACATAATCTCTCTCTCTCTCTCTCTCTCTCTCTCTCTCTCTCTCTCTCTCTCCTAAACAATAATCCATATAAAATAAGAGAAAGCACATTTTGATATCGGTCTATTTCAAATTTCCTCTTCTTATTCTACATTACTTCCGGCAATCTTCAATCTGATCACACGAGAGAGAGAGAGAGAGAGAGAGAGAGAGAGAGACGGTATTGTATTCCAATTCAGTCAGTTCAAGCCAGGAGAATTCGTTCACTTTCACACGAATGGTTATCGATATCAGCAAAACGGCGAAGTAGAAGAGGAAGAAGTGCGATCGACGAAAGGCGGGACAGGGAGTGACTTTGGGGAACAATCAGCAATTCTGCAACTGGTGGCGGCTGACGGAACATGCAACAACGATCTCGAGACGATACGTTATCGCATACTTTGCTCTGGCATCGGCCCGATACGACTTTCCTTTGAGGAAATGCAATGAGGAAGGGGAAGGCTTGGCGGAAGTGAGAGAAGGATGGGCAGGGGAAATAATAAGAAGTGGAAGGGAATGGAAAAGGAGAGAAGCAGGGGTCGAGAACATAATGGGATGGGAGTGAGAAGAGGTGAGGAAAGGATGAGAAGGGATAAGAAGGGGGGCAGAGGGATGGTGTGAGAAATTGAGTGGAGATATTGATGGAAGAGGAGAGTGGATTAGTCAAGAGGATATGGGGATGAAAGGGAGAACGAATGGGGAATAGTCAAGAGGATATGGGGATGAAAGGGAGAACGAATGGGGAAGAGGATGGGTAGAAGGGCACTAAACAGAACATGGAAAAGATGAAGAGGGAAGAAGTGGAGAAAGAAATTGATAGGGGAAAGAGAGGAACTTCACTGATATTTCTTCTTACTAATCAACGGAAACGTGGTCAAATCTCATCAACGCTCCATACTTTAGAACATTAAATCCCACTGAACATTGTAATGACCTACAAATAAGCCACCCAAAGCTATCTAAAAATGCACTTAAAGACAAAACAAGTAAAAAATACGCCGAAGTTTCTTCGGAGCAATCGAGTTTTCTGTACAGCAGCGGACCATGAAACTCAGCCACGGTCCGGTGGTGGCCTGTGTTGTTGGTACTTATGGCGGTGCCAGAAGTACGATCATGGTTATCTTTAACCTTAAATAAAATAAAAACTACTGATGCTAGAGGGCTGCAATTTGGAATGTTTAATGGTTGGAGGGTGGATGATCAACATATCAATTTGCAGCCCTCTAGCCTCAGTAGTTTTTGAGATCTGAGGGCAGACAGAAAAACTGCGGACGGACAGACAAAGCCGTCACAATAGTTTTCTTTTACAGAAAACTAAAACTATCAGGAAATATGTTACCACTGCACCAGTGTAATTCTGAACCTTCCATATTATTATATGTATTCAACCTACAAACGTTCATTGACAAGGAAAGACTCAAATAGAGAAAAGTACGTTTCTAGAGTCAACAGTCAATATTTAGACAAACAACAAACAGGCAACAAATACAACTGATATCATTCATTGCCAGGGAATATTACGAAACGACACGTTCTATATCAAATGAGCCCCGTAGGTGGGTAGTACCGTCAATGCACCTCATGTGGCGCACTGTAGGCATTACTTAAGATTCTTTGCAGCGTCCCTTTGGACCCTAGCTGCAACCCCTTTCATTCTTTTAACTGTACCTCCTTTCGTAATTCTCTTTCTTCCAACTTACTTTCCAACCTCTCCTAACATTCGATTCATAGTGCAGCTGCGAGGTTTTCCTCCTGTTACACCTTTCAAGCCTTTATAATGTCAATTTACTTTTCAGCTTTGAATGACCTCATAGGTCCCAGCGCTTGGCCTTGGGCCTAAATTCCATATTCTCTCTATTTATCCATCAAATGAGAACCCGAGGGCGGGCCATGCCATGTTGCCAATAAGACAATGAATGAACCCCACTCGCATTCTTGCAATGCAACGATGCGTTTATACCATAAAAGCCAAACGATCGCGCATGCAACAGAACATTCAATCATGCCTCTTCAATTATTCACTCGTCACGAGAGATGACGTCAGAGAAAGGCTGGAATTTCAGCGCAGCAAAAAAAAAAAAAAAAAAAAAACAAAAAGGAGCGGTATCGTTTGATTTGGGTCTTATCGCCAATTTCTTTTGAATGTTTGTGCTCTGACCACATTTCTGTGTATTAGCTGTAGCGCTTTCAATACCATCAAGTTGCGCGTTATTACGATGAAGTTGCTAATTCGCAACACCAGGTTTAAATACAATACATAACATAATTAAAGAAAAAATTTACTCACATGCTTTTGTACAAACACTTGACGTGAAAAAAATGTAATGCACTCATACTAACAAATATTAAAAAAAAGTATGAGTGTGTCTCTCTCCACTCCATTTTCTAATTACTTCATTATATCTCTCCATTACTTCTTTATGCATTTTCACAAGAGAATGCCAGAATACCGCTTCACTCATCAGACTCAGTTTCTTTAGGGAATTCTTGACAAAGATCGTTTCGGTTAGATCCTGGTTTGAAGCAAATGTCCAACAAAGATAACACAATGAATGGAAATTCTTACGTAATGGATAGAGCAATTAAACGAACGAATCATTGTATTTCTATTGCAATGAAAAAAACTTTTGGTATGCACCGCACGGGACATTCTTAAGTTATCGACATTATTACAATGAATTAATTTATGCAAGTTTTAAACACGAATTTTCAAAAATAACAAGTAGCACAGGAAATTCATCAACACTGCCCTTACAGGACAAGAAAATGTAAGAAAAACAATAAATGTGATAAATGTGTATGTGTAGATATGTTGTAAATATATTACCATTCACTAGTTACTAGGCCCCTTAAGGGGTAGGGCCGTCAGTGCACTTCACGCGGTGCATTGTAGGCTTTACTTAAGATTCTTTGCAACGTTCTTTTTCCCCCTAGCAGCATCCCCTCTCAATCCTTTTGCTGCACCTCCGTTCATATTCTCTATCTTCTATCTTACCTAACGCCCTCTCTTAACAATTGATTCATGGTGAAACTGCGAAAAATTTCCTCCTGTTACACCTTTAAAATCTTGTTACTTCAATTCCCTTTCAGCGCTGAATGACCTCATAGATTCCATCGCTTTGCCTTTGGCCTAAATGTTATATTCCATAAGGTAATACAAACAAAGTCGTTTTTAGCAATTAATACCAGCCAGAAATAGTAGGAATTAAAAGGTGTCTTCAAAATACACACAGCCACAAACAAACACACACACATACATACAAACACACACACACACACATACATACATATATATATATATATATATATATATATATATATATATATATATATATATATATACACACATATATATGTGTGTGTATGTGAGAGTGTGTCCTTAAAATATGTGCACTGTGTACAATCGAACGACTGAAAACTATTAACACTTCTCTGTAATTGGTAGCTCTACCGGGTCCTCATAAATAAGTTCCTAAATGCAGTTGCTATAAAGCCCCAATACGTGGTAACCATGAAGCTTTCAAGAATAAGCTAGGGATATAACTTCGCCAGCATTCTTTATTCTTGTATTCCTTGAACAGAAAGGAATTCAGATCTAGGATACTGAGAAAATGGGGGGTGTTCTGTTGAGTTCTAAGAATAATAACTTCTCGTTCCCTTTTGACCACTGGTACTGTGATGCCAGTTTATGATGCTATACTACAGTTACCTTTCGATTTGTTTCCTCTCTCTCTCTCTCTCTCTCTCTCTCTCTCTCTCTCTCTCTCTCTCTTGAAAAATGTTATTATACTAAAAAGAATTCAACTAGTGTTTTACCGCTCTCAACTATCGTTAGTGATACTATTATATGTTACTTCTACTGACCCTGCTAATTATTTTAAAAATTCTCTCTCTCTCTCTCTCTCTCTCTCTCTCTCTCTCTCTCTCTCTCTCTCTCTCTCAAAATTTCATTATAATGTCAGAAAAGAATGCAATATTATTTTCCTCAACTCTTGTTACTGATACTTTTATACACTTCTGCTATTAATGCTAATCTTTTCTAAAAACTCTCTCTCTCTCTCTCTCTCTCTCTCTCTCTCTCTCTCTCTTGAAAATTGTATTATGACACCACAAAAGAATTCACCTACTATTTTTCAACTAACTATAGTTAATGACACTATTGAATGTTACTTCTCCTATTAATGCTAATCTTTTCTAAAATTCTCTCTCTCTCTCTCTCTCTCTCTCTCTCTCTCTCTCTCTCTCTCTCTCTCTTCCCTTGACCACTGTTCTCTTGACAAAAACATATAATACACTTACTACTTAATCAGTCTTTCCCCCCTCCCTCCCACCCCCACCCCAGTCTCGTTGCCAGGCGACCCCAGCCACTCCTTCCCCACTCGGCAAAAAGGCATTTGTTTCCATACCAATTGGCTGCGACCCCGCTCCTAAGACTTTTATTGTATATTTCACCTTTTCCTAGAAAGCACTCCCCTTATTCCTCCCCCTAACTTCCCCCTCACCCCCAACAATTCCCCTCCCATCCATGGAAACGGCGAAACCCTCCCCAATATTATTAAAGTTCGGCATGAAAGCCTTTCAATGTAATCCCTTAATATTATCGAGTCCCCAACGCCGGAAAACTGTGTGTCACCTCTTAATATTACCAGTGAACTGCTACGAATGGAAATATATATATATATATATATATATATATATATATATATATATATATATATATATATATATATATATATATATATATATACATATATAATATATAATATATATATATATATATATATATACACATATATATACATATAAATATATATATATATATATATTTATATATATATATATATATATATATATATATATATATATATATATATATATATATATATATATATATATATATATATATATATATATACTGTATATATGTGTGTATGTGACATATGTATCGCCTTTTTTCCTTAGGTAGGCTGCTAAACAGAATGTAAGTTTCCGGTTTT
This sequence comes from Macrobrachium rosenbergii, assembly GCF_040412425.1. Classification (NCBI taxonomy): domain Eukaryota; kingdom Metazoa; phylum Arthropoda; class Malacostraca; order Decapoda; family Palaemonidae; genus Macrobrachium; species Macrobrachium rosenbergii. The sequence goes on along the minus strand of NC_089791.1, from coordinate 23,428,516 downwards.
CAGTCATTCTTTTGGGAAAAAGTTGATAGAGCTATGCTTTTTCAGCCGTGTCTGCATCCCATACCAGGTGACAAACCACCAGGTACCTAATTCAACTGATTAGGCCAAGAGAGGCGCAGTGAATATTTCGAGACATGGGACCAGTCATTTCTCCACACTGAAACTGAACTATAGTTTCTCCTTGTGTGACGCTAGGCTGGAACTTCACAGAGAGAGAGAGAGAGAGAGAGAGAGAGAGAGAGAGAGAGAGAGAGAGAGAGAGAGAGAGAGAGAGAGAGAGGTGTTATAAATCAGATTTTCCTTGTTAATACTGAGAACAACTACAGTATTAAAATGTATACCTATTTCAGACACCTGAATTTGACTTGCACTATAATGTTCACATCACGAGATGCTAAAAGAGAGTTATTTAGGTTGAGAGAGAGAGAGAGAGAGAGAGAGAGAGAGAGAGAGAGAGAGAGAGAGAGAGAGAGAGAGAGAGAGAGTTTTGGGCATGAACTCCGTCATCCAAACTTAAGATTCAAGGAACAGCAAATCTTTGACTGAACACTTATTAAATGTAACTGTAGATGAAATTAAAGAGACGAAAAAAGCAGCGTTTTCCTAAAATAGAAAAGAATAGAATACAGAATTTAGGCCAAAGGCCAAGCGGTGGGACCTATGAGGTCATTCAGCGCTGAAAGGGAAACTGATAGTAAGAAGGTCTGAAAGGTGTAACAGGAGGAAAACCTTCACAGTTGCACTAATAAACAATTGTTAGAAAGGGTGGAGAGTAAGACTGAAGAAAGAAAATATGAAAGGAGGTAGAGTAAAAGGAATGAAAGATGCTGCAGCTAAGGGCCGCAGGGACGCTGCAAAGACCCCCCAAAGTAATGCCTACAGTGCACCACGTAAGGTGCACTGACGGCACTACCCCTACCACGGGGAACAGCTTCCTGGCTTCCTAACTTAGTGCTCAGAACCTCTGACAGAAATAAAAGGGTCATCCTTCACAATTCAACCTTGACGTCTCGACTTCATCATAGCTAAAAAGATCTCTAAGTAGCAATGCTGCCCTAAATTGGAAAACTGCAGTATCAGCAAAATTTTCGGAACTGAGATATGCCACCTACTGGTCTCGTCAAACACTAACATACAAGTTACTGCAGTTTCAGAATGATTCTTCAATGCTTTATTTAGGGGGTCCCATTTGCAGTACCTGCAAAATGAGTAGTAAGGCAAGGGAAAACTGCATCATCTACCATTTTTCTCAGTTTTGTATTTTGGAGATACTGCAGTCTTCCATTTTCGGGCAGGAGGACTAGCGACCAAAACATTGAAGGAAATAACGACCTGGAAAGGACAAAATAAACAGAGAAAAACAAAACCTAGAGAAATAAAAATAGAGGAAAACAAGAAGTACAAAAGAATAGAAAGTTATAGACAGAACCCACTGCCCAACTCGTTGGAAAGCGTTAAAAAACGGAATATTTGCACTGCCTCTCCAGTATGAATGTTCCTAAGGGTCGCTTAATGCATGGAAAACTCCTGAGGGTCGCATGATGCAAGAAATATTCCTAAGGATCGCTTGGTGCAACACCGATCTTAAAATATGACGTAGGTGGCCAAAATGCTATCACCGTTCCATCACGTTTTCATCATTCTCTAACTCTGCATCGTTCCAATTTTCACCTTTCATAAAAGAACAAATCGTCCGAGGAGCCATAAGAGTGTCTAGGAATTGACTCAAGAGTTCTCCTTAACCTATCATAATAATAATAATAATAATAATAATAATAATAATAATAATAATAATAATAATAATAATAATAATAATAAGTTAAATTAACTCATAGTAGCAGGAATCTTGAAATGGAGAAACAAATCCACAGTTATGTATGGGTACAAACATAACTCTGGATTTGATTTTCCACAACAAACAACAACAATAATAATAATAATAATAATAATAATAATAATAATAATAATAATAATAATAATAATAATAATAAAAAATTAACTCACAATGGCATGAATCTTGAAATGGAGAAACAAATCCACAGTTATGTATGGGTACAAATATAACTGTGGATTTGTTTCTCCAAATAATAATAATAATAATAATAATAATAATAATAATAATAATAATAATAATAATAATAATAATAATCACTTCAGGAAGTGAATTCAGCACATCATTATTTAATCCTACAACAGATCGGATTTCACTTCACTTATGGGGAACTATACGAAAAATACGTTAACAAATGAAATTAACAAACGAAATTAAATAATCGAATCGGAGGCCGGGGGTCAGTCTAAAACCAGGTTGGCAAGCCAGGAATAATCCTAATTGATCCTGACAAGATTCGCCCGGCAATCACCCATATCCGCCTGCGGAGTTTTTCAAATTGCGCAGCGCACATGATGAGCCTGACAGCCATTGGGTAATTAGTTGCACTATCCAACCAGACAATAAAATCATTAGGGGCAGCATTAAACAGTATTTGATTTATGAGATTATAGTTATATATAGTTCGCCTTCTGTTTTCCTCGGGAAGGAAAAAGTTTTAAATTCCATACACTATATTTACTTACTTGAAATTCCATACACTATATTTACTTATTTTTAATTCCATACACTTTATTTACTTATTTTAAATTCCATACACTATATTTACTTATTTTAAATTCCATACACTATATTTACTTTAAGAAAACATCAATTTACTTCATGATTCCAAAATCTTTAGTAAAGGAACTCTCTCTCTCTCTCTCTCTCTCTCTCTCTCTCTCTCTCTCTCTCTCTCTCCATGTAAGACTACTTTTCTTAAACATTCATGTATCACCACATTCCCCTGTGAACGTGCGTGCAGCAGAGAGAGAGAGAGAGAGAGAGAGAGAGAGAGAGAGAGAGAGAGAGAGAGAGAGAGAGAGAGAGAGCCAACGAAATACGCCCATGAAGAATTCAACTGTGGCAAGCTTTTTATTCATGTCGTTTTTTTATTAACCTACAAGATTTTTTGGTTTATCATATCAATTATAAATAATTTCTCCTTAACTTAAAAATTGAATACGGGATACAAAACCTTACTGGTTAATTAAGTACAAAAATAATGACAAGGAAAATGTTTACATTACATTAATACCAAATTGTTAACATTTGTTACTGACTACCAGCAAACTGTTGACATTTCTGGTCATGACATTTATAATTTTTAATTTTATGATATTTTCAATGTATATAGATAACTAGCAAAATATATATATACTTTATTTGATACGACTGTTTCAATTTAATTGCACCTGTATCATGAAATAAAAATTCAGCTTGCTTCGACTTTGAAATTGCTTCACAATATTTAAAATAAAAATTTTCTGAACGATATTGCATACATTACACAAGTAATAATAATAATAATAATAATAATAATAATAATAATAATAATAATAATAATAATAATAAAACGAAGAAGAAGAAGAAGGAGAAGAAAAGCAGAATGAATGAATTAATAATAATAATAATAATAATAATAATAATAATAATAATAATAATAATAATAATAATAAAGGAGAAGAAGAATTAATTAATTATTACAAACTCTGTATCATTTGAAAAATATTTTTCCAGAGGCTTGAAAACCCATCAATCTTTGACTCATGGATAAAATGGGCGAACTTGCTTCAAGAAATGGACTGAAAACTCTTTGCAAGTTTTAAACGTGTTACTGCCTCCATGAAGTTAATCATGAGAAGAGAGAGAGAGAGAGAGAGAGAGAGAGAGAGAGAGAGAGAGAGAGAGAGAGAGAGAGAGGTGTTATCAGATTTGCTTTGTCAGTGTTGAGAAAAATTGAAGAAATGGACATACATAACTACAGTATTAAAATGTATATACTTATTTCAGACTCCTGAATTAGACTTACACCACAATGTTCCCATCACGAGACGCTAAAAGAAAGTTATTTAGGTTGTGTGTGTGTGTGTGTGTGTGTGTGTGTGTGTGTGTGAGAGAGAGAGAGAGAGAGAGAGAGAGAGAGAGAGAGAGAGAGAGAGAGAGAGAGGCTATACTAATTTATAATTAGATTAGCTAGGATGCGACAAGATTACTTTGGAGTTATATTTATTTTGTTTTTCATTCTAACAGCGTCATCTCTTCACGGAAATATACGATATTGAAATTTACTATAAGCACTAGTGCATTTTACAATAAAGAACAAAATGTGAAGGGAGCAAAACATAAATATCGATGAATGTATTGGCTTCATAATTTGCAGTGCACTCGAGATCTTCCTTTGACCTTCGTTATCGACAAAATGATCAATGCGAAATTATTGTTCTTTATTTGCGTACGAAGGAGCCAAGATTTCCTACTAAAATACCCAAAACACATTTAAAAACTGCAATGTACTGTACTGAACGTAGTTGCAATTCTTCAAATTCTTATAGGACTAATTGTGTGAACATTATACGATCCAAGACAGGAAGTACCTAGAATTCTAACAATCCTAACAGTAAATTATATATATGATTTACATGCGATGTAAGCAAGAAGCAGTAATACACATACTGGCTACTATTCTAAAGCTGTCATAGCAAGGGTATCCACTGATTTGTTTTTTTTTTAGTTTATAACTTTGATTCTCAAGCACACATGTCTGTACTTCAAAGAAATGTATTAAAACAAGTCACTCTACCGAGTTGCTACTACTACCTATTTTCTTACTAACAATCTCCTTACTAGGATGGGAATTCACACTACAGGTAATTAAAATACATGTATGGGACAGGGATGGCCCTGAGACTAGAGCGCACGTGTACACGCACAGACACCATCCTCCTAAATAAGTAACTCCAGATTCAGAGCTTTCACGAAAAGACTTCGAAACCTACTTTCGTCCACATTCCAGATACACACGCCACGAGATCGAAATGCCAGGGTTGTTTTCGACACGAACGCGTATGCACACGCGAGATGGACGAAAGAATTCGACGTATAAGTGCCAACGATATTCACAGGTTTATGGCCTTGCATCGACAAAATAGCTCTCTCTCCTCTCTCTCTCTCTCTCTCTCTCTCTGGGTGAGCAGGTTCCGTTCTCAGCTACCACTCTGATGGTCGCGAGTTCGAATCTCCGACCGGCCAGTGAAGAACAAGAGGAATTTGTTTCTGGTGATAGAAATTCATTTCTCGCTATAATGTGGTTCGGATTCCACAATAAGCTGTAGGTCCCGTTGCTAGGTAACCAATTGGTTCTTAGCCACGTAAAAATAAATCTAATCCTTCGGGCCAGCCCTAGGAGAGCTGTTAATCAGCTCAGTGGTCTGGTTAAACTAAGATATACTTAACTTTCTCTCTCTCTCTCTCTCTCTCTCTCTCTCTCTCTCTCTCTCTCTCTCTCTCACATACACGTAGATCCGCCTAATTCATACGTTTTTAGCTGTGAGGACGAGAATCTTTAAAGAGCTATAACAATGTTCCATTCTATGTGTGATTCTCTCTCTCTCTCTCACACACACACACACCCTTACGTAGATCCACCCAATTCGTATGTTTCTCTCTCTCTCTCTCTCTCTCTCTCTCTCTCTCTCTCTCTCTCTCTCTCTCTCTCTCTCTCACCGGTTTTTATACAAGAACAACATCAAAGCTCTCTAGGATAGGATAAGTTCTCATTCTAACAACATACATCCTAAGACAACGTATTTTTTCTAAATATACCCAAGGACCTTGAATATACCAATACATTAATACATCGGTTACCAACCGGACTCCAATACCGAATATACAATCGTTACTGCGACCTTGGTTTTTTTTTTTTACTTTTCTGTAAAAGGAAACTATTGAGATGGCTATTTGTCTGCCCGTCTGCACTTTTTTCTGTCCGCACTTTTTCTGTCTGCCCTCAGATCTTAAAAACTACTGAGGCCAGAGGGCTGCAAATTGGTATCTTGATCAACCAATCTCCTATAATTAAACATACCAAATTGCAGCCCTCTAGCCTCAGCACGTTTTATTTTATTTAAGGTTAAAGTTAGCCCTGATCGTGAGTCTGGCACCGCTATAGGTGCCAACAACACAGGGAATCACCGGGCCGTGGCTGAGAGTTTCATAGGCCGAAGCTGAGAGTTTCATACAGCATTATACGCTGTACAAAAACTCGAAGAAACTTCGGCCCATTTTTCACTTATTTAGTGAGGATACTTCTAGAAAAACGAATAAAAAATATAAAACTGGTGTAAGACGACAGTATTGGTCTCTAAAACACATTAGAACTCAAACGTCTACTCTTCCTCTTTGCCGGCTTCGGACGAAGAAGGCTTTCAACCTCTTAATTATCCGGCACATTGTTTTTGATAATTTACGTAAAAGGTCCGCTTAAAGCGTTTTCTCTTTAGGAGACTCCCAAAGTAGGGTATCGTAACTGAGCTAATTAAATATATTGTATTTCACTGGCTGTAGCGACTGTAAGAGTAACAAAATAACTGGAAAAATTGTCTGACCATTAAATATATTTTATTTCACAAGCTTTAGCAACAGTAGGTAACAAAATTAAATAACTGGAAAAATAAAATGTTCTGACAATTAAATAATTTGTATATTTCGCTAGCTGTAGCAACAGTAGGAGTAACAAAAAAAAATAACTGAAAAAAATAAAATATTCTGACAACTAAATATGTTGTATTTCACCAGCTGTAGCAACAGTAGGATTAACAAAATATAACAACTGATAAAAAAAAATTATTCTGACATTCTAAGAACAATTTCTACGGAGGCGTATGCCATGAATTTTGGAGAACCCCTTTTCTACCAGGACCACCTTATCTAATATTATATCGTTTAATGAAATCAATAATGGCCTATACATAATCTAACATTCCCGTAGAAATCCGCGACCTGGCGGGTTCCGGCCGCACACAGCTGCCTTATTGCCAATCTACGAGACGTCTATGCTTTTGCTTGCTTGCGAAATGATGATTGGGCGCTTTGCGTTATAAACACGGGATCAAGACCGGAAATGGTGCTAGGGATCAACTTGCCCTTTAGGGTAAAGCCTTCGTCGTATATACCCTCGGAGGAATCGACGATTTGGCAGGTGGGGATCGGGGTAGTGCAAGGAGGACGTCTAGGGGGGTTGGGGGCGATACAAGAGTCATTATGGGGTAAAAAGGATGGGTTTGAGAAGCTGGTAGTGCTGTCAGTGCACCTCACGGGGTGCACTGTAGGCATTACTAAAGGTTTTCTTTGCAGCGTCCCTTCGGCCCCTAGCTGCAACCCCTTTCATTCCTTTTACTGTACCTCCATTCATATTCTCTTTCTTCCATCTTGCTATCCATCCTCTCCTAACGATTGATTCGTAGTGCAACTGCGAGGTTTTCCTCCTGTTACACCTTTGTAACCGTTTACTCTCAATTTACCTTTCAGTGCTGAATGACCTCATAGGTCCCAGAGCTTGGCCTTTGGCCCAAACTCTATATTCCATTCCATTCCGGAAAGGGTTATTGCGTATGGTCACTGAGGGTTATAAAAAGTGTTTGTAACCTTACTTAATGGTATAAACAGTTGGTGATCGTCTTCTTAACTGACGTTATAAAAAATCACAGCTTCTCTCCCGCCTGACCACTTGCGACCTGGCAATATCGCCAAATATTGAAAACCGATATTGTAATTAAGAAAGTTCTTGAAGTTTTGCTTGCTGAGACAAACTTGCAATTTTAATAATTCAAGAAACTTTGTTTTATGTCATTAGTATATACGCATGCAATCACAGTCAATAAGAATTATGGATTCCTTAACAGAAACTGAACTGTAATTAGTTTTGCAATAAAAGAACGAACAATTTTAAAACTGTTGGGGTTTCCTTTGACGTTAAAAACCTAAAGATTATAATGACTATATGCAGATGATGGAATGATGATCCTTTCAAAAACGTTCAAGATGTTTTATCGTCATCGAACACTGAAATCGTGGAATAATTAATTAAGGTTGATAAAAGGACACTATCACAAGAAAAGTCACTAACATCGCCTATACTTTACAAAAATGAAAGCAGGTTAAAGTAATTATACTGATAAGTAATAAAAGCTGTTCCTTCCATGTCTCATTTAAATCTATCTATACTATTTATGTAAAAACGATGACAGAAATTTCGTTTTGAATTAGAAGTGGTATTTGTTTATATTCAAGAATGGCAAGACAATTCTGTATGCACGAAACTACAGCAAGACTGTAATGCCATCCCAAGTAGCCTACTCAAAAATCCCAAAAATTCCCTCCACGTACGAGACATTTTTTTTTACCATTAAAAAATGCATCTTACATCATTCTTCCGCTACAGTTTTGCAAAAATTAATTTGCACTGTAATGGATATTCTCTCGTTTACTAGTATTCAAAGGTTTTCATAGGTACTAATTTACGCTCTTTTTTTTTTTACCACTGAAAAATACATCTTAGCATCATTCTTTCGCTACAGTTTTGCATGGTACCGGATTTCTCTCGTACACTAGTATTCACAGTTACCAAATTACGCTTAGCTGTGGAAGAAGACAAAAGCAATGAAATCTGAGAGAAGGAAGAGCTTTCACAAATCGCGAACTATAACCTAAGCCATCAAAATGAATTTCAGAATAACATTACCGATTATACAGGATACAAAGACAGCCTTCTTCTTCTTCTTAAGGACAAAAAATCAAATGAACGTCAAAATAATATAACCGATTATACAGGATATAAAAGACAGCCTTCTTCTTCTTCTTAAGGACAAAAAATCAAATGAACGTCAAAGTAATATAACCGATTATACAGGATATAAAAGAAAGCCGATCGAGGCTATGGCCTACCCCACCGCCAAATCAAAGTCCTTCAAAAGAAGGCATCGTGCTTACCCCATATAAAAATGGGAAAAAAGGCACGTTAAAACGAAGATGATAAAAGGCAGCCTTCTTCTTCTTCTTAAGGACAAAAAACCAAATGAACGTCAAAATAATATAACCGATTATACAGGATATAAAATAAAGCCTTCTTCTTCTTCTTCTTAAGACAAAAAATCAAATGAACGTCAGAATAATATTACCGATTATACATTATATAAAAGAGAGCCAGTTTCTTATTCAAGACAAAAGGCCTAAAAGCGTGAGCAAACCCCCAACATCACGAGATATTGGAAAAGGAAGTTGCCCCAATTCGAATCGGAAGAGGAAGAGATGTGGGGCACTGCGGATTATAAAGGTTCTGGATCCAAACGGTCATGTGGTTCGTCATAAATACATGTGGCTCCTTAGGGAATGGAAGCTTCCGAGTCTTGCATAAAGGTGGATATACCACTGCAGACTCCAAAGGAAATTTGGCCAATGTGAGGGGGGAAAAAATAAGCTGGAAAATACAGTCGAGAATTTTTTTTCTTTATAGCGAGGTGACTAACCCAAAAACCTTCGCACCGATCTCGCGTGAAGGTTGAGATATTATTGTCAAAAGGAAACTGGAGTCACGATAAAAACAAGTAAAAAATGGGCCGAAGTTTCTTCGGCGCAATCGAGTTTTCTGTAGAGCCTATAATCAAGGCTACCGAAAATAGATACATCTTTCGGTGGTCTCGGTATACTGCTGTATGAGCCGCGGCCCATTAAAATTTAACCACGGCATGGTGGTGGCCTGTTCTACATCGTTGCCAGCAGCACGATTATGGCTAACTTTAACCTTAAATAAAATTTCTAAAAATACCGAGGATAAAGGGCTGCAATTTGGTATGTTTGATGATTGGAAGGTGGATGATCAACACACCAATCTGCAGCCCTCTAGCCTCAGTAGTTTTTAAGATCAGACAAAAATGAGGACGGAAAGATAACGACGGAACAATGGTTTTCCCGTGCGGATTAAATGGAAACCCGGATCCAGAGGTTGTTCTGGATTCGGATTAAAGGAAAATCCGAATCCAGAAGTTGTCCTGGATTCGGATTAAAGGAAAATCCGAACCCAGAAGTTGTTCTGGATTTTGTTTTAAAGTAACGCATCTTTTGCCGTCTTTGAGCTCGAGGATAATTTTAGGTTTTGCGATATTACCGATAACCCAAAAGTTTCTTTAAAGTACCAAAACTTAAGAAGAATAATTCAATTTCATCAATTTTCAATTTAATATCTTTTGCTGATGAAACCACAGAAATTAATCCAGAGAATTCTTCATCCGTTAGTGAAACTTATAACGAACAATTATCCATGCACCACTAATACAAGGAGCAACCCGTAGTAGGGTAGTGCCGTCATGCGGTGCACTGTAGGCATTACTTACGGTTCTTTGCAGTGTGCCTTCGGCCCCTAGCTGTAACCTCTTTCGTTCCTTTTACTGTACCTCTTTTCGTATTCCCTTTCTTCCATCTTCCTTTCCACCCTCTCTTAACAATTGATTCATGGTGCAACTGCGAGGTTTTCCTCCTGTTACACCTTTCAAACCTTTTACCGTCAATTTCCGTTTTAGCGCTGAATGACCTCATTGGTCCCAGTGCTTGGCCTCTGGCCTAAATTCTATAGTCAATTCAATTCAATACAAGGAGCTGCCTTTGACGTTGGGTATAATATCAGTGACGGACATCTGTAGAAAAATGTCTTGAGCAGTTTCACCAAACAATTCAGCGACGTGGATAAGTAACACGGAAACGCAAAATTTTGGCTGTGTTGGACCCATCTAGCAGAAAAAAGTTACGGGCTGCTCTGTGAGCAAGAGCCCGTGCTGGCATAAAGCCAGCCTAAACAAAAACGACAACAACAATCTCGAAAACGGAAACGATGCCAAGCATCCACCCAGGATAATTCCGGATCTACTAATCTTTTTTTTTTTTTTAATCAACGAAGCAAGCAATCATAAGATTCCATAATCAGGAAAATATTGAAATAAGATTCACCATCTTTGGAAAAATGTAGTAACAGCTCGGCAAAGAGAAGAGAGAGGAGGAACACAAAAATAAAAAATAAAGTAATCTAATCACACTTAAATAATCGAACATTTTCACGAGAGTGAAAGTGATAGTTTAACAGAACAATTAAAAACTCGCAAAAATATTTAGAATTCACTTTACATGTGGCATTTTGCTTTCACACTCAAACACGCAAGTGCACACGCAGATTTTTTTTATAATCATGGCATAGATAAGGCTTTCAACATCAAAGGATAAAGAACAATATTTTATGCAATAATTGTAATGAGGAAAGTATGCATTCCCTGTAAATGCAACTCTATGATTGATTCCAGGGTTCCAAATGTCCTTTTACTATTTACCTGAATACTATTGCCTTTTGTATTTATTACCTTTCCTACTTTACTATCATCAAAGGAAATCACCGACTTCAAAATTCAACAAGTCTTTGAAAGAAAAAAAATTGAAGTGCAAGAGGAAATTCTGAACTAGAAAAAAGTAACAAAGTTTTTCAAAGCAGAAACCGATGAAATTGATATAAATAAAGAATAAAATAATAAAAAAATATCTGAAAAAACTTTACGGACAAGAACAAGCAATCAGAACCAAAGGAAATCACTGACCTCAAACTTCAACAAGTCTTTAAAAAAAATTTTTAAGTACAGGAGGAAATTCTGAACCAGAAAAAGCAACGAAGTTTTTCAAAGCAGAAACCGATGAAATTGATATAAATAAAGAATAAAATAATGAAAAAAAAAAAAAAAATCTTAAAACCTACGGGCAAGAACAAGCAAGCAGAACTAGAAGAAATCACGGACTTCAAACTTCAACAAGTCTTTAAAAAAAAATTTTAAGTACAGGAGGAAATTCTGAACCAGAAAAAAGAACGGAGTTTTTCAAAGCAGAAACCGATGAAATTGACATACATAAAAAAATAAAATAATAAAAAAAACTGAAAAAACTTAACGGACAAGAACAAGCAACCAGAACCGAGCAAAGAACAAAGGCAAAACGCAAGCACCACTCGGGGCCGACGGGAGAACAAATGCACCTGAGGTAAATCGTGCTTGCGGGTGTCATTTGGGAAATCTTAATGAAACCGTCTGCCATTTCCCGTAATGAAAGGCGAATTAATGTCTCCATAAAACCCTATACACGCATATCCATACGTCTCGCCTAGGTGCGTTGCAACGGCATGGGGCCCAATTATCCAAAAGCAATAATGTTACGATCCTTTGTTGCTCTAGGGGGGCTTAATCGCGTATTATTAATAAGAAAAGCCAACCAATATATTACCTTTGAATTGGAAGGGCAACCCCTCCCCCGCCCCTACCCACCCCCTCAGCGGGCCGGGCCTTCCCACTAAGCTCTGATATTGCGTAACATCGAATTTCAAGCATACTAAGCGGGTGCTCGGTTTAATGACGTAATTATATAAGCAATGGTTTGGCCACTTACAGTTAATGACTGTCAAGGGATAAAAATTGCTTTTCTTTATTTAATATATTGAATTACCATTCACAGCAAGTGAAAAATCAAAGCTCATTTCGAATGTATCAAGGGAGAAGATAAAATCTTTTTTTATATCTGGGTAATTTTGAACCATTTCGGCCCAGCTTGTCCCGTTCAGGGCCGTTTGAACGGGGCACTTCATAGGGCATTTTGGGGACCACCTATGTAATTAGGGGACCGTTTGAAGTCAGTTTTCCTTTTTACTGTTTCTATCAGGCCTTGGGCAGATAAAAGCATCGGGAATACCATCCCACTGGATTTTGAATTAAGGAGGGCATAAGCTCTAGGAGATGGAGAATTATTTTGAAACTTGAAATGTCCCATAAACCGAACACATCAGAATTTATAATGGCAAAGTGCTATTTCAATTACAAAGTGCTATTTAAAATACAAAGTGCAACCTAAAATACAAAGCGCTATTTCAAAGACTTTTTGGAGAGTGTATCGTAAAAGAAAACTTTCCCTTGAAGAAATATTCTTTATCTGAAAACATCTATTAAAGAGAGAGAGAGAGAGAGAGAGAGAGAGAGAGAGAGAGAGAGAGAGAGAGAGAGAGAGAGAGAGAGAGGGGGCAAGAAAATACAATACAAACAAGAGGGTTCGGTGACCGCAACCAACTGCCAAGGCTAAGCAAAATACACACCCAAAAATTACACCTTTTTCCTAAAAGTCGCATACCTATCTCTCCCAAATTCTAATCACTTATTGCAAGTCATGAGGCCTACCTTGAAGTTTGTGTTAAAAATCCACAATTAACCTTTTACGTGAAGCTGTTAACGACATACAGACAGACAGAAAGACAGAAAGACAGACAGCCAGAAAGACAGAAAGACAGAAAGACAGACAGCCAGAAAGACAGAAAGACAGAAAGACTGACAGACAGACAGACAGTCAGAAAGACAGAAAGACAGACAGACAGAAAGACAGAAAGAAAGACTGACAGACAGAAAGACAGAAAGACAGACAGCCAGAAAGACAGAAAGACTGACAGCCAGAAAGACAGAAAGACTGACAGACAGACAGACAGACAGTCAGAAAGACAGACAGACAGAAAAACAAACAGTCAGAAAGACAGAAAGACAGACAGTCAGAAAGACAGAAAGACAGACAGACAGTCAAAAAGACAGAGAAAGACAGAAAGACAGACAGTCAGAAAGACAGAAAGACAGTCAGAAAGTCAGACAGTCAGAAAGACAGACAGTCAGACAGTCAGAAAGACAGTCAGACAAACAGACAAACAGACAGACAGAAAGACAGACAGACAGGCATATCCCCCCCCCGAATATTCCAGTAAATAGCCATACAAAAATTGAATCAGCTGAAACTGCAAAAATTCCTGTGAACCGATAAAAACGATATATTACTTCTAAGTTAGTTGAATAAAACGTATATTGAACAAACAAGCAGGCAATTGAACTTTTCCCGGGCCCATTATGGTTTCGCAAAAATGCCGCGTGAAAAAACACTGGAATAAATAAAACGATCAAAATTCCGATACGACCGCGGAAAATACATTGCTTCTTCCATTAGCAAACAAACACAAATCACATCAAACGGACGAGAAAAACGGTTAAACTAATTCAATTTTGCCCCGGTGAAAAATACGCTATAAATAACATCAAACAATAAACAGTCGAATGAAAGAAAGGGCTACAAAATAACAATACGATTCTGTAAAAAAAAAAAATTTACCAAAATACATAAACTCCTGTATTTGCATCTCTTCCTCTGAGTCAGCATAATCAAAAACGCTTGTTCAGTAATGACAAAACCCTAAAGCGTGACTCTAAAACCAATTTCAAGTAATAGGCGAGGTCCTTCTCCAGCCTCCCAATTTACTTGCCAGATGCCCGGGCCTTCTGAATGATCCCACAATTTATGAATATGGAAAGATTAAGAGGGCTTCTTGTGGCAGCGGTGGGATTGGATGCTCTCGCAAGTGCTTGCTCAAGATATTAAGAAAGAAATCTACGTGTAAGTATCTGCTCGCGTTACCTCGCGTGTACGGATGAAATGTGTTTTAACCAAATTTCTGCTGGCACGTTGAGGGATCACGAGATTAGGAAGCTTATAATAAGGCAAAATAATCGTTTAAAAATTCATTGTTGAAAAAAAATATCTCTTGTCAGTGTTCTTTTTTTTTGTGTGTGTTTTCTTTGTTTGAGCTAATGTTAAATATCGGCAGTCAATATCACTGACGCTATTCATTAGCCATGAAGACCCATGCTAATCGCTAACCACAATATGGTCACAGCTGGCCTTCCTACAACCCGCCCCCGCCCCCACCCCCAACGCCTCCTTCCCAAAATAAAATATCAGACCATAGGGATAAACCAGGAAGAAAAAGAAATAAAAAAATATATATAACAGCATTTTGAAGTCCAACTGTAAATCCATCGATTCTGAATCTGATATTGGAACACTATGACCACTACTACTAAAAATAACAGTAATAATCAGACCATAGGGATAAACCAGGAAAAAAAAAGAAAAAAAAAAAAAAAAAAAAAAAAATATATATATATATATATATATATATATATATATATATATATATATATATATATATATATATATATATAATAATATTTTGAAGTCCAACTCTACATCCACGGATTCTGAATCTGATATTGGAACACTATGACCACTAATACTAAAAAATAACAGTAACAATAATAAACAGTGACATTAAAAAAGCTGATTTCACCTAGACTTTTTTTTTTACCAAAAATTGCAGCAGCCCCAATCCTCAACAACGAAAAAGGGAGTTGGAAGCCCCTAAGAAACTGGTAAATCAAAACCACCAAACAACGCACATTTCTGGAACAAAGTAATAAACACGTGATGGAAGCCTATTTATGAAAAATGTCTCAAATAATCAACGAAAAATATTATGTTCTATGGCAGTGGTTCTTAACCTTTTTATTACCACGCCCCCTCTAAGAGTTGGTCCTCCCCCACGCCCCCCTTGCATCTACGAGTAAAATTCCCTCCCAGATTTAAAGGAAAATAAAAAAAAAAAAAGAGAAAGAGAAGGGGTGTTTTTATTCTTTTGGGAGTGAATTAGTGAGATACTTGACACTGATTCTTAGCGACTCTTGTTAAGAGAATAACGAATATAATTAGAGAAATTTTTCATTTTTCCCTAGGGATCGCCCCCGGCCCTGGAAACTGCTGACGTTCCCCTAAATGGGCGCGCCCCCCCGGGTTGAGAACCACTGTCCTATGCAAAGCAGAGACACGACTTGTTAAACGGTAATTAACTTTATCAAGTTCAAAGGGAGAACTTTTCTGAGTTGTATGTAAAAAGTAAGAGAATAAAGAATAAAAACACTGAATTAATTTGGTCTCATCTAAAAGGTTAAACAATCGTAACTACATGCAGATCACACCAATCAATCGAAAACACTCAAAGCAGAAAAACAATATGCTAATTTAAGGTTTCAGTCTAACTCTATCTCCAACTTAGGAAACAGATGAAAACTGATTAAACATAAAAGAAAAAGTAGAGCATGGACGCAAATGTATAACAAGTACCCAACGAATTTCGACCGAGATTTCCATCTTAGGCCAAATGAAGATACAGATCGAAGTTAAAAGTTAAGTAAACCTTAGTTTAACCAGACCACTGAGCTGATTAACAGCTCTCCTAGGGCTGGCCCGAAGGATTAGACTTATTTTACGTGGCTAAGAACCAACTGGTTACTTAGCAACGGGACCTACAGCTTACAGTGGAATCCGAACCACATTATAGCGAGAAATGAATTTCTATCACCAGAAATAAATTCCTCTAACTCTTCATCAGCCGGTCGGTGGAATTGAACTCCGGCCCATCGAGTGACGGTCTGAAGCTCAACCGACTCAGCCAAGGGAGAGATAGATAGAAAAGGGCAAGCATGCCACACGCAAGCTTTTGAAACAAGGTCTTGTGTTTCCTCAAACGTTAATCCTGACCAGAAATGCTGATAAGGTGAATAAGAGTAAAGGGATTTCTTTAAGCCTGTCTGGATTGCTGCAATCAAACTCCCTTGTAATCTTTTCACATCTCTTAAGAAAACAAGGCCACCGAAAATATATCTATCTTTCGGTGGTCTCGGTATAACGCTGTATGAGCCGCGGCCCATGAAACTTTATCCACGGTCCGGTGGTGGCCTATCCTACATCGTTGCCAGAAGCACGATTATGACTAACTTTAACCTTAAATAAAATAAAAACTATCAAGGCTAGAGGGCTGCAATATGGTATGTCTGATGATTGAAGGGTGGATTATCAACATACCAATTTGCAGCCCTCTAGCCTCAGTAGTCTTTAAGATCTAAGGGCGGACAGAAAAAGTGCGAACAGAATAAAGTGCGGACAGAATAAATTGCGGACGGACAGAAAACCCTTCTCAATAGTTTTCTTTTACAGAAAACTAAAACTAAGTCGAATTTCAACCTTTACGGAAGGAGTCGAGTACAGGGCGCTGAAGAAAAATGTTCATCCCCAAAAATCGAAGAATAAAACTGAATTTGCATCTGAATACTGATGGATCACAGAACTGATCTAAGAAACGAAATCAGATTCCCTAAAACTGAAGAAATCTTCAGCAATACGAAGAAAGCTTCTCTTTCAGCCTTTGCAAGACAACAACATTTTGTGAGAGAGCAGAAAACATACTATCAATAAATACGCAAATATCCATGATTACCACGTACTTGGAAAAATTGTAAAATGACATCATCCTTTAAATGAATGGTATTTAGAAAAATAACACAGTTGAGAGAGAGAGAGAGAGAGAGAGAGAGAGAGAGAGAGAGAGAGAGAGAGAGAGAGAGAGAGAGAGAGAGTACGCCAGACAAAACTCTGGCGACTTGATGGTGCGTCAGAGTCGACTATTGTCGAGTCTTTCACACAGGCAAATGGAGGTCATCCTCGAATCATGTCATCGATCACTGAGGTGGACCTCGAGAGCTGAGAAAGAAGAGGAGGAGGAGGAGGAGGATGAGGAGGAGGGAGGAGGAGGAGGAGGAGATAAGGGTTGAGGAGGGGGGGGGGTGCAGGAGTGATTGATTACGAGTAGAAGAATAGATCGCGGCTTCTCCGTGGCACGGCCACACGCGCGCGGGCACGCACAGTGCCACTCTTGGAACCATTTTGCGACTGTCCTCGTGATCGATGCGAGAAATGACTTTGATTAACTGGAGTAAGAGGAACACTTAAAAAGATGGCAAATCACTGAACGATAATGATTGATTAACCACGCAAAATCCCCCTTGTTGTAAGAGCAATATCTCGAGAAGTTCACAGTGACCTTCCTTCAAATCGCAACACCGGCGTATTCCATGTCAGTCTGAACGTTAAATTCTGGTTTACCAATAATTAGCAATAAGATATAAACTATGTATAAAAAGTGAAGCAAGGCGATAAGAAATAAAATATAAATAGAAAGTGACGAAGCGTGTAACTCAAACCTCCCTGTTATTTAACAATTTGTCCCAAAATTTCTACACGGCAGACGGAAGACACGAGCTCATTTCTTGCGCTTAATAGCAGGGTAACGCTCTCCAGGTTGTAATAAGAAAATGGTGTAGCTCAGCATTTCGTCTACCTGGGGCCTGAAACCCTCACTTATTCCACTGTATATATCAGTTCAAGATTGAATTCATATTTGACTTACACAACTTGAATTTCGAAAACGTACAATGTGAGGTACGACCTGTTTTTTTTTTTTTATTAAATACAAAATAACGAGAAACGCGGCCTTTTCTTAAAACAGCTCCATAATGTAAACTAGTCAGCAACCAAGAATGTATATACAGTATGTCCACATTTACCATGAAAATACGAACAAAGAGAATAGAGGGAGACATGCAAATGACATGATGAACTTTCAAAACAAATGAGGACTGACTCTCAGTCTGTCTGGGGTGTGAATGCTACAGACTTACAGAAAACAAACAATTTCAGGCTGTCTGGGGTGTAAATGCTACAGACTTACAGAAAACAAACAACTGTATGTAATGCATTACAGAAGAAATCAATCGTGAGTATTAACCCTTCCGCTTATCGATGACGTCATCCAAATTTAAGTCCTTGGCTTGCCGATGACTTCATCCAAATTTAAGTCCTTGGCTTACCGATGACTTCAACCAAATTTAAGGCCTTGACTTACCGATGACATCATCCAAATTGAAGTCCCTCGCTTACCGATGGCGTCATCCAAATTTAAGTCCTTCGCCTACCGATGACGTCATCCAAATTTAAGTCCTTCGCTTACCGATGGCGTATATGAACGCCATCCAAATTAAAGACTTTCGTTTACTGATGATGCATCCAGACGTAAAAAAAAAATTACTTATAGAATGTGTAATCAGCTGCAAAATGAAACAAAATTGTGCGGTTTACCTTGAAAACTGTCGGAGATATATATGCGTCTTTGAACAAATAAAGGTACAAACATTTTTACGATTACCGCTCGAGTCACTGCCACTGCCTACAGCCGTAATTGTCATAAGCGAAAGGGTTAAAATAACATGAGACACCCTCATGACAAAGAAAAAAGATGGAAACATTTAGCTACCGTACGGCAAATACAAAACGCATCAATCACGGCATAATACATAATCATTTTGATAGCCCCTCAAATCGTCTGGTTTGGCTGTGAAACAAATACCTGGGTGATATGATTAATCAGTGGCTCTTAACCAGGGGTGTTCTCACCCCTAGGGGGTGCGAAGCTGGTTCCTAAGTGGTGCGAGGATGCCTATGAATAACTAAAGCAAAATATATTTTTATAAACGCATGTTATTTTTTTCTGCAAAAAATAAAATAAAATAAAATAAAATAAAT
Organism: Macrobrachium rosenbergii; assembly: GCF_040412425.1. Classification (NCBI taxonomy): domain Eukaryota; kingdom Metazoa; phylum Arthropoda; class Malacostraca; order Decapoda; family Palaemonidae; genus Macrobrachium; species Macrobrachium rosenbergii. The sequence goes on along the minus strand of NC_089791.1, from coordinate 23,409,291 downwards.
AATAATAATAATAATAATAATAATAATAATAATAATAATAATAATAATAATAATAATCATACGTATTACTATTTTTTTTTCAGCAATTCAAGGGGTGCGAGAACTGACTGCTGATTTGAAAGGGTTGCATACTGAAAAAGGTTAAGAATCACTGCTATGAACGTAACCTGACGGAGGTCCTTTAAGTTTCTGTTTCATTCCATCTTGCGTGACTGCAAGATATACTAGTGCTCAAAATTAACATAATCATACTCCTATCTGACTGTTTTTCACTGCTTATTCCACAGGTGCAGAACTTACATCAAGTTTAACGTTCACCTAAATGACATATTTGCGGGAATTATGATCACACCAGTCAAAAACATCATTCTGATTTTTGAACCCTCACTTCTGAAATTTGGAACGCATTGACTTTTTTTTTTTTTTTTTTAATCTTTGCTTCCTATAAAAATACAAGCAGCAGACCTGATTTCAACAACACCTCGGTACGCGCTGAAGACCAGCATTTTTCTTAACAGCCGATTTAGTTTTGATATTTCAGCTTATTTGGTTTCCTTTGCGTAGAGTGAACGAATAAAAATTGTAGCTAATCTTTCCTATTGTATTATTATAATATTGTCATACATTTACAGGTACACAATTGCCAAAGTCACTTCAGTCCGCCTACATCTTAATGATTTACCTATGCTTATAATAAACCAAGTGCCATTTTATGTTCTAACCGCACATGTCCGTTATGTACGCTATTTCAAGTCTTCTATTATTCGACACAGAATAGAAATACGCATTTATATTTGAACCTCAATGAAACTCTTCATTTTGGATGTTAATGGCCTATGTTTCCACCACCTCTACAGGATGAGGTGAAAGACATTTTTCGTAATCTACTCACTAAGCTCTGTCATTTCATTTGTAACTTGACCATCTTTTTAAGCATTTCCATCTTGAAAAGGAAAAATAACACTGAAATTCAGACATCCTAACGCTGGTCTCATCATTTCATTGTGCACTAGATACGAATTTATGTAGAAGAAGGCGCACACTATGACAATATTACAATTAAACCAAAGCTTGAAAAGGAAGAACTTGACGCTGATTATACCGTTTAGTCGGGACGACGAACCCTCCTCCTAAAAAGAGATAAGAAGCACTTAAATAAAACTAAGCCTCTAAAAGGGTCTGTATACACCACAGACCACTCTCGAGAAGGACACAAGGAATAAACTAGAGGTAACCGAGGTAAGACTACCAAAACCACATAAACTCCTAAATTATCAAGAAAAAAAACCACAAGCACTCAACTTTTATAACTCTGTCTAGGGCCAAGATGAGAGATTCCGATGTGTTACAAAGGCCACACCGGCAAAAATACGCTAGGAATAATATACGCTTATTATAACATAAGCCTCTGCAATAGCTTCCAATGAAAGCAATCAAATAAAAGCTTATGTTGAGGGGAGAAACATCTATATTTATGTGAGAAATGGGAAAAATTGAATTATCAGAATATAAGAATTTTTCAGTCTATACGCCAAAATACTCTACGACAGTCATGGCTATGACATACGCAAAACGAAATCAATTTGAAGAGACATAGTGAGTTGTCTACCTACCTCTACACTATATAAATTTATATATAAAATCTATTGGTCACTTTTTACCACATAAGTGTGTAATTGCAATGGCCACAATGCCCACTTAACCTCTCGAATTCTTCACTCTTTTTGGATACGCTAGCCATTAAAGAGCCTTAGATCCAACTGCAAGACTATGAAGTAGTTCTGATGTCCGTAGCAGGATTCGAAACCGCATCTACAATGTCAGAAAAAGATCATGTTGCCGACCTTCTTGCGGTTACGAGTTTATCCAAAATGTGTGGAGAATAATGAGGTCATTGTGGTTATTACAATTGCATACCATATAAATATTATGAAGTTCATGGCATGACTCGAAAGGGACATTAAGGCGGTAACAATAATATATAAAATATAGCAGCGTCTTTTCTTACGTCCGTTCTCACCGTAGACAGAAATGGCGACCGACCAATATATATATATATATATATATATATATATATATATATATATATATATATATATATATATATATATATATATATATATATATATATATGTATATATATATATGTATATATATATATATATATATATATATATATATATATATATATATATATATATATATATATATATATATATATATATATATATATATATATATATATATATATATTTATATATATATATATATTTCAGCCTATAAAGCAATCAACACTTTATCATTACATTATCATGGTGAGGATGGTTTATTGAAGCTCCCGTAAAATCTGAATGCGAGTGAGATATACATACATAGAAATGAGCAAAACTCATACCAAACTTTGTTGTTTGATGACCTTAACAATAACCTCAAATTTATAACCAGAGAAGGATCGAATTTCACCTAGAAAAGAGCATTTATTTCCTTTTGCATTTCAAGGCTTTCAATGAAAAGCGAAACCAAAAATAAGAAAGAGCAAAAATGCCATTGTAGCATTTAAAATACACACATACATATACTATCATTAAAAACAAACATATATGAATATCTGCACAATGTATATTCGATGAATTTTCGTTAAGCCCGCATTTCGAAGGGGATTAACTGTGGATAATCCCACACCTCGGAAAAGTACCCCGGATTATAAAGAACATCCCACTCTAGGGTAAATCAACTTCTCAGTGCTACCAGTAAAAAATACCTATTGACGTAATGAAATGAAATTTATTTTAAACCTAGGTATGAAGTTATCGAACTTTCAATGTAAAAACATCCAATTCAACAGAATAATATTCCATGCTGAATTATAAATACATACATAACCTAACTGTTCCGCACACACACATAATATATATATATATATATATATATATATATATATATATATATATATATATATATATATATATATATATATATTATATATATATATATATATATTGCCCGATGGACAAAATATAGGCAATATAAGTGCCGTGATCATAATTCCCATCCCGTAGAACGTTACGTAATGCCCCAAAGCGCCTACCCGAGATACCCCTATTTTACATAAGGGACCAATAGTGTGAGACTGGCCCAGGGCTGGTCAATGGCAAGTCTAAAAGTGGAGTTCATTAACCGTAAAATATACAGCCGTTACATTTTTATAGTTGAATATATATATATATATATATATATATATATATATATATATATATATATATATATATATATATATATATGTGTGTGTGATAGAGATAAATTTGTATGGCCTAGTGGGCAGCGCCCTTGCCTTTCAATTGAAAGACCTGGGTTTGATGCAGATGTGAGTCAGAAATTTAATATATATATATATATATATATAT
>NC_089791.1:23375887-23403387 GCF_040412425.1 Macrobrachium rosenbergii | reverse complement strand
TAATAATAATAATAATAATAATAATTATTATTATTATTATTATTATTATTATTATTATTTTTCTTTATCATCCGTCTTTCACAATTTATTCTCTATTTTTTATTTATTTTGTCAAACAAGGATTGCTTTATCTACTGGGGTGCTTCCTTCAAAAGACGAATATGTTGCTTCCCTAGGAGTTAGAAAACAATTGTTATTCCACCTCTATCCCTTTTCATTTTACTAGCAGTACATCGTCCTTTTCTTGCAAAATAAATGAAGCATCTTTTCATAACAACTGGATCTTCAAGTATTGCTCTCGTTGATGCTAAAGGTAAACTGACTACCACCCATACAAAGGGTTAAAGCGAGAAATATTGCATGGATACATTAATATGTACTTTTATTGCTTGTGGATGATCATCAACAGTTACGATACATGATGATCCCGGACAACTTTCTTTGTTATACACACATACACACAATTCAGACAACACAGTACATTTAAATCTCTAAGATGCCAACTCTGGACCACCTAATTATTTCATTTTAAGGAGAATCAGACAGAAAGAAAAATTATCATCCATTTTGGAAACTACATGAAACAAGTAAAAAATAAACTGAAGTTTTTTCGGCGGAATCGAGTTTTCTGTACAGCGTATAATGCTGTATGAAACTCTCAGCCACGGTCCATGAAACTCGCAGCAGCGGCCCATGAAACTTTCAGCCACGGCCCGGTGGTGGCATGTGCTGTTGGCAACTATAGCGGTGCCATACGCACGATCATGGCTAACTTTAACCTTAAATAGAATCAAAACTACTGAGGCTAGATGTTTGATGACTGGAGGGCGGATGATCTAATACCAATTTGCAGCCCTTTAGCTTCAGTAATATTCAAGATCTGAGGACGGACAAAAAGTGTGGACGGACAGACAAATAGCCATCTCAATAGTTTTCTTTTACAGAAAACTAAAAATAAAGACACATTCAGCAGCAATTAAATTCTTAGTTTTTTTTATGAAAAACGATATAAAAACGGCCATCTGAACGCCTCACATGATTTTGGAAGCAGGAAGGAGCCACAGAAAAAAGGACAGGCCAGAATATTCGAAATTCACATTCATGGTGTCCTCTAGAAAAAATGATGGCTACACAGGAAAAAACTTTCTGCCAACTCTTGGGTTTCTCCAGTACGTTTTCAGTTCTCAGGCACTGATTTCTAGACTAATGTTCAGAATATCTTGGATTCTAATAAGGGCGCTGCAGCACTGTCATTTTCAAGATATATCTACTGCCGCCTCTTTACCAAACATATTCTGCCATTTACATTTAGGAAACCGCAGAAAATCTGTTCTCTAAGTTTTTACTGAGAAATGTCAGTAACCGAACATAACTCATAAAAGTCGGATCTTTCCTAGACAGTGAACCCCAAGGGTTTTAACCGGGTATGTATCTACCTTTGCGGCGTGTTTAGTACAAGCCCGTTGGGGATTTCCGTAAAAACATGAACAAAAGACTGTAAATATTATAGAGATAATGACCCCCCAAGAAATATCAGTCCTAGATAACGACCCCCTAAAACCCCTTGGGGGTCACTATCTAGGAAAGCTCCTAAAAGTCACTAAGCTCACCTTAAGAACTGAATGCCTCTACACTATGTCTGCAGCTCACACAGACAAAACTTTACCAAGCAAAAGAACAATGTCTTCACTGATATGTTGCTCGGATAAAACGCGATGGATGTACTGAGAGAGAGCGAGAAAGAATTATTTTGTGCCCTTACAGAGATAATTATGAGGGTCCGACTTGCAGTTTGAGGAAGGAAAATTGAGCAGCATCCACTACATTAGCAAAACAAAACCTAACACAAAAACATAACAACACGACAGGAAATAGGTAGATAACGGTAATGGGGGAAGAAACGCTTTAGGGTAATTACAGGTAAATGTAATGCAATTATTGCAAAAGATCTTTACAGTGATAAAACTTAAAAGCAAAAGAATCCAATACGCGCCATCTGTCCTACTCCATACCACTTGCATTACAAGCACAAAAATAAATAACATGGCAACCGATTTTCACTAAATATTCTCCCCACATCCAAGATGGTATATCATATACATCAATAACTCAATAAAAAAAGTAAATAAAAACGGTTAATATGGCATCGCCGAAAGAAAACGCTGGACACTACCCCAGCGAAATCAGATAAACAGAAACATCACCTTGTGCAAGCAGAGCAAATTACACTGCAGGCGAGGATTTGCAATTACTCCTCGGCTCAAAGAGAAGCCGATTTTCGAGTTTTCTCGAAAAGGAACTGCCGAATACCCGGTAAACTTACCTTTGCAGCTGCGTCGTCTTCATTAATGCTAATTAGCGGCGGGATTTTTCAAAGACGGAAATTCGCAAGCTAAAAGTATGCTATGCTGCGGATGGAGTAGCTTCTGGGCATGACTCTCTCTCTCTCTCTCTCTCTCTCTCTCTCTCTCTCTCTCTCTCTCTCTCTCTCTCTCTCTCTCTCAAAGCTCAGTTACGTTCAACTACGATAAAGTTACGCGTCTAATTTGAAAGTTCAAAGACAGTATCCTTGTAAATACACACTCGTGTTCGCATACACAAATAAACCGATTAAAAAATAAATTCTAGAAGCCAGAGACACTATGTAGTAAAGTCATGCAGGGAAAGAGAAAAAAGACCTAAGAGTACCTTCTTTACTAAGTAAATTCAGTGAAATGTGCAATAAAAAGTGTCTTAAATTATGGAGAGAGAGAGAGAGAGAGAGAGAGAGAGAGAGAGAGAGAGAGAGAGAGAGAGAGAGAGAGAGAGAGTACATGTAAAGCAAATCACGGACAGAAACAGAGACTGAGAGAGGTAATAAAAAAGAATGATACATTACATCAAGGCAATCAATTGTATCTAACGCTGCAATACAAAGGGATAATTACCTTCGTTATTAGCGGAAAATTAGCGTGTAATTCGTTAACGAGACCCTTCTTTTATTAGCACGACTTAATTATTCTAGTTTACGATAACTAAAAGAAGACATTCGCAACGATTCACTACACCTGTTGACTCGGCGGAACAGAAGTTATCATGTATGAGACGGAAATGCAGCGTGTATGCCCTCCTGACCTTTTCATACGATGCCTTTACGCAACGTGCATACCCTGCCTTGGTGCTTTGAAAATAAGCAGAGTATCTTTCTTAATATTAACAGACTTGGGAAGATCATTATCTTACTAAAATCTTACAAACAGAAAAAAAAAATATTTTCTCAATAAAATCTTTGAACGTGGAACATTATTTTTATAATTATATACCTAACTGAATTCATATCTGGAATCATACTGTCAGGCTGAAACGTCATCTCGATGTGACCATATATAAAGATGAAGGCAGATGACTCGAATATAATGTACTTTCGTTTTCTCCCCGCAATGCTTGCAAACAGTTCAGTCAAATCAAGTGAATATCAAAATACTTCAGTTAGATACTGCCTTAAAAGAGCCTTGAAAGACAGTAAGAAAAGGAAAGCTACACAACTAAAAAACGACCAGTCATGATCTAAAGAAAAGTAGTTTGCTAAACTTTGAATGTAAGTAACGACAATAACTTAGGTCAATTTCATGAAGCCTGCAGGATATCACGAGAGAGAGAGAGAGAGAGAGAGAGAGAGAGAGAGAGAGAGAGAGAGAGAGAGAGAGAGAGAGAGAGAGAGAGAGATAAATATATATCACAAGGATTCCACTTTTACCAAAACGATGGCTGCCTACTAACAACGTTTCGTCGACAAATTGACCAATTCATCAGGCCGGATACGGATTCTAAAACGTCCTATGAATCTGTCCGGATATGGCCCATGAACGCGAAGACAAATTACTGGAATAGCATTCAAATGATAGCAAAAAACACTACACAACATAGAAAAACGTCATAGAGTCTAAACCACTTCGCACGTTCAACAATTCGGAAGAACCTCACGATTCATCAACAAATTTGGAGGGACTTTATAGCATTCGGTAAAAAGCAAAGTGATTGTGACGGACGTAAAACGCCGCGATAATCATCAATGCTTTTAAAAGATTTAAGACTCAGTTAAAAAATGTTGTCCGAGACCAAACGCCGCACCTACGAGAACAAAAAATAAAAAAGAAGAAAAAAGGAAAATACGACAGGGAACATTATTACGAATTTGGAAGTCCGTCTGGCCAGATATGCCGAGAGTCTAAAGCCTGCCAAATCTGTTAACACGGGCCGAACGTTTTCGACACGGGCCTGGTGGCTTACACTAGTCTATTGCTCGTGTTTCGCTTTATCAAAGTCAATATCTATCAAGCAGCGTCTCTCGCAGAGAGAGAGAGAGAGAGAGAGAGAGAGAGAGAGAGAGAGAGAGAGAGAGAGAGAATGTAAATGATATCCAAAGAATATCGAAAAATAAAGGTTAACTAACAAACTCAGGATCTGTAACCATGCAATTATATACATACATACATACATACACACACACACACACACATATATATATATATATAGCCTATATATATATATATATATATATATATATATATATATATATATATATATATATATATATATATATAAATGTGTATATATATAACCCTGAACGTTATGGCAGTTTCATTCCTTTCTATAACCTTAAGTTTTGATTTCTACACTAAAATAACGGCTTAACTAAAGAAAGATCACTAATTTTATCGATGACAGTATTGCAAAATCAAACTTGCTGCATTAGGACTGGCTAGTTCAAAGTATACCCTAATAGGAAACTGCTTTAAATAATTAATCAATCTTATCGTATGTCTCTCCTGTCCTCGTTCTTGCCAGCTTCCCAGAAGACGGGGGCAATGCGACAATTCCAAAATCTTCTCCCATGTATGCCCGCTACCAAACGTTGCATTGTAAAAATTACGGACACGCACACACACACATAAAGGACTGAATCAAATAAATCAATTGAACCTATACAAAAATTATATATACCATATAAACTTTGCAAAAAACTACATAAATTAAAAATAGTACATTTATAGCATCCATAAATAAGTAAATATTACTCGTGGATTTGCCATCAAAATAACAATTACAAAAAAGGATCTGATATATATTAAGAAAAAACATAAAACGTCATTAAAAATTCTGTCCCTCGTATTTTTGCACCTAAGCTCACCTACCTAATGCTTCTTTCTTTATAAATTCGAGTTGCAACTTACCTCGCTAAAATCTTAACTGCACGTATTCATTTAATACGTGCACGTGAGAAGTAATGATGCACAGTACGACAGCACCATCCAAAAACTAAAACGCCTGTCTCTCTCTCTCTCTCTTAAATAACGTACTGACGAGTATATGGCCACAGTTGTTGTCACACCATTTTAAGGTAGTCAATTGTTCAATCAACTTCATTCTCTCAAGCAACCTCGCCCGCAGACGCCCGCCCCCCCCAAAAAAAAAGACCCCGTTTACCACGTGATCCACCGTCCCATCAATCCAAAAGTATTTATAATCCCGCCATCAAGCCAAAATCCTGTTTAAGAGGAACACCATTGCAGCGTCACGGGCGGCAACTTAGCGCTGCGTACCACCTGGAATACAATTCTTACAATTCACACAATTCCCCCTTAGTTCCTCTCGGCGGGTGCTTCATGCAGTGACTACGCCCAAAAACCTGGTTAGCAACAGAACAGAGCAGAATATAGTATTTAGGCTAAAGGTCAAGCGCTAGGACCTCTGGGGTCATTCAGCGCTGAAACGGAAATTGACGGTAGGAAGGTTTGAAAGGTGTAACAGGAGGAAAACCTCGCAGTTGCACTATGAAACAACTGTTAGAAAGGGTGGAAAGTCAGACGGAAGAAAGAATAGAAACGGAGCCACAGTAAAAGGAATGAAAGAGGTTGCAGCTAAGGGCCGCAGGGACGCTGCAAAGACCTTTAAGTAATGCCTACAGGGGACCACGTAAGGTGCACTGACGGGCCTACCCCCCTGCCGGGCTGATTAGCAACTGCCGCTGGCACGTTAGCATTAACAGAGAGAAGTAATATTGATTATGAACATCACAGGTCAGGCGTTATCCACCAACTTCGACTTTTTGGTCAATTTTAGTTCGTCCAGTTGATGAGGCAGGTATGAGTAACAAATAATATTATTTTTAAACGAGTGGTCATTAATTTATTACCAGTAGCAAAAAACGTAAACAGCTGATTTTCTTATCCAGGCAAACTGATTTAGTACACGCGCATTCTTTTTTTAATCTTGGTCGACGAGGTAAGTCAATCAAATAACTATTCATTTACGCAAATTGTCTATTGACTGACTTCGGTAACACATTCATACACACAGGTGAAATCTGTCTTTTCCGATCTTTTTTCCACAGGGGGCAAATAAAAGGAACCTAAGGATCACTACTAAATCTACCGCGTAAGGTGAAGGGTGCACAACTCAGAACGAAGCAATTAATGGCAACTGCCCCTCTGTCAAGAATAGGAAAAACGTTGCACGTGATATCGACATAGTATGCTCGCCACTCTTGAAAACTTCAGCAGAATCAAACCGTAGCATTCCAATTATCGGAACTATCGACTGCAATCGAACACTACGCAACACAATACCGCCGTCGATTACGAGAAATTCCGAGAAATGTCAATGCTACGACCGACGATAAGAAGCACTTGCAGCTGGAGTAGGGATTAGGAACCTGATTGCATGGCAAATAATATGGCGTTACTCTCCAGTGGCCGGAACCATTAAGTACTCTGATTAATGGTGTTCCATTCTTTCAGGAATGTCGGAGCTGGATGGCGAACGAATGATTTATAAAGCTGAGAGATATAATTTGCAAGCATTGCGACGTTTATAACTTGAACGTTAGATGGAGCTGAATTCTAGCTAATTAAATGTAGTGTGGGATTATAATACGCAGGTTGGAAAGTTAGATTTTCAGTATGTTCCCATTAAAAGGGAAATACAAAAACAACACACCAAAATAAAGATTCTATGCTACATTTGAATGTTGTTTATATCAAACAATGATATATATTCGTTCTTACCGAGATTCTCCGATAAATTTTAAAAGTATCTTTCAGGTGCTCGTTAAAATCTCGTTATCTTGATTTAGTATTCTGTAAAAAAAAAAAAAAACTATTGTGACGGCTTTGTCTGTCCGTCTACACTTTATTCTGTCTGCACATTTTCTGTCCGCCCTCAGATCTTAAAAACCACTGAGGCTAGAGGGCTGCAAATTGCTATGTTGATCATCCACCCTCCAATCATCAACATACCAAATTGCAGCCCTCTAGCCTCAGTAGTTTTTATTTTATTTTTAAGATTAAGGTTAGCCATATCGTGCCTCTGGCAACGGTATAGGATACGCCACCACCGGGCCGTGTTGAAGTTTCATGAGCCGTGGCTCATACAGCATTATAACGCGACCACCGAAAGATAGATATATTTTCAGTGGCCTTGCTGTAGCGGCTGTACAGAAAACTCGAATGCGCCGAAGAAACTTCGGCGCATTTTTCACTTGTTTAATAACAGAGACACTATACCGTTAGCGTAATTCCCACGGTACCCAGACATTGTAAAATCGTTAAAATTTCAATACAATAGTAGAGACAGCAGAACACAAGCCCTGAAATTCAACTCAAGAAACGGGGGGAATAGCAATCAGATTATGAAAATCTTGATCACACAACTCACATCCAGCACAGTAAACAAGTGAACTTACCGGCTCAGTAAGGCGCTGGAAAATCTAATGAAACAATCCGTAAGATCTGGTTTTGAATTGAATTGAATTGAATATAGAATTTAAGCCAAAGGCCACACACTGGGACCTATGAGGTCATTCAGCGCTGAAATGGAAATTAACAGTAAAAGGTTTGAAAGGTGTAACAGGGGTAAAGCATCGCAGTTGCACTATGAATCAATTATTAGGAGAAGGTGGAAAGTAAGATGGAAGAAAGAGAATATGAAAGGAGGTACAGTAAAGGGAACGAAAGGGGTTGCAGCTAGGGGCCGAAGGCACACTGCAAAGAACCTTAAGTACTGCCTACACTGCACCGCATGAGGTGTACTGACGGCACTAACCCCCTACGGGGGAATAGGAAGATCAATCTTCGCAAAATTTTGTACAGTTAAACATATTAAATCTAGCAGACATGTTAATTTAATGTTGGAAAACACCATTAAACAATACTTACACTAGCAGAGTACAGGAGACTCAGCAGTCTGAGCGTATCTAAAATATAATTTGGTTTCGGCTAATCAACAGATAACTAAATGGAGAGTCTGCGTAATTCACATCACCATATTGCTATGTAGTCAGCATTTCCGTGTTGACTACTCAGTTAAAATGGTAAAATACTCAGCTCTCGAAAAAAAGACATTTCATAGGAAAATTTAAATATTCTGATAATCAAATGACCTTTACTAAAATAAATACTAAACACTGTCAACAGGTTATTTGAAAAATGACACATTTCACTTCGTAAATAAATGACAAACAGATCCATGTCAGTTATCCAAATATCTGCAAATATATAAAATGAAATGGAAATGACAGTCACTCAAATTAACACTGTAGATCAAAATGTAACATTAAGTCAGTTTAAAAAGTAGGTCTATGACCAAGTTAAGTTAAGTATACCTTAGTTTAACCAGACCACTGAGCTGATTATTAGCTCCCCTAGGGCTGGCCCGAAGGATTAGACTTATTTTACGTGGCTAAGAACCAACTGGTTACCTAGCAACGGGACCTACAGCTTATTGTGGAATCCGAACCACATTATACCGAGAAATGAATTTCTATCACCAGAAATAAATTCCTCTAATTCGTCACTGGCCGGCCGGAGACTTGAACTCGGGCCTAGCAATGTGCTAGCCGAGAACTCTACCGACTCGTCCAACGAGGAACTTAGGTCTAACACAAGGTCAATCATTCAGAAAATGACTGAAAATCAAGCTGAAATCAGTCGATCAGCTATATATTAAATAAGAATTGAAAATCCAAAGGTCTTGGTAAACCATCCAAAAATATTTGAATAATTAGAATTTAAGGTTAATTCATTCGGACACTACACTTGATAAGGTCAAATCCAATATAAAAAATAACCTAAGGTCAAAAGATCAAAGTCAGTCATTCAAACAACTAATCGATGCAGTGGAATAAAACGAGAATATAATTCACACAGGGTTATAATTTGGAACAGGAGACAGGATTTGCATTTAACGTCAAATACATAAAATCAGTTTCTTCTCATTTTTCATGGAGACAGTTTAGTAACTGTCGTATTCTTGATTTCTAGTTTTAGGGAAATGAAGAACTATAAAGTCACAGAAATCTTATTTAAACATCTACTTTCAACTTTTAAGCATTTCATACCCGAATTCAAAATATCTTTTCAATAAAATCTACTTTTAGGGAAATGAAAAATTATAGGGTCACAGAAATCTTGTTTAAACATCTTTCAACTATTAAGCACTTTCATACCCGATTTCAAAATATCTTCTCATTAGAAAAGCAAGATCACTCGCTCAATCAAATGTTAACTTGGTCTCACTGATGATTATAAATAATCTAACTCAAAAGTCGAAATCAGTATTTCAATGGAGAACTCACACTTAAAAATTGAAAGCCATAAATAAATGTAAATATTCAATCACTCGGATTCTCTAAACTGGCATATGGATCTATTAGTTTGCTCCAATAGTAATTTAATCTACCAACTGGCTCCACTTTGGGGATTTGAACCGCTGACAAGTAAAACACCAAGCGAAATCTTTATCCACCCCGTGATTAAGTGGATAACGCTCTGGCCTGTGTTTCAATGGTCGGCAGCTTAAAACCCCGAGGAAGAGCATATTGTTAGCATCCTGCTTATCGATAACGCGAGCTCGCGGGTGGGCAGAGAGATTAAAGGTAAACAAATTAGGTTTACTCTTACCAAATAAAGAATTCAAGGTCAAGGTCAGCTGTTCGATAAGGTAGCAAACTCCGCTCGCAACGACGTAAACATTCAAATATTAACTACTAGTATCTTGCTTCTATTCAAGACTGACAGATTTATGGAGGATGTTTTACAGTCTGCTCGGCATCGATAGCCTGTTGTTGTTGTTCTGACGTAATTTTCTTTTATTATAAAAAATCAATGATGAAAAATCCAAAAGCAAGCCTATATCACTGGATGAATGTTCATATGGAGATATGTTCAGCAATCATACAGAAGTTATTTACCTGTATCAATTCTAAGACTCTACGGATCTAGCACTGAAATCTCCAGCTAACTTGAAACCAGTGACAGAAATGATAACTTGTAATATAAACTTTTAAAAAGTTCAACTTTAAACCACTGACAGAACTTATAACTTGAAATATAAAATAAAAAAAATCTAACTTTAAATCATTGACACAAGTAATAATTTGAAATATAATTTACGTAAAAAAAATCAAGTAAGTTATTTTTTGCAATTAAATCTTAGCGACTCAGTTAGCATCTACAAAAACCAGAGAGAATAACCAAACTCACTACATGAAATCTATCCACTTTAAATCAATAACACGACTAAAAATATTCGTCTTTATCGTTCGTCATGACAGACCATACGCGGATGACTGCATGAAGGGCCATAAATGTCCTCGGGACCTTTGGCCTATTGCGACTAAAATGAGATTTGCTATAAAAGTCTAATGCAGTTTACAAGTTCGTGTCAGTGGCTGGCTAATTAAAAGAATATGAGAAAAATACGAAATAGCAAAAATAGGAGGTTAAATTATCACCCAACACTCATGTGCTGCGTTCTGATTCCATAAAAAAAAACTGTTGAGTTCTGAAACTTCATATTATTAGAATGTCAGAGAAGAAAATATTTAAAGAGCTGAGACGTTTCATGAGTCAAACAAGTAAAAATGCGCCGAAGTTTCTTCGGCGCAATCGAGTTTTCTGTACAGCCGTAAAGCGTATAATCAAGGCCACCGAAAATAGCTCTACTTTTCGGTGGTCTCAGTAATGCTGTATGAGCCGCGGGCCATGAAACTCTCAGACGACTGTGGTGGCCTGTGTTGTCACGTTGCCAGAAGCACGATTATTGCTAACTTTAACCTTAAATAAAATAAAAACTACAGAGGTTAGAGGGCTGCAATTTGGTATGTGTGATGATTGGCGGGTGGATGATCAACATAACAATTTGCAGCCCTCTAGCCTCAGTAGTTTTTAAGATCTGAGGGCGGACAGAAAAAGTGCGGATAGTAAAAAGTGCGGACGGACAGACAAAGCCGGCACAATAGTTTTCTTTTATAGAAAAATAAAACTGAATTATCGAAATCCATATGTTTCACTAATGTTAGGAGGAATATAAAGACGGCGGTGTGATGATGGTTTATTTTAAACATAATTGGGTTAACGCCAGGACATAAATATGAATGATCAGCAAATGCCAAATGTTTAATTTAAAACACTCATAAAGCTGAAAAGCTGTTCTAGCAAATGCATAATTTCTCTCAGGTTTCAGAAATGCGTATACGAACAAACTTATTACGGGCTGCTCTACGAGCAAGAGCCCGTGCTAGCATGAAGCCAGCTTAAAAGAAAACAACGAGAACAAACTTTCAGTCTTGTCTTAAGCTGTTGTTGTAAAGGTCTTAAGCACAAAAAAATCTTTGAATAAACCCAGACTGAAAGCTTGTTTTTCCGATAAACATAAATCTTGTTACATACACAGAGACATTATTATTATTATTATTATTATTATTATTATTATTATTATTATTATTATTATTATTAATTTGATTGATTGCTTCTACAATGCCATTCAGTTTAAAGTATTCTTTTTTTCTATTCTTTTGATGGTGTCTTTAACTTCTTCTTCTTCTTTATTATTATTATTATTATTATTATTATTATTATTATTATTATTATTATTATTATTATTATTATTATTATTATAATTATTATTATTATTACATAAGTTAAAGAGCCATGAACCTCTTGGCCAACCTAAAGAACACGATGGTCATATTATGAAATAAATAGAAAATAAGAGCAAAATAAATTTTAAAAAAATAATAAACTAATAAAACATACCGCCCTAATGAGTTCTCACGGGGTCATGTAAGGTCATTTCCACACTATGACGTGTCTCATGACGCGCGTATCATCCTGTTTTGAGGGGAGCGACGTCTTGTGCATGAATGCAGGCAAAAATCTTTTCGCAAAATCTGTCTGCAGACTGAATGTTAATGGGAGTGACGTGTATTTTTTTTTTTCCCCGGTCGTCATTGATTATAAAAGTCCTGTCTAACGTTATTTAGTTTTCTTTCTCAGTTTGCGTTATTCACCTTTTTATTTATCAATTTGTTAAATTATTTCTTCTTTTCTAATAACTGAACTCTTCTTTCTGTATTTCCTATTACCTTCTGTAACTTCTTTCCAATGAACACCATATTCTTCGGAATCCCCTGTGGGCTTGTTTCATATGAATAGGGTTCATCTTCTGAATAATAATAATAATAATAATAATAATAATAATAATAATAATAATAATAATAATAATAATAATAATAATAATAATATTTTTGAATCTTGACTCATGGACTTCGGTTGCTATAAAATCATGTTATCGTGTCGTTATCTCTTTCCCGTGACAGATAATTTACTTGGCAATGGCATTATCATAATAAACGAAACTGTGCTCGTTACCTCACGTACTTTGGTGCCCAATGGGACACTTTGTTCTACAATTGTCAACATGAACTTTACTGAGGGTTTTATTTACTTATTATTATATTTTTTTATTACAGGGTTTATTTACTTATTATATTTTTTTTATTGCAGAGTTTTGCTTTGACGCAAGACTTGATTCATCGCTCTTCTCAATGACTCACCTCCTCTTCCGGGAAAATCACTAATTCGTTCTTGAAAATTTATAGCTTCAATGGGTAACGTAAGAAAAACGGTCAGAAAAGGAGAAAAACATAATTATGTAAAAATCTGTTGTTTCATGACCCGAGTTAATGTCGTAATCAATAGCTTCAAACTGATATAAAAAAAAAAAAAGACCGCAATCTACAGTAGTTGGTCAAGGTGACTGTTAAAACACAGACGACCAAAGAATAAACAAAAATTTCTAACAAACAATGTTTCTTTCTTGTAGTAAAAACTTTTTCTATCAGACTCAGTTTCACTGTAACTCTCTCTCTCTCTCTCTCTCTCTCTATATATATATATATATATATATATATATATATATATATATATATATATTTATGTATATACATATGTATATATTTATATATATACATATCATATATTAAATATATATGTATATATCCACAAACATGACATATAAATATGTCTGTATTTGTAATAAAATATTATTCTAAAATTATCAATTATTATCAACAGTGATGACATAACAGACGCGACCCGCGTCTTTTATCCAATACACGAGTTGACTGTACACCGTGTACGAAAAGACATTAATATCCAACTAAACTCCAAAAATTATAAAAATAAACCCTTCGACTCAAAAAGCAAAATCATCAAGGGACCTTAAATATTATCTAAACAGGACACTAAAAAAAAGAAACTTATCAAACGACATTAAAAAAAAAAGGCTATAATCAGTACAAAGCCATGCTGGAGAACAACCTCATACCTCATCATGCTGAAGAGTTGGCTAGCGAATCTACTCCACTGGAAGAAGCCCGAGAAGCAACGATCGGAGTGGGACTGGAGGTGGGAGACTCATGGGGACATCGTTCAGGTGGGATTAATCAAGTCGAAGGTGTCGCTCAGTCAAGGCGTTCCTGAGAGGCCGCGGAGCACAACCGCTCACACTCACTACCTGATTCACACTGAGACTGACCCGAGAGAGTCGGTTTACCCTGTTACAGACAGTGTCAAGGCTGTTCGTCCTTAACCCCGCCTACTCAGACACCTCTTTTTCTTTTTCTTCTCCTTTTTTTTTTACCTTATCGTCGGGGAGAAGCGAGGGCTCTTCCTTCCGCATGCTGCCTCTCTATTATCGGAAAAATAGTCGACAGATTGGATACAAAAGGCATTTCGCATTTCATTGACACTACAAGGATCGCGTGTCTGGCAGCGTCAATTCGTCAAAAAGTTGATAATTACATCTAACGCTACGAGCTTTTGATATATGTGTGTGTATGTATATATATATATATATATATATATATATATATATATATATATATATATATATATATATATATATATAAATGTACATTATTACTACACAAAATACCCACATACGCACAGGAACTATAATTTTATATGTACGATTCTGAATGCTCAAAATTAACACAAAAAGCCTGCCATTACAACGTGCATGTATTTATACGTGTCCTGTGACTACTTACTCATGAGTGACGGTAAATATATATACATATATATATGCATATATATATTATATATACAGGTGTATATATATATAAACTAACAAAACTGTATCATAAACCTGTTTGTGTTGCCTAAGGCTGTATGAATTTAATTTCGATTAAACACTGCGAAAAGTGCATATGTACGTACCATACATAATGGTGTAAACACACGAACATTAAAACTCTCTCTCTCTCTCTCTCTCTCTCTCTCTCTCTCTCTCTCTCTCTCTCTCTCTCTCTCTCTATATATATATATATATATATATATATATATATATATATATTATATATATATATATATAGATAGATAGATAGATAGATAATAAACATATAGATATATATACATATAAACATATATTTATATATATATATATATATATATATATATACATATATATAATGTATACATATACAGTTGTGCATAAAATACTATCTAAAGTTTAAAAGCGAAGCTGTTATAAAATCCTTAATAACTAAAAAAAAATACACAAGCAGTATTGCTGCTGATCGTACAAAACCGAAATGGGGAAAAACATGATGGAAAATTTGTGACAGTTTCAACAACATTACTTGGGCAATCATAATTAAAACTGCTCCACAAAAGTTATAAGCATAAAAAATACTGTATTATTCACAAGCTGGATTTCAGAAAGTGACATAACAAAGTGGAGCATTTAATTTAAACTACTAAAATAAAAGCGTGATTAATTTTTTGTACCTAAGTAAAGAAAGCCGCATTTAACTTGTGTATGCTATGGTAAATAAATTATGAAGTGATGTCGGTAAAAATGTTAAAAATTCAAAACTAACCAGAATGCTTTTGTCAAATAAAAACTTGTCGTAATTAGGTTTTCCGTTTTCATGGAATTCCCAGCACAGTACTTAACCGCTGCCTGAGGAATACTTTACCATCGTTTTTAATCTTTACTTTTAATAGCTTCTCGTCATTCAAATCTTTAATTAATATCATTATTTTTCTTGCTTTTAGCTCTCCTTGATCATCATTTTCACCGCCAAATGAGATATCTACAATAATCCATTCTTCTTTCCACAATCCCTGTTGTGTCCACAGATGAGATTCTCATTTTTTCAGCACAGGTTTCTTAACTGACTTGTACACCTTCGCCGGATTCAAATTATCCCCTGAAACTTATTTTTCGCGTGTTCTTACACACAACTAATTCCCGTTACTTTCAGTTCCTTGTCTGCCATATTTTTTTTTCTTTAAAAGCTATGAATATCATCGTTTGCTTTCGCAAGCCTTTTCCCCTTTGTTTTTATCCTGACGTTACTTGATGACCTTTATTTTACCACATCTTCTCACGCTGTGTACATCTACCTCGTGTGCCTGTTAATTCTCTTTGAACTTACCTGGTCCCAATTCTCAACATCCTCTGCTTTTCGTTTATCAGCACATTTTGAACCTTCACCAAATATTGCAATTTTGATTGTTCCTCATCCTCCAATTTCTCAAGGAGAACCTTAACCACCTTTACCAACTATGATCTTATGCCTGTTGACCTCAAGTGATCTTTCGATTTCAATTTGTAGTGGTCATAATCTCAATCTAATGGGTAAGCTCTGACAACTGTTGTAGTGATATGAATTTCTTCTTATACAGAAACTTCTTGATCTGATCGAAACACCTCATCTTTGTTTCATTATATTTCCATGCGCAGCTAAAAAGTTAAGTATACCTTAGTTTTACCAGACCACTGAGCTGATTAACAGCTCTCCTAGGCTGGCCCGAAGGATTAGACTTATTTTACGTGACTAAGAACCAACTGGTTACTTAGCAACGGGACCTACAGCTTATTGTGGAATCCGAACCACATTATAGCGAGAAATGAATTTCTATTACCAGAAATAAATTCCTCTAACTCTTCATCAGTCGGCCGGAGAATCGAACTCGGGCCTACCGAGTGCTAGGTCACAGCTCTACCGACTCCCCCAACAAAGACCTCCATGCGCAGCTAACCTTAACTGGGTAAACTGAACTCATTAGTAAATCCTACTGTATCGCACAGATGGCTGATACTGCGAACGGGACGGAATATAAAATATAGACATAAGGCCAAGCGTTGGTTCATATGAAATCAGTCATCGCTGAAAGTGAAACAAAGTTAAAACGCTTTAACGGTGTAACAGGGAGAAAACCTCGCAGTTGCACTTTGAAACAATTGCTACGACAGGATGAAAAGTATGATCGAAGAAAGAGAGTATGAACGGAGGTACAGTAAAAGAAATGAAAGGGGTTGCAGCTAGGGACCGAAGGAGCGCTATGATCAACCTTGAATTATGCCTACAATGAACCGCATGAGTTTCACTGACGGCACTAACACCCGCCCCCCCCCCGCTGGGGAGTGCCATTCTGAACATTTTCCATGCAAGGCTTCGGTATCATAACCTGTTATATAACTGGCTGATTGATTTTACCAACAAAACTGACGTCGCAACTACTTTAGTCCTTAATAAGAGATATCGCGCAAAAAGATGAATAAAAGTGATCATTTATCTTGTTCGACTAAAACATATCTCCACAAATAATTAAGAATATACAGAGAGTATACCGTGGCGACGGTGGCTTTCAAGAAATACAGCACACGATATTGGCACACCAAAAATATCGGCAAGTTCACCCAAGAGCTTTCTAGCAACTATGCCAGTTCAAACGGAATTTCGTAACGTCGATATGAGAACATGTATTGAAAAAGTATTGCTCTTTGATCATAGTTACCGTGGCGCCATTACTATATGCAGTATCAACTTAAATGTCATTCAAGGTCGCTCTCTGCTCTCAATGAAAGCCTTTTCCGTATGGGATCAAAGAACGGGTTTGCGTGACCTTCACCTCAGGACGGGTTCGATGCACGAAAAAAATATACCCGACATAAATGAGGGGAAAAAACCTTGTAGGACGTAATAACGCAATTTCCACGAAATGGGGAATAAAACTGAAGTTTTCATAATAATACTTTCTCTGTTGGGAAAAATAGTATGAAAAAATGTACAACATTCACTGTAAAAAGTAAAAACTCCAAGTAAGTGATATCCCAGAAAATGAAATCAAATTCGTGTAAGGATTTTACCATGAAAACAATTCTAGGTAAACCAGAAGACGGCCTCACGCAGTACACTATCAATAAAGATCAAATAAACTGGTGTGGAACTTTTAAGTACAATTACTACATAAACAAAAGGGAAAAACGTAGTAAAAATCAAGAAAATATCTGGCACGCTAAACTTAACAGGAAGGATGATACTCCTCATTGCAAAGAGATTGATAAATAAATTACATCGGATAATCTAATCTGTATCAGATTTTAATGTTCTGTACGAGATAATTCAGGGAAGCAGGTTAAAATATTAACTTTATCCCTGATGAAGAATCTGCAACGCCGTATGAGATAATGTCATAATATATTAATAAAAAAATACTACCAGTATTAGTGTAAATAAAATTTGCCCGAAAAAAATCTGACATTCTAATACACCCAGTTCATACGGCCCACTGTAAATAAGAAGCGGTTGGATAGGTTACAGCCATTCAAAGCAGCAGACACATTTGTAAACGAAACACTTCGCTTTCCAAATCCAAACAATTCCAAACAGAACTCGAGATACTGACTGTAAATCTGGATAACAGAGAGCTTAGTAGCATACAGAGGCCATAAGTTGCAATGGGATCTATGGCTGGGGGAAACAGAGTGCAATCAGCCGACATTCAGGAGAGAGAGAGAGAGAGAGAGAGAGAGAGAGAGAGAGAGAGAGAGAGAGAGAGAGAGAGAGAGATGATGATGATGATCAATAAAATTAACTTACCCACTAACTACATATTTTTCCTCCAAATTAATATATACACACACTCACACACACACACACACACATATATATATATATATATATATATATATATATATATATATATATATATATATATATATATATATATATATATATGTATAATATACATGATCAGATATATATATACATGTTGCATTATCATATACTGATTTATACATATAAAGAGTACATGTTGCATTATCATATACTGATTTATATTATAAAGAAGCTTTATTGAAAAAAAAAGAAAATTATCGAAGAATAAATTTCATTATTTTTTTTATACTAGTCAGTTAATCCGAAATATGTTGTATTACCTACAAAGTGTCTACTATCAAGCTTGCGACACTTCACACCTTCAGGTAGGTCGCGTATAACAAATACAGAAAAATTGTAAAGAGCTAAAAATGTTAGGTGTGATAAATGACTTTTAATAATATCTAATGAGGCAGATCGAGTACAGAAAGCAAAGTTCATTAGGAACAGTAAAGGTGCAATGAGCTAAAAAGGTCAAATGTTAATGTAGTGTCAGTAACTGGCAAATTGTATTGTGCTATTTAAGTATTGTCCTCAGTTTTGAAATATATCTCTTTTTAAACGAATCTCAGGTTAATGTTTGTTTTTATTGTTCTCGGACAAAAATGTTGATAGCTTTTGTTTTACCACAAGAAATAATAAAAACATGCCTCTATTCCCGAAAAATCGAAATTTTCCAATACGTGGACTCTGATTTTTTGAATAATGCAAAATGAAAATGCTTCATGCTAATGAAACTAATACTGATGATATCGGGAAAATATAAATCAAGCAGCAATACTACACAGATTACAGGTCTTTTTATTCTAAACTGGGAAATGAGAAAGAGACATACACATAAAATCTTTTTTTATATATATAAATTTTCAGAAGAAAACGTCAGGTCACTCATACTCAATATGTTCATCTAAAACAGAAATAAAGGGAGACGAGCAATGTTTTATTCATTTGTACTGAATGTAAAAAAAAAAAAAAAACTCCCGTAACTAACCAGCTTTACATGCAGGGCAAATAACAAGGCAATACACTAGTCTTTGCACTCGTAAAACAATGTTAGGACGGATATAATCCATCAGTCTCTCAGCTGAATTCTGGATAGGGACAAAGAAATGGGGCACAAGTAATAACATCACTTGAATCTTAAATGAAACATTCTGGATAAAAGAATGAAACAAAAATATGAATCCCATTCAACTTTTCCAGGCGACCTAGACAAAAAAAAAAAAAAAAAAACTAAAGCAACAGACACTTATATATCTAAATCCAAAATGATGCACTACACTGAAATCGTCACTACCATCATCACCTCCAACGTCTTGCTACGCAATCAACCTCTGTGAAATTCCATCAACCATGTCTTTCCTTTGTTTTCATTTTCACAAACCTCCACTCATCTCTAGCCTATTAATAGTCTCGTAGTTCCCTTACGAAGAAGTCAGACACTTCCAGTTCTTCTGACACTATCACTATCCTCCCTTGAAAATTTCTAACAGGCCTGAATTCTAGAACTGACGCGAGAGGGCGAATAAAAGGAGGATGGACAGTCTTCCAATAAATAATTTCCGTCTTTGGGAGTATTATTAGTTTTCAAGTTTTGGAACGATTTTGCCAACTTTTGGAAGCATAATTAGTTTTCAAGTTTTGGAAACGATTTTGCTGACTTTTGGAAGTATAATTAGTTTTCAAGTTTTGAAACGATTTTGCTAACTTTTGGAAGTCTAATTAGTTTTCAAGTTTTGAAACGATTTTGCTAGTATAATTAGTTTTCAAGTTTTGAAATGATTTTGCTAACTTTTGGAAGTACAATTAGTTTTCAAGTTTTGAAACGATTTTGGTGAGTTTTGAAAGTATAACTAGTTTTCAAGTTTTAAAATGATTTTGCTAACTTTTGGAACTATAATTAGTTTTCAAGTTTGGAAACGATTTTGTTGACTTTTGGAAGTATAATTAGTTTTCAAGTTTTGGAACGATTTTGCTGACTTTTGGAAGTATAATTAGTTTTCAAGTTTTGAAAAGATTTTGCTGACTTTTGGAAGTATAATTAGTTTTCAAGTTCTGAAACGATTTTGCTGACTTTTGGAAGTATAATTAGTTTTCAAGTTTTGAAACGATTTTGCTGACTTTTGGAAGTATAATTAGTTTTCAAGTTTTGAAACGATTTTGCTAGTATAATTAGTTTTCACGGTTTGAAACGATTTTGCTAACTTTTGGAAGTATAATTAGTTTTCAAATTTTGAGACGATTTTGCTAACTTATTTAGTGAATATGCGTCAAGTTCAAAAATGTTTCTTGTCGTTTCCATACACTTCTGTTCGACACTAACGAGAACCAACCAGATGTACACTAATTTTTTATACATCTTTTTGTATCGCGGCTCTTACGACTTTGCTTACATAGATAAAGAAACATAGATAAAGAAACAATACCTAAACGAAACTTGCAACAAACAAAAGCAATCTCATGGAAGGTTCAATGGGTCATAATGAGGCATAAAAGCCAACGGGGAAGGTGCTGATATTCTTCCGTACATGAAGCCTCGTAAAAATTTCATGATTACACGAATTATCTTGAGACTTTTATTACTGAACAACCAAGGCTTAAATACTTCTTTTCTTGGAGCCGGCTATAAATTCCACGACCTGTGACAAATCATGGTCATAACCAAGTCTTATTACGCAAGTGTGAATCATGCTACTGTACATTAGAGGAAAAAGAAAGGTACTTACCTGCGGTGTACAAAAAAGAATAATTTTGTTTGTCTATTGTCTCCAGGAGCTTGGTCTGAACGATCACTCACAACTGTAATAAAAAAATAAGAAAACCTGTTAGATTTCATATGAATAAAAAAAAAATTATTTGTTTATTTCAATTTTTTTTTATTCTAGTCATTTTTTACCGTTTTTTCATTCTATGTAGAATCACTACCCACAAATGCGTTGATTTCCAAAACTGCCAATATACATCTTCATAAACAAAAGGACTTGGACACAACTGAGCAGAATTACAAATCTATAGCCAGGTTTAGTCTAAAGCCTAAAAAAGATACCTCCCAAGACCCTAGAACCTTTGAACTCGACATCATAATTCTTCCAGGATGACGAAATTTAGGACAATGAACCAGACACTGCTCTATCTGCAGCAATCTGTCAAAGGCGCACCACAAAAAGCATGACTGTGATGTAAAAGGAGCCGATCGATAGGACGAAATTTGGCACAAAAGGTCAAGCGCTGAAAACTGGTGGAAGTGGCAAATTGATCATTGGTATCTTTTTGGGAATTTGGCTGTCACTGATTAACAAGAAATTGGAAAGTTTATTCTGCCAAATTCTTATCTCAAATGTGCACTTTGTGACATGGAAAGGCTCACCACCTTTGCTAAAAAAGTTAAGCACTGAAAACTGGTACAAGTGGCAAATAGATCATTGGTATCTTTAGCTGTCACTGATAAACATGAAAATAGAAAGTTTATTCCGCCAAAGTCTTATCTCAAAATGTGCAATTTGTGATAGGGAAAAGCTCACCACCTCTGCTAAAAAAGTTAACAACTGAAAACTGGTAGAAGTGGCAAACTGATGATTGATATCTTTACTGGGTTTTAGCTGTCACTGATAAACATGAAAATAGCAAGTTTATTCCGTCAAATTCTTATCTCAAAACGTGCACTTTGTGAAAGGGAAAGGCTGACCGCCATTGTTAGAAAAGTTACAATTCAGAGTATGGGTTGTCACATATGAAAGAAAACGATTTAGCTGTCACTGATCAACAAGAAAATAGAAAGCTGATTTGATTCTGGCAAATTCTTATCTCAAAATGTGCACTTGGTGAAAGGGAAAGTTGTCGGAAAAGTTAAATTCTAAATACGGGTTGTCACATGTAAAGGAAAACTTTCGTTAATTTTTAGATCATAATGGTTCCTTTACCAAAAAGAGGAAGATAAATTATCCTGTAAACTTAGAGGTCAGAAGCGTGACTTTGCAAATGGGAAAATTCAATTTGCCCTGTTATCCTTCTATCAAAATGAGGACAGTGAAAGCGTTAATTTTCAAATTAAAATGTCGAGTAAGTCAAAAGAAATCATGAAAAATAAAACATTTGTTTAATCCTTCCTCATTTTCGTGGAGATAAACATGAAAATTTTTGTGTACAACTGTAAAGCATTAAGATCACAAGAGATGATCTTATATCAAATATACAGAAATTATTAATATTTCTTTAAAACTAAAATAGCAAAATTATTCCACGATTTTTTAAGATAATCCTACATGATTTCTCTGTAAAGAATGACACTGCAGTAGCAAAATTATTACACGATTTAAAACAATCCTTAATTACTTTTCAGTCAAGAACGACACTGCATAGCACTTCATCTAAGGCAGCCATTAGGACGCTAAAAAAATTTTTAAACCGCGTCAGCATAATAGATTTACTTTTAGCACTGAAAATTGCTCTCCTGGAGAACGGGGTTCTATAGCAAAAAGATACTTCGGATATTTACGCCCTTTTCCCTTCTCATAAGGAGTAGCACAAGATGGGCAGAACCTTCCACATTTCAGAAAATTTCTCAGGATGAGGTTGCTGGTCCCTATGACTTTTCTCTTGACCCTAGCTTAAGCTGATATGCCTTCACAGCTGGCTTGACTGATGGGCGGCAGACCGGGCTTGAGTGAGTTCGAGGCCTGTGTTGTACTAAACTCGGTTTTTTTTACCGAGACACATTTGCACCGACTCGCAGGGTGTCCTTTTAGCTCGGAAAAGTTTCCTGCTAGCTGATTGGTTGCAAATATTTTGCCCGAATAGCAACATTGTTTTCAAATAATTACCAAGTAATGTGAATCGAAACTTATTTACTAACCTAAATTTCTCCCTCAGATATGTGTTTTGTCAATAAATAATGTTAACGAATAAAGAGATAATAAAGTATATGATGGTAAGTCTAAATTTAATAACAACACCCGCCGAAGTCAACGACAGGAGCTTGTTTTCGGATGTACGCTGCATAATTTTTTACTTTTCACATATTTTAACACCAATCGGGATAAATTACACTAAGCATAAGAAAAATATGTTATTATAAACTTTCTTTGAATACCAGAGTCTACTAAAAACACGGAATTAATAAAACTCGCTATTAGTGGAAACTTCCGGGGAGGTAAAAGGAACAGCCTGCTGCGGCCTGGCGGGAAAAACTATCACAGGTGATTGTCATTGCAGCATTTTCCTGATTTATGTCACTGCAGCTTTTTTTCTGATTTATGTAAATGTTGAAATCAGTGTTACGTTACTTAGATTACTTTAATGGCTATATCTGCAATGAAAAAGTTTCTGTGCTTCTTTTGTAGGTGCACGCTAATAAAAATATATTTCGCAGACATTAACAACTTACTCTTTCTTTCATGTAAGTTATGCAGACAATGCGAGATAAGAAAACTTTTTTCTTATTTTGCGTTCTGTTCAGGACACATATAAGGTTAACACGAGTTTCTGCGGATATTTTGAGAAGTAAAAGAATATGTGACTGAGTAGAATAGCCTATGTACTATACACATATACATTTTAAGGATTAGCTGGCTATATGCGTCTACTGTCAAATACCGAGGCGGGGATGGAAGGGAGGGGGAGGGGTATCGCGTTGTAACTCGGTGAAATTATGAATTCGTTTAATTATGATTTTTATGCAATTTATGGAACACTACAGTATCCTCAAACCGAAAATGGTGCTATTAATAGAATCTATACCTTTACGACAAAAATTAGCAAATCCTTTCTATACGGACTTACATTAGCAAATCCTTTCTATACGGACTTACATCATAGGCCTACATACACCTAGCTTAACTTTATATCAAGCATCAGCTACTGTTTACTGTTACTCCTTACCTTAAAGAGTTAAGCAAATTTTATTGCAATTGTCAAAAAATGGTGTAAGACACATAGACATAGGCTAGCCTAGTTTGAAATCTGTGCAAGAAATAAAGCCATAATAAGGGAAGTACATTATTATTATGTAAAAGAAAAAAATAGCGTCTTCATATTTATCATAATGATATAACAAAAGGCTTCAGCACAAAAGCCTATAAAAGATGATATGTATCTGAAAAGTTTTCTTGCCCATCAACATTTGCTGGCATGTGGATGCCATATGAATAACTAGGCCTACTTATCTAGGTATTTTATCTAAATTTTATCTAATGCCACAGGCTGTTCCTTTTACCTCCCCGGAAGTTTTCACTAATAGCGAGTTTTATTAATTCCATGTTTTTAGTAGATTCTGGTATTCAAAGACAGTTTATAATAACAAGTTTTTCTTATGCTTAGTGTAGTTTATTCCAATTGGTGTTAAAATATGTGAAAAGTAAAAAAATTATGCAGCGTGCATCCGAAAGCAAGCTCCTGTCGTTGACTTCGGCGGGTGTTGTTATTAAATTTAGACTTACCATCACAATCCTTTATAATCTCTTTATTCGTTAACATTATTTATTGACAAAACATATATCTGAGGGAGAAAATTAGGTTAGTAAATAAGTTTCGATTCACATTACTTGGTAATTATTTGAAAACAATGTTGCTATTCGGACAAAATATTTGCAACCAATCAGCTAGCAGGAAACTTTTCCAGCTAAAAGGGCACCTCAAGAGTCGGTAAATGTGCTCGGTAAAAACCGAGTATAGTGAAGTAATATAACACAAATAAAAATTTTATTATTATATATATATATATATATATATATATATATATATATATATATATATATATATATATATATATATATATATACTGTATATAGATACACACACACACACACACACACACACACACATATATATATATATATATATATATATATATATATATATATATATATATACAGTATATATATGTGTGTGTGCATATATATATTTGTTATTGAAAATCAGCGCAAACTGAGCACTGATAATTTTGTGGTACAGTTTTCAATATTAAGTTAATTACTCGTTACATTACTGTTTGCTACCGTTCAAAAGCCATTTTTATTAATTATTTCATTTGTCACTCTTATATCATAATGTTTCTTTTTATTCTTATTTGTTGGGTTGGTATTTATTTTTTTAATTTGTTCTTGCTTTAATTTTTTTTAAATATTATGCGATAACTGAAGCATGAAAAAGTTATAAGAGGCCGAACAGGTGGATAGGAAGAGACCAGTAGGGCAGGATGAAAAGTAATAGTGAAAGAAATCCACACAATAAATAAATAAATAAATAAATAAATAAATAAACCGTTAGTACTGCTGAGAGATTTGGAATTTACAAAGGTAACAATTCACCTATATCATTTATCAACCACAAAAAATCTTAAGGTTTAAATATTCAAAATATAAAGGAACCTTAAATCTTCAGGTGAGAATGAATGTACAGATAACGATTGATGTTTGCGCTAAAAATATATGTAAAGGTGAGCAAGAAAACACTTTAACCCAAAAATATATGTAAAGATGAACAGGAAAACACTTTCTAGGATTCTTGAGGTTTCAGTTCCGAAGAATGGGGTATACCTATTGCTCTCATCATGAAAACAATAATACTTAGGCTTATTTGGTTAAAGGTCAGTTACTTGTATGGTTTAAGGTCAGTTATTCATATGGATTAAGGTCAGTTAGTCAATTACTGCATTACGGCTAAGACTCCCGTGATAGACCGATTCATCCACGATCATATTTATCCGATCATTGTGAACAAATTTTTATACTTAAAAATCGACTTTTCATTTCCTCTTTCGTATTCCTCCGCGCACACTAACAAAATTAGAGAAAGCTTTGTAAATGTTTTCAGGAATGACTTTAACGGTAATTTATAGCCCAATGTCAAATCTATAGTTTCTCCGTCCATCTGCATGTGAAGAGCGCCTGGGGATTGTACTGTAACTGAAGACTCTGGACATTCTTTGGGTTCAATCATGGGAGGTTAGTTTTGTAAATTCTAAATTTATCAGAAATCTATTTCTTTTTTTTTTTTTTTGGGGGGGGTTGTCTTCTCAATCACAACTACTATTAATTTTAAGAACAAATCCTTTAGGTCCGCAATATAAATCTAGAAATGTGACAAGCAATATTTTTGTTAAGTCTCATTCTATAAAACACCCATAGTGTTTTGAATTATGCAAAAAGAAATAATAATAATAATAAACCATGAAGCCTAAAATGCTAAAATGTAATGCCATTGACTTGTAAAAATTCAATGGAATTTCAAGTATAAGTAGCATTTTTTTTTTTTTAGCATTTATTTTGTAGTCTATACCTACTGTTCGTGACGGGATTTTCCCTTCCCCCCCTCCTTTTTTTTTAGGAAATGCAATTATCGTTTCACTTTAAAATATTAGCATACTACCTTTCAAGTAGAAATTTCTGATTCTCTCTCTCTCTCTCTCTCTCTCTCTCTCTCTCTCTCTCTCTCTCTCTCTCTCTCTTTAACATTTAAACCAGTCAGTTTTTCTAACACTTAAACCAGATGAAAACAAAAAGGTAAAATCAGCATCTTGTATTGAGGTGAACTTCAAGAACCACTTCCTAACAGCATCCTTTTTTACGGTTAATTTTCAAAATTGAAAGAACAATCATACTTTTCATATTTAGATAAATGAAAATTAACATCTTGTAGGAGGGTTCAGGTGAACTTAAAGAACCACTGGTCAAAAATGTTTCGATGGGGATTTCAGAAACATTACACTCTTTCTGAGAAACTTAGTAAAACTTATTTTTGACTGTGTAAACAAACGACTAAAAACCCGAGGATGCCGATTAAAACGTTTTCTCGGATATGGTGAATCTCCTCAAAAAGTGTTCATTTTATTATTTTATATTGTATCCGTTCATGTTATATTTTCAATTACAAACTTTTGGTCTGATACTATTAGTAATATTAAAAATGAAATTTAAGGCCACAACACCGTGACGCTTAAATACAATTCACTGGTCAGACGAAGGTGAAGTGAAGTCTAAAATGATGGAATAGTGACCCCTTCAAATCATTTACTCACTCTCCTTTATACGAAAACTACTGTGAAAGAAAACGACATTTTATAGGTAACTAAACCGTATAGTTTTGAGGCGTTCAATTCACATACAGTCCTAAATATGATAATCAAGGCAGACATACCACCGATTTTATGTAAGATAATATTACAACCGGACAGTAATTTTACGCTATATGGACTGGCCTAAAAGGGGGGAAAATGAAAAGGAAAAACAATAAG
>NC_089791.1:23353387-23368387 GCF_040412425.1 Macrobrachium rosenbergii | reverse complement strand
CACGAAGATAAGAAGATGAGATAATGACGACAAGGAGAAGTGAGGCTGGAGATTATTAGAGATCTGTGGAAGACAGAGCACATGAATGAAATGACCGGCGGAGTTTCATAGATGATGATGGTATGACTTCACTGCTTTGATAATCCTCAGTCTTCGTTAATTTACTCATTTTCGCAAGGCAATTACATCTTCCAGGGTCGCTTCCAGAACTGCAAAAAACATTAAATCGCTTTTATAAAACAAAGAGTTGTCTTTGTCTTCAAGACCGATGTTGAATTAAATATAGAATTTAGACCAAAGGCCAAGCACTAGTACCTATGAGGATCATTCAGCGCTGAAACGGAAATTGACAGTAAAAGGTTTGAAAGGTGTAACAGGAGGAAAACCTCGCAGTTGCACTGTGAATCAATTGTTAGGAGAGGGTGGGAAGTAAGATGGAAGAAAGAGAATATGAAAGGAGGCACAGTAACTGGAACGAATGGGGTTGCAGCTAGGGGCCGAAGGGACGCCGCAAAGAACCTCAAATAATGCCTACAGCGCATCGCATGAGGTGCACTGATGACGCTACCCACCCTAAGGGAATCAAAAACGTATGTTAACAATAAATCCTATTCTCAAATTAACTGCTCTCTCTTAATGCGCAGTAGGTAATGATAGGCGAAAGAGATGATACCCATCTTCCAAAAATACACTTATCACTTTATCATCATCATCTCCTTGTGTGCACCGTAATTATCCGATGAATCACGCGAAATTACTATCATTCGCACAGATAATTGAAGGAGAATCTAAGCAAAGCAGACGTTAATCAAGAAGTTGCCTTAAAGACGGTGCTTTCCAGCGATTTGGTTGGCTAATAAACAAAATTGAAAAGGTGGGGAATGATTGAAAGTTCTAAAACATGCAGTATGGAACAAATTACATTTTCCTCGAGATTGCCAATCTTTCTGTTTACATTAGTTTATGTATGTATGTATGTATATATATATATATATATATATATATATATATATATATATATATATATATATATATATATATATATATATATATATATATATATATATATATAAAACAACATTTTCAGATGATTTTGGCAACAGGATGACATCATAGATGTCATCCAATTACAAAATCATCTGAAAATGTTGTTTATATATACATATATATATATATATATATATATATATATATATATATATATATATATATATATATATATATATATATATACATACATACATACACATAAACTAATGTAAACAGAAAGATTGGCAATCTCGAGGAAAATGTAATTTGTTCCATGCTGCATGTTTTAGAACTTTCAATCATTCCCCACCTTATCAATTTTTTTTTATTAGCCAACCAAATCGCTGGAAAGCACCGTCTTTAAGGCAACTTCTTGATTAACGTCTGTTCTCATCTTTCAAAGATTGCAAAAAATAGCATATAAAAATGTGGCACAGTTCATTACCTAATTTTGTAACTGATTTTACATTACAAAACTGGCGCCGCCGACGACATGACCTTCAAGACTCAGAATAAATTTGTTAACGATGTGTACAGAATCCCAACCTACATTTAACAACCTCCACAAAATTACATGGAAAAGGTAAATTTATATTTCAAAGTAATTATTAAATATGCCCAACAATATGCAATTTTCCCGTGATTTCTGTGTTAAAATACATTATACTTAAGCTAAAATCAAACTGCATTATCATTAATCTGCGCACATCCCCTTTTCAAGGTAAGAAGCCCATTTCCTTATTAAGAAATAAAACTGGATTAACGTGAAAAGTACAGTAAAACAAAGATGAAAATTAAAACAAAATATATGAATATTCAGAATATGAAAATATTTCAGAAATATTAGTCAAGAAAGTCATCACATCGAGACTGAACTAAAACTCGGAAGATTGATGATGAAAGTATTCAAAGCATGATAGATAGTAAGCTATAAATGGAAGACGGACCACACGCCAACTAAATACAAAATAGACTAGGTTCACTCAAACATTTCTAAACCATTCCTCGTTAAAATTATGAAAAAAATAAAAAGGCTAAATCTGTAAAATTCGAAGGAAATTGAAGTCAAGAAAACCTGAATGATATCGGTCATGAAAAATTAAATGAAATCGAAACCAGGGAAATTTTATTGCAATTGTTATGAAAAATCAAATGATACCGAAGCACATAAAACGTGAATGAAACAGATGGAGTGAAAAATCGAAATAAATGGAAGTCTGGAATACTAATTCAATCGAAATAAGGAAAAACTGAATTAACCTGAAGTCAGGAAAAAGTGAGTGAAATCACGGTCATGAAAAACCATGGCATCTGTCATTAAGTGATGGTTCTGCAGGAACTGCTGGTTCCCCGCTCGTTCCTTTTGTGGATTGCTGCCTCAAAACATTTTGATGTTTTCGTCAGTGAGCTGCCGTTTTCTTGCTTCAGTCGGGTCTGGTTGGGCAGCAAAGCGGCTGTGGCAGCAAACAGTTTTGAGTCGACGTTGGTCGAGTATTGGAGCACGCCTACGAAGTGGAACGTCGTCGAGAGGTGGAGTGTGACCATGAGTAGTCGTGTGACCACGAGCTGCTCATCTTTTCAGCGTGAGGCTGTCCTGACGTCTCCATTTTTCTGGTTGATGGGTTTTTGTCCCTAAGCTGAAATAAAACTGGATTAACATGCCTGCTGTTGTTTAATTTTGCCTTTTTTTAGCAGTTTATAAACAAATTGTTTATTTAACTTGATTTTGTTTACAAAA
This sequence comes from Macrobrachium rosenbergii, assembly GCF_040412425.1. Lineage (NCBI taxonomy): Eukaryota > Metazoa > Arthropoda > Malacostraca > Decapoda > Palaemonidae > Macrobrachium > Macrobrachium rosenbergii. Next base: position 23,365,620 of record NC_089791.1, on the reverse strand, counting down.
TATTGGCTTTTTTTTTGTAATATTTTATCTTTTACCAGACCTGACTCACTTGTAAATATAAATCAATATTAAGCTCATTTTATTGTTTTTGTTGTTTTCTCCTCCTTTAAAGTCTGCCGTCAGTCACAGCCCCCGTCCTGAGTATGTTAAAGAACTAAAACTCGGAAGATTGATGATGAAAGTATTCAAAGTTTTGGCTGATAGATAAAAAAAAAATAATCTTTTTTTTCTTTTATGGAAGACGTTACCATGGTTCTGCCAACTAAATACAAAATCGTTCCCTTTTGTGTTGCTGCTCCTTAAACATTGTTTTGATGTTTTCTAAACCAGCTCCTTTTTAAAATTATGAAAAAAAATAAAAGGCAGCAATCTGGGTCGACGTTGGTCGAGTTTTTGAGCAGCAAATTGGAGCACGCCTCTGAAAGTCAACGAAAACCTGAATGATATCGGTCCACGAAAATCTAAATGACAGCGTGAGGCTGTCCTGAAACCATCGGGGTTTTTATGGGTTTTGTCCCTGTTGCATGAAAAATCTGTCTTGATGCCCTGATGGAGAAAAACGTGAATTTTTCTGCCTGCTGTTGTTTAATTTTGAAAAGCTCTTTTTGTTTATAATTAAATTTAACTTGAAGTTGTTTAGTGAATGCTGGCTTTTTTTGTACTTATGTTTTTATCTTTTAATCGAAATAAGGAAAAATCAATATTAACTCATTTTATTGTCAGGTTTTCTCCTCCTTTGTTTGTTGTGCCGTCAATCACAGGTCCTGAGTATGTTAAAAACCACATAACGACCCACTCATCGTTACATCGAAACCAAGAAGAATGGAATGAAAACGATGTCAGAAAAAGAAAAAATATTAAAGTCGAAGAAAATCGACTAAAATCAAAATCGTGAAAAATCGGATGAAACATTCAGGAAAAATCGCAATGAAGTCACGAAAAAATCGGATGAAACTAAGCCATAAAAAAAAGTAAAGAATGCGCCGAAGTTTCTACGGCGCAATCGAATTTTCTGTACATCGTATAATCAAGGCCACCGAAAATAAATCTATCTTTCGGTGGTCTCGGTATAATGTTGTATGAGCCGCGGCCCATGAAACCTTAACCACGGCAAGGTGGTGGCTTGGCCTATATCGTTGCCGAACGCATGATTATGGCTAACTTTAATCATAATGAAATAAAAACTACTGAGGTTAGAGGGTTGCACTTTGGTATGTTTGATGATTGGAGGGTGGATGATCAACATACCAATTTGCAGCCCTCTAGCCTCAGTAGTTTTTAAGATCTGAGGACGGACAGAAAAAGTGCGGACAGAGAAAAGTGCTGACAAAAAAGCGCGGACGGGCAGACAAAGCCGTCACAATAGTTTTCCTTTACAGAACACTAAAAACGAATGAAACCGAAATCAGGAAATGCCGAATCAGGTGATAACGAAAAGGATAAATGGATGCAAGAGCATCTAAATCTGCCAATTACGAAGGCTCTTAAACGAACCTCCTAACCAACCACCCACCCGCCAAAGAAACGACTCCAAGTAAGGAGGAGAGTTAAGGCGCGCGTGACCGAATGGATGTTGCCGTCATCTCCTGCTTGTTTGTTTCCTTCTGTGCTTGTTCGTGTGTTTGTTCATGTGTTTGTTTCTTCGTGTGTTTATTCGTGTGTTTGTTTCCTCGTGTATGTATTCGTGTGTTTGTTTCCTTGGGTGTTTGTTTATGTGTTTGTTTCCTTGTGTGTTTATTCGTGTGTTTGTTTTGGTTGTGTGTTTATTCGTGTGTTTGTTTCCTTGTGTCTTTGTTTGTGAGCTTCTCTGATTTATGGATTTTTTTGCGAGGGTAATCGCGCCTTGCCACATGTTGTACGTGTGCATGCATAAGAAAGACGAAGAAAATTAAGTAAATATAGTGTGAATAATTCTACATATAATCTGCCGTGTAAAGTTTTTTTGACTGATAAAATTAACAGTGTTTTATATATATATATATATATATATATATATATATATATATATATATATATATATATATATATATATATATATATATATATATATATATAATATATATATATACTGTATATATATATATATATATATATATATATATATATATATATATATACATACTGTATATATATACATATAAATATATATATATATATATATATATATATATATATATATATATATATATATATATATATATATATATATATATATATATATATATATATAATATATATAATGTGCGAGTGTTTTAAATGTGAATGCATAAATAAGAGATTATTTATATTATATACTGGTAATCTTAGCATTATCATCAAAATTAACTACACATCATGCATATGCATTATGTGTATATATATATATATATATATATATATATATATATATATATATATATATATATATATATATATATATATATATATATATATATATATATATATATATATATATATATGTCTCAACTCACATATCTAAGCATTCCTTCATTGTCCCTTACCCAAAGTCCATTCTATCCTACGTGAACATGCATGCGCTCGCGCTCGCCCGCACGGCATGAAGAAGAATGCCTAGATTTCGCAACCGAGCCTGATCCACTTGCAATCCGTTCCTGCTCTCCTCTGCCTTAACCCAAAGAAGAGAGAAACTAATAGATGGGAGTGAGTGACCCGCTTCCACTAAGCATTTCACCTCGAGTGCCAGGTAATCCTTTCACGTCCGTGAATACGAAATAGGTTCAAGCTCTCCACTCACACGATGCCCGACATCTGGCGGGTAGCAGGAGGAGGATATCAACTTACATGATGTTAAGAGTATTTGTGGGTGTGTATATGTATGTGTATATATATATATATACACATATATACACATGAATATATATATATAAATATATATATGCATATAATTACTGTGTATATATATTAATATATATATATATATATATATATATATATATATATATATATATATTTACTATATATATATATATATATATATATACTGTGTATATATGTGCTGGTGTGTGTGTGTGTGTGTGTGTGTGGCTGTGTGTGTAAGGTAATATCTATCTTGACAAATTCCAAAGGAAAGTTGTCATGAAAAGGGAAGCCATTTGCCGAAAATCATTAATAAAAGCAAACTTAAAAACTAACTTGAATAGTATATAATTCTGAAGATATCATGCAGTCCACATTAAATCTAAAAAAAATGCACAAAACTATGCATGGAACACCTATTAATAGAATAAAAATAGACACCCTGTACGTCATGAACGCTTTTAAACATCTTACGCTGCCTTCCCATAGTCACGACGCAGTAGGATTTACGGATGTATAAACGGACCGTAAGTTATTTCAGTCATATTATGAAATGAAAAAAAAAAAAAAAGGTTGGCGGTGTGCCACAGTAGCTCATAGTACCGTTCTCTTGAATGGCAACGACACAACGGCATATTTGTATTTGGTATCCCTTATTGTATCGGTAATAGCCCCACTTGAAAATCAATTTTTGGTACACAATAAGATCGTACTAGGCCTTTGGGGTACTCTAATTATGAACAAAGAAGGTTTTAAGAATTGCATTCAAAGCATATATGAAAGGGTCTACTATTGCCAAAAATTATGCATTACCTCAGTAAAACATATTGCTTGCTAGAACTTTTTGTGGTCTACGATTATTTCTTTTATCAGATTTGTTGTAAATTTGTTGATGCTTCTTCGGGCTGACTTCCTTAGTTATACTTTGAACCTGGATTCCAGGTCGCCATCGACAACAAAACTAGAACTGGGATAATTGTACAAGAAATTTTCTTTTTATCTTACAAAGTCTTCCATCACATGTATATTCCTTCCGGTACATGATCACTTAAAATGATCAAGATTTCATACATATCTATATCTAAACATGTAGAACTCACAACCTATTATTCTTACATTCATTCACACTGTATTAGAATGTATTAGATAAAACAAAAATTCGGAAAGAAGTACTTCTTTAACTCTGTCAGTACAGTGACTAATAATTCAAAATAAAAACATCATCTCTGGGACCTTCAGTTATTTGGCATGACTTATGCTTGAGGGCAAAGCCGACGACATTAGTATTTGCCTGTGATAACAAGCAGAGGAAAACACAGTTCCTTTCCTGTTTAATAATAAAACCTCAATCCGGGAAAACTAGTACCAAGACAAAGTCGTATATTACTTGATTCCACATTCGGCGTACACATAACTCATATATAACTTACAATAATTATCCCCAGGCTAAGGGATCGTTGGCCTTGATGAGTTTTATCCAGCTATTCTGCCCTAAAATAGAAAACTGCAGCATCTGCAAAATTTTCGAAATTGAGATATGTCACCTATTGGGCTCGTGAAACACTAATGCACAAGTTTTACTGCAGTTTCAGAATGATTCTTCAATGCTTTCCACGAGTATTTAAGGTGTCCCATTTGCAGTATCTGCAAAATTTTCGAAATTGAGATATGCCACCTACTGGGCTCGTGAAACACTAATACACAAGTTACTGCAGTTTCAGAATGATTCTTCAATGCTTTCCACGAGTATTTAGCGGGCCCCATTTGCAGCATCTGCAAAATCACTAGTAAGGCCTGGGAGCATCTACCATTTTTCTCAGTTTTGTATTTTTGCAGATACTGCAGTCTTCCATTTTAGAGCAGTATTTCTGTCGAAGGCATTTTCCTCTGCTAACCCTCCTTCTTTAAATCCTCCCTCATTTTATCACGCCATCTAATTCTCTGCCTCCCTCTTGAACTTCTATCCCTAACAGGTTCAACCAAAGCCCTATTCACCCATTCCTTCTCACTCATCTTAAACACATGCCCAAACCATCTCAATTTCCGACTCTGGAATTGGAATATGAAATTTTGGTCAAAGGCCAAGTGCTGGGACCTATGAGGCCATTCAGCGATGAAAGAGAAACTGAGACGAGTAAAAGATGGGTAAAAAGGTTTTAAAGGTGCAACAGGAAGAAAAACCTCGCAGCTGCACTATCTAACAATTTTTTGGAGAAGGTGGAAAGTAAGATGAAAGAAAGAAAAATATGAACGGAGGTACAGTATAAGGAATGAGAGGGGTTGCAGCCAGGGGGCCGAAGGGAAGCTACAAAGAGCCTTAGGTAACGCCTACAGTGCACCTCATGCGGTGGACTGACAGCAACTCCCCTTCTACGGGATAAGTCTCAACTCTCTTATCACATTAGTAATCTTCTTCATATTTCAACCTTTTACGCAGAGAGATCTCCATATTCCACATCAGTATCCATCGTTCTTCTTCGCCCAAGCATATGAAACATGTAAATAAAGTGTGGATGAGCGTAAAAGTGCGATATATCTTGTCCATGACTAAAAGAGATTGCTGTACTTACAATGAGGTTATTACAAACAAATCACCCATCGTTGGCAATGGCATGAAAAATTAAGACAACTTTCAAGTTGTTAATCATCCTTCGGAAACTTGGCAATCTAAAAACAACTTTTTTAATACCTTTCATAGTGAATTTTTAATGCTTCTTCTCTTAAGGACATCAGTAAACACACCGAGGTTTGCCAATATACTTAAATAAGTATTAACAAGAAAGAAGGAAAAGGCAATTAAAACTTATTTTGAACAGAGGAGTAAAAAGTATAACTATTTACAAACATAAAGATGACAGGGGACAAAATAACTCTCTCTCTCTCTCTCTCTCTCTCTCTCTCTCTCTCTCTCTCTCTCTCAACAGATTTATAATTTTCTTTTGTTTAAAATTACTTTACATCTGGATCGCTGGACCATGGTCCTGACCTTATGCTCCAAAGGTCAGCGAGGGTGACCCGGGTACGCACGAGATATCAAGATGGAATTTTTTTTGAGGTTCTCATTCTTGAAACACCAAAGAGAGTAGAAAAAAAATTACTGAATGACAGGTGGAAGACATGGCTAAATGCCCAAGGTTTTTCAATCCTGTGTTTCAACAAATTTGATTCATCAACACCTGCTGACACTTTGAAACTTTTTATGATGAAGACAATTTCTAGACATTTGAACCAATAAAGTCTTAATTTCCAATGCATTAAATGTTGGAAATTCATATAATTAAAAAATTAAATATTTAACGATGAGTAAGCACAATTACCCACATTTGCACGATAGTAAATGCTGTAAAATCATATAAAAACGAAAACAACCTCAAATCTACAAAATCTGTAACAGATGTTCTTTATCTCTGAAGTTCTTTATAGAATATAGATAGATGGAACATAGGATTTAGGGCAAAGGCCAAGAGCTGGGACCTATGAGGTCACTCAGCGCTGAAACGGAAACTGACAGTTAGTAAGAAGATTTGAAAGGTGCAACAGGAGGAAAACCTCGCAGTTGCACTATGAATCAATTGTTAGGAGAGGGTGGAAATGAAGGTGGAATAAAGAGAATATGAACGGATGTACAGTAAAAGGAATTGAAAAGGATGGTTGTTAGGGGACGAAGGAACGCTGCAAAGAAACTTAAGTAATGTCTACAGTGCACCGCGTGAGGTGCACTGACGGCACTACTCCCCTAAGGGGCGGAACTTTTAGGGACACCAGCTAAATAGTTAGTTCGATTTAAACTGGAAAAAGTTGAAACACTTTTGGGTATACTTAAAATAACTGACGGTGCCTGCCGAACACAGCTAGCGATCTTAAAATCCTTAGTAAAGTTACATAGGTCTTTATAGTTAACCTTAAATCTTCTAAGTTACATTTGGTAGAAAGCAACAGACTTTCCTCCCTAAGAGTAACTAATGAGGACAAACACTTTTTAACAAACTCACATATTATATATATATATATATATATATATATATATATATATATATATATATATATATATAACAAATATAAATATATACACATTACATTTCTATATATATGTGTATCTACCTATCTATCTATATATATATGACAATATATATTATGTATGTGTGTGTACACATACATTAACACACACACACACATATATATATGTGTGTGTGTATATATATATAATATATATATATATATATATATATATATATATATATATATATATATATATATATATATATATATATAGAGAGAGAGAGAGAGAGAGAGAGAGAGAGAGAGAGAGAGAGAGAGAGAGAGAGAGAGAGAGAGAGAGATTGGCAATTTCATGCATGATGAGGGCGCCAAGCTAGGCAGAATTTTTCAGTGCGGGCTGCCGCTGCAAGTAATGCATGACACGTGCAAATCATCGTCAGCCTCACGACTACGCAGAGCCTCACACGAAACAGAAACATCTTCTCTAGTGACCTTAAAGCTATGGTATTAAGAATATTAGAGTATCAGGCGAGAAGAATAAAGAGAGGCGGGGGGGGGGAAGAATGTTTCTTATGCAGAAAGTCATCGGTAGTATATTTCATATCTGGCAAGTATCTCCTCTTTTACAGTAGATTATAATCCTACAGGAGAATTGAAATATATATGTGTGTGTTTATATATATATATATATATATATATATATATATATATATATATATATATATATATATATATATATATATATATATATATATATATATATATATATATATATATATATATATATACATACATATATATATATATATATATTATATATATATATATATATATATATATATATATATATATATATATATATAGTATATATATGACTGTGAAATATTTTCTGTTAAAACAGAATTCTATCAAATTTAATGAACCCATAAAAATGCCAAAATATAGAAAGTAAATGCTGTATTTCAGAGACCAACTGTCTCTCTCATCAGGCAGGTAATGAATAAAAAGAGTTACAGAAAAGCGGTATTTACACCAGGAGGTCCATAGGTCAGCTGTTACGATACTCCAGTTGACAATTTCTCCTTGATCTTCTTAATCGCTGGTTGGATGAAGATTTTTATCTATAATCTCTGACTCCTAGGCTCCTTTTGAAAGGTTCATCGTATTTCTCTGTTTAATCAAAGCTGATTCCAGCAATTGGCTTTTGAAATGACAAATGCTGCTATAAATTATATGTGACAAATTCCAGTTTATTCTGTGATTATGGTTATTTGTGTGATTAAAAATAGCTGAGCTCTGGTGTCGGTACCTAACTGAACGTTTATGCTGCATTAATCCCCGGGGGAGTGATTTACCTGTAAAACCTATATAAGATTGGTCACAATCGAGGGGAGGGATTTCGTAAACCCCTGTGTCTTTGAGGACTGGCGTTTGTTGGACGTTAATCAGGGATTTGGCTAAGGTATTTGGGTAAGTAAAAGCAAAAGGGTTTGAGTTTCCAAGTGTCTGTGGACCTTCTGCTATAAATACAGCTTTTCTGTAACTCTTTCTTATTCATTACCTGCCTGATGAGAGAGACAGTTGGTCTCTGAAATATAGCATTTACTTTCTACATTTTGGCGTTTTTATGGGCTCCTTATATTTGATATTATATATATATATATATATATATATATATATATATATATATATATATATATATATATATATATATATAATACACACACACATATATGTGTGAAAGTATGTAGTGTTTTTACAGCAAAAACGATAACGACATCGTCTGTTATTGCAGATAACGTGCTAATTCCTGAAATACTTTCACATAAAGCGAAAAACTATGTATCTAATAATGTCAATAATGCCGAACATAACACAGGCACAAAAGAAAAAGACGATGAAGAACAAAACAAGAAGAATAACGATGACGACCATGATGTTAGGAAACAACATTTAGACGAAATTAAAAAGGAAAATACGGACTACTAATTCTGCTGCCTTCCTAAACCCGATGAAGATATTCTTCGGCATAAAAAAAACCATCTCATGCAGGAGTGCAAGAACATTAGGCATCGTGATGGCCACCTGAGAAATATAAAAATATGGCAGGACTTATCATCAATCATATCCGCACACATATTCCAGCGTGATTTAGTGCGTCACGAAATTATTGCAATCACACGATTCACGTAGCTTACCAAGGTAGGTAGCTACCCCGAGAGAGAGAGAGAGAGAGAGAGAGAGAGAGAGAGAGAGAGAGAGAGAGAGAGAGAGAAGCATTAGGAATAAGACTATCCAACAGTCAGAGAGAGAGAGAGAGAGAGAGAGAGAGAGAGAGAGAGAGAGAGAGAGAAGAGAGAGAGCATTAGGAATAAGACTATCCAACAGTCATTTCGATTTATGTCACTTACCCAATACGTAGGAGAGTTACAAACCATTAAGGGATGGAATAAATGAAGCCTCTATTTTTTGCAAATATTTAAAAAAATGAATAATCTTATTGAATAAATAAAGCTTCTATATTTTGCAAATATTAAAAAAATGAATAATCTTACTGAATGAATAAAGCTTCTATATTTCGTAAATATTAAAAAATTAATAATCTTATTGAATAAATAAAGGTTCTACATTCTGCAAATATTAAAAAATTAATAATCTTACTGAATATATAGAGCCTCTATATTTTTTTAAATATAGAGGCTTTATATATTCAATAATCTTATCGAATATATAAAGCCTCGATATTTTGCAAATATTAAAAAAATGAATAATCTTATTGCTTAATTAAAACCTCTATATTTTGCAAATATTAAAAAAATGAATAATCTCATTGAATAAATAAAGCTTCTACATTTTGCAAATATTAAAAAAATGAATAATCTTAATAACTTGTAACATGAAAGCAAAACAAAACAGCAAAACAAAAGAATGCATTTTGAAAAGCAACTGAAAGGAAACCCCAACAAGACGATGACATCAGTCGAAATACTCTGCCTGTTAAACAGGGCACGTACAGCCGTATTTAATCATCAAATTACAGTGGGGCTTAAAATATGAAAGTTCATTATCATGGAGTAGTTGAGTTACCCACTGTGTAAAATGAGCTCGTATAATTTCGCAGTTAAAGGCATAACAATATATCAGGGGCAACACCAACAAATTAGAACCCATGTTGCAATATGTTCGTAGAAAATGGTTTCTCAAAATGCTGTGAGCGATTTTTTGTTTACCAAAGGCAAAAATAAATATTCATTTCATAAAAGAAGTCAGGTGCCATATTAGGACATCTTATTCTAAATGCTTAGTGAACTGCAAAGTCAATGGAATGTCGAACACATTGCATTAATCATCCTTTTCTTGGGTTTTAAACACCATGATTAATAGGCAAAGCCATTTTTTCATTGCATCACCAGTAAGATTCATAACCAATCAAATATGAATCTCTCTCTCTCTCTCTCTCTCTCTCTCTCTCTCTCTCTCTCTCTATCTCTTCTCTATCTCTATATATATATACATATATATATATAAATAATGTATACATAATTTATGTATATATATAATACATACATATATACACACATATATATGCATATATATCATACACGGACATTAAGCACAACATACTGAAAAACAAAGAATTACCAGTCTAAAGGGACCTCAATACATATCATCAGTCACCAAAAGGTGACGCCAAGTTTTAACCCGCAAACCAAGTCACGGCAGGTTTCCGAGTCGTCGTCATCATGATTCTGAGCCTTGCCATTTTTCAACGTTCCTTAAGCTCTTATGCAATGCCGTAAGAACCCTCGAGAGCTCGGGTGACAGACTGGAATGCTGACCCGAATGACCTCAAGTCTGCACGGCAACATTGCAGAAATGCATCTACCGACAAAAACAATTCACACGACAGACCCACTTGTTGAGGGTGCTCTTATTACTAAACGGTAAAATGGTAATGCTTTTCTTAACATGACATATCTGCGGCACAAAAACTACTTGAAGTTCTTGTAAAACTAAATAAGATAATTTTAACGAAATTGTCTCAATTAACCATCAGTCATAAAAACATACAACAAATTGGACAAAAACAATTCACGGAAGACTTACTTGTTAAGGACGCTCTTCTTACTAAATGATAAAACGATAATCCATTTTCTTCCATGACATATCTGTACAGAAAAACTAGTTGACGTTCTTTTAGAACTAAATAATAATATGGTAATGAATTTGTCTACTAATAATTTTTCACGTACTCGTCGGATACTTTTTTTATTAACTTCCAGTTAATCATCAATTTTAAAAGCATAACACAGATTGGACATGTGCGAATTAATGGATTCGAAAAATGAATGGTAAAAGTCAGCGAAACACTGTATTAATGCAAAATATATATTCAAAACTAGTATCTTAATATTTAACAGTAAGTCAGTAACGGTGAATATACGTATGTATGTATGTATGTATGTATATATATATAATGTATATATTATGTATATATATTATGTATACACATATATACATGTGTATACATATAAATATATTATATATATATTATACATATATATATATATATATATATATATATGTATATACATTATATATATATATCTTAATATATATATATATATATATATACTAAACATATATATATATATATATATATATATATATATATATATATATATATATATATATATATATATATATATATGTGTGTGTATTATATGTGTGAATATACGTGCACACCTTCCCGAGCTACTGAATTTAGTCTCAACTTCTATTTTCGGAGTCCAATAAAAAAAAAAAAAAAAAAAGGGGATCTACATCACGTGAAGTCAGAATCATAATCCTCAAAATTCTTCGTCTCTCCGTCCGGTGCTACATAAGTGGGCAGGTTGCCAGTCCAGCTACCTCTCCTTATAAGAGAAAAATATTAGTCCCACTGACCTTTATTCAAAAAATACACCTCCGTCCCTATCACTCTTCATAAACATATTCCCATTTTACTAGACATTTCGTTGTAAAAGATCGTCCACCTACTTACCACTTCACAAATATATTCTTTTAAGTGTAACTGCGGCCTTATGCATATAATTCTCCCACCATTGGCATTTCATAGTGAAATATATTCCGTTTAAATGGCCTCCTTCATAAAATATGTTCCAGTTCATTACACCTAACATATTAATCCCCTCCCATTCATTTGCCTATTCAGAGGGAAATATATTCCCGTCCTACAGACCTTCACTTATACAATATATTCCCGTTCTTCAGACCTTCTTGTAAAATAATAGTCACCTATTCATTTGTAATTCTACTAAGAACTATATTTCCTTCCCATAGAAATTTCATTCTTAACAAATTCGTCGATCTGAAAAGTCAAAAGAAAACCCCATTTATTCATGTAAAAAACAATT
>NC_089791.1:23345887-23348387 GCF_040412425.1 Macrobrachium rosenbergii | reverse complement strand
TTTTGCATGAAGTGCATGCTTGCAAAAACGTCACGGCGCAAAAAAATAAGACAATTAATCTGCTTAACTCGATTCAGAAACATTTATTTCGTGATGCAATAAAACGCAAAATTTCGAGATCTTACGGTCACAAGTGGCAAAAATAAAAAAAAAAAACGGTCAGGATATTTAGCCTGTATTGCCGTTTTCCTCTGTGTAACATCGTCTGGTCTGCTCAATATTTGGACGGAGGACCACCGCTAAATGATATAACACTAAATTTCCCGTGATCTCTGGAAGAGGCTCTCGATCACTCAGCATCCGTAGAGCCAAGTGAGAGAGCAAGTAACCACGTAAAGAGTTGCTAAAAATAATTTTCTTTTATCCTAATGAAAAGAACTCCAATGATATTAAATGAATATCAGTTCACCCTCAAACTATTAACTTTATAAAGACAAAACTCCTCTTCACATTAGGTTACAGCTATTTTTTTTCCCAAGTAAATATTCAGAGCGAATAACAGTTGATAATGAGTACGGACTCCCCTAAGAGCCCTTTTTGGCACAAACCTGTTTTTCCAGTTGTACTCTTCCTTCCCGCTCGAGGCTTAAGAGAAGCACTTTCATCCCGCCATGTGCGAGAAAGCTTTAGAAAAAAAATTCAATTCCTATGCTTCAATAACCAACTTCACAGGTGAACCAAATACTTTCATTCCCAGCATGCTTTCATTCCTTTACTGCGGACCCACTAGAGCATATCCAAATCTGCTAAGGTTGAGTATATAAGTTCCAGTTAGGCTCGGTTGCTTATCCGGATCTGAGACTGGCACGAAAGTATAATTCCCAGCGCAGATTTAAAGCAAGGGGTATTTTACTGCGTAGTCGATGCCAGTTGATACGTAGCGAGATGAAAAACAAAACAAAAAAACAAGTAAAAAATGCGCAATCAAGTTTTCTGTATAGCATATAATCTAGGCCACCGAAAATAAATCTATCTTTCGGTGGTTTTGGTATAGTACTGTATGAGCCGAGGCCCATGGAACTTTAACCAAGGCCGGGTGGTGGCCTGTCCTATCGTTGCCAGAAGCACTATTAAGGCTAACTTTAACCTTAAATAAAATAAAAACTACCGGGGCTAGATGGATGCAATTTGGTATGTTCGATGACTGGAGGGTTGATGATCAACATACCAACATGCAGTCGTCTATCCTTAGTAGTTTTTAAGATCTGAGGGCGGACAGAAAAAAGTGCAGACAGAAAAAGTACGGACGGACAGACAAAGCCGACACAATAACTTTCTTTTACAGAAAACTAAAAGTGGAAAGGAAACGACAAAAAATAATAAAAGAACAGTATAAATGGCTCAATACAAAGTGATCATGATACTATAACGTACAGTCACATGTATGCTAAAAAAATACAAAGACAGCTATCTCCTGGAATGGTGTATCTTCTCTGCGGTCTATCTACATGCTTTCAGAAATCAGGGGAAAATTCAGAGGAAGAAAGAGGTTTCTGTTGTGTAATGACGACATCCTTCACACTTCTTTGGGGCAAAACCCTACCGGTATTCCCTTTCTTCCGTGGCCATTTTCATAAAATTCATATTCCTATCATCGTCCCGCAAAATGAGCTCTGCAGCTCTTGACGTTAACGCCTACTTCTTTATTTGGATTATTGACATTAAAATACCTCAAGTAAGAGTAAGGGACTGTTAGTATGTAAATTTCTAGGACAAAATGGTAATGGTTTAATCTTAACTGAAATTCATGCCGGTCACAACATGGATAAAAGGTTGGGTTGAGCTTAAAAAATCAATAAAACTTGCAACAAACCATAACAAACTGGTGCAAGAGATCTGGAAGCCAACAAATTAAGAGGTTTTCTGACTGTAACTGGCCTGCATTCTATATATAACGCTTTTTAATTTTCTTCTACCAGTATGGCATTCCGAGGATACTTGCATGAATACCTCATTTCCTGATAAGAATATCTGACCACAAAAAAGCAACCAGCGATATGTTTTTATTTAGTTTATTTTAGGACACTGCGCACGAAAATGTCTTTTAAAACAGCCTTTGGGTAACAGTAAAAAACAAGACTATGGCTTTGTCCTGCACGAACATCTTGGAAATGCTTCATAAACTGCAGACCATCATGTCTAAGTGCCTATTAACCCGTCTATTGCTTTATCTCACTTTAAGATTCATTTTATATTGTACCTAAACATTTTACCTGTAGGCCCTACACTAAAGACTTCCGAACATCTACGTTATGAATTAAAAAAAAAAAAATCCCGTCACTGACTGTAGCAGCTTTTTTTTTCAAAGCATCTATCCGTAAGTTACTTAAGATGTTCGTCTCTTCTCCTTGCAGAGAACTTGACCTTTTACCCAGACCAGACTTCTCGCTATGTCCTGAATGTCGATATTTATCCTTCACCTTGGAATCCGGCGCACGCTCAGCCACATTTTGAAAAGGGTACTCACCTAAGCCAGTCTTGAATTCTATTGCAAAAGTCT
>NC_089791.1:23333387-23340887 GCF_040412425.1 Macrobrachium rosenbergii | reverse complement strand
GTAAAGCCCAGAAACAAAACAACGGTACATTTACACTGCAATAGTAAAGACCAGAAACAAAACAACGGTACATTTACACTGCAATAGTAAAGCCCAGAAAAAAAACATTTACACTGCAATAGTAAAGTACATTTACACTGCAATAATAAAGCCCAGAAACAAAACAACGGTACATTTACACTGCAATAATAAAGACCAGAAACAAAACAACGGTACATTTACACTGCAATAATGAAGACCAGAAAAAAACAACGGTACATTTACACTGCAATAATAAAGACCAGAAAAAAACAACGGTACATTTACACTGCAATAATAAAGACCAGAAACAAAACAACGGTACATTTACACAGCAATAATAAAGCCCAAAAACAAAACAACGGTACACTTACACTGCAATAATAACGACCAGAAACCAAAGACAGCATTGTTATTACAGTGCAGTTATAAACACCAGAGACCAAAGGTTGCAGTGCACTTACACTGCACTTTTACTGGCCATAGGGCAAAGGCAGAGGTGCAGATGGAATTGCGAAGCAAGGGGAAAACACAGATTACCTGAAGCTCAAGTCTTCCCGGTATAAATGTATGAAACGTCTCAAATCATGCTCTCTAAGATGCTCAGAGTGGAATATCTAAAAGCTAAAGCATTAAAATTGCAACGACTTCATAATCTGAGGTGTCATCTGTAAGGAATCCACTTAGCTTTGAAATAGTCTAGTAAACAAAAGGAAAGAATTCAGCAATAAATGTGTCCTCTTGCTTCCTTATATTCTGAGTAAGTAGAATTTATAAAGAACAAGTAAAAAATGAGCAGAAGTTTCTTAGGCGGAATCGAGTTTTCTGTACAGCCGCTACAGCGTAAAATCAAGGCCACCAAAAATAGATCTATCTTTCGGTGGTCTCGGTATAATGCTGTATGAGCAGCGACCCATGAAACTTGGTGGTGGCCTATCCTATATCGTTGCCAGAAGCACGTTTATGGCTAACTTTAACCTTAAAATAAAATAAATACTCAGGCTAGAGGGCTGCAATTTGGTACGTTTGATGACTGGAGGGTGGATGATTAACATACCAATTTGCAGCCCTCTAGCCTCAGTAGTTTTTAAGATCTGAGGGCGGACAGAAAAGGTGCGGACGTACAGGCAACGCCGTCACAATAGTTTTCTTTTACAGAAAACTAAAAATGTGCATTCCAAGTTACACATACAAGCTGATTCAAGCCCGGATAAAGGATAAATGCTGAGCTGGTGTTGTTAAAGTCCGTGCCTCGCAAAATGCAAAGTTGACGAAACCTATAAGAATCCTTAACAGTTTCTTGCATAAGATAATGGGACAAAATGAAACAAGAAAAGATAAAGATTGCGATTAATTATCTAAAACGTTGATTAACTTTCAAATAAAACGCAAGCGTGGGGGAAGTTTACAAATCCAAAATAAAGCTAAAAGAAAAATAAAATGACTTAGTAAGGAGGATACAACGACGCCTGGTGTCCCGGGAATAGATTAAAGTCCGGCGTCGATGAATAAAACTCACTTCAAAGTGTGAGGACATACTACACTCTAATGTTTATACTATGTCCATAAAACACGAATTGGTTCAATCTTAAAGGAAATGCCTCTACCTCGTAAAACAGTCGAGAATTACTAAAACTGTTCGGGAAAAGCAGCAAAATGTCATAATTAGCCCGGAAAGCCATCAGTTAGCGATTAGAAAGTATAATGATCAAAGATAACTAGAAATGAAGGGTAGAAACAGGCGAATAAATTTGTAAAAATTATTGCGCAAAAATACTAGAAAAAAGTAACATAATCTAGATTAAATGAGACGACTGATATTTTTAAATCATTAAAATATTTCATATATATATATATTTATATATATATATATAATTATATATATATTATATAAATATATATACACACAGACACACACACATGCATATAAACACTATATATATATATATATATATATATATATATATATATATATATATATATATATATAAACACACATACATGCATATAAATATATGTATATATGATGAATATCTATAAATATACAATATCCCCACCATAAAAGAAATCTCAGCAATTCTGCAAAGCACAATATCCCACCATAAAAAGTCTGCCCACACACCAGTAACCCATCCTCCCCCTTCCAAACCAATTACAAAATGAGAAAGTAGTTTTCCTTAATAAAAAAAAAATCTTCAGATACAGAAACGGGAGGGTTGTGGGAGCCTGAAAGACAAAGAGAGAGAGAGAGAGAGAGAGAGAGAGAGAGAGAGAGAGAGAGAGAGAGAGAGAGAGAGTTTAGCTTACCCCCCATTTTTCTGCAATATGGATGGAAGTAGGAGAGACGGGAAAAGCAGGTGAGTAGCGCACATCTTTCAATGCTAAAGCAACACGA
The DNA here is from genome assembly GCF_040412425.1 of Macrobrachium rosenbergii. Lineage (NCBI taxonomy): Eukaryota > Metazoa > Arthropoda > Malacostraca > Decapoda > Palaemonidae > Macrobrachium > Macrobrachium rosenbergii. The sequence continues at coordinate 23,338,474 of NC_089791.1, read as the reverse complement.
CCGCTTCTTGTTTGAACTTCCATTACCTCCTCCCCGCTAACCCGCCGACGGTCTCTTGCTACACGATAGCCGTGACCAGGCCGGCCTATGATGAGTGACGATATCTCGGCCCCCAATTACACCCACTTTGGGTGTCATGGCTGCCTTCCACGGTCTACGTATCGACGGCATATCGGAAACCCCTTGATCCATGAACGATATATTTAGCGGGGATTTTCTGCATTGAATTCTCAAATGAATGCTTTACCTAAGGGTAATAAAATATTCACCGCGTGTTATTTATCTTATTTGTGTACAAGGACTGAATAAAAAAATCATTGACATTGCCGTGGTTATTGCAAAAGTGTCTGCCTCGAAGCAATAAATTTTCAGTCATGCTTGAAGCTAGGCCGAATTCCAGCGGCAAAAGTTGGCAGCGTGTGACCTTGCATATACCAGAAAAATGGAGTTCGAATGTTATAGAGAAAAAAATGTACGTCGCCCTTACCTTACCTAGATAAAAAGAAAATTGTCTTACTTGCAACAAACCTTACGAGTCTGATGCGACCAGCAATGTGCCACAAAGAAGGCCGAGGAACCAGCCTAGTCAACGGATGCCTGCAATATTCAGGCCTATGTTAAATAAAAGGCAAATCCTCTGAAATTTCTTCAAAGACACTGATTTAGTCTTTTTACATCTTACATAACTGGCAAGAACAGACTATATTTCCTGGGAGTTAATGTTGCATATGTCATTCGCAGGCGAGAATATTTCTCCCAGCTTACATCCTGTCCGCTAAAAATGTCAATTTAATAAAAGAATGCGACCCTGATGCGGAAAATGTGATGAAGGTGAAGGAGAAAGTAAATTAAGAAAACTGGCTTCAGTATTCTTGTATATTTCTCCAGATCTCAGGGTACCATGAAATATCCACAAAGGGACTCAAAAAACGTACAATAGTTCAGTCTCAAACTGGCGAGATTGCGTTTTTTAACAAATCACCTCAAGATCGCGGTACCCTACTACTAATAATCCTACTATACTCATATTCATAAGGATGAGAACGAGAATGCAATGACCATGCTACGCAAGTTTTCATAAAATAAAAAACAGTCCCAACGTGGAAAAAGAGATAAAGCAAAAAGCTTCCTTGTCATTACAACAGTCTTACTGCCTCTATGCTCTTGCTTCATGAAAGAGCTTGAAATGCTGACTCTGCTTTAGCAAAACTTCCTCGCTTATTCCGATAAAATGCTGACTCTGCTTTAGCAAAACTTCCTCGCTTATTCCGATAAAATGCTGACTCTGCTTTAGCAAAACTTCCTCACTTATTCCTATGTCTCTTGACCTCCAATTACGACTCAGTGTCTTTGGCGTTACACAAATCCAGTTCACTTTGATTTGCAGTTCCGTATGAAAACGGGGTCCTTTAAACTAAAAGAAAAATACAAGCACTGGTCTGGGAATTACCAACATATATACGGAAACAACACATGCTCTCTAAACTTATGATAAAACTTTGGAACAACATGGTGCCTTGGAAACTATGCTCATTGTCACTGATTAAAAATACATATAAAAAGTAAGACTTATATATAAATAATATTTTTGAAATCGTAGAAAATATGGTAATCACGACGATGAACCGCTGTACGTTTACTATAAGGGACATAAATAATTTTTTTATTTCTGCATACAAAACATTTATGCAAGGATTGACGGTCCTCACAAATGGCTGTCAGGAAATGACAGGAAGATAAGGTGCACAAAATAAGATACTAATCAGATGAAAAAATATCTTAATGAATCAACAGTCGTTATCACACACAAGAAATACACATACATATTAGCTGAACATTCAGTCAAAAACTTGCAATAAAAATATTCAAGTTAAAAAATGCTTGCCATGTCCACCAAAAATTAACAGCGAAAATTACTTAAGTTCCTGCTGAATAAATTTCATCTGAATTTACGTCACAACCGCCACTTCCTTGCCTTACTACATTATCATACTAACTTCTCGTGCAACTGGTTTTATTCCATCCCCCAAAGGCTAGAATTTTGAAGATTAACATTTCTTAACATTACTGTATAGGTTATCACTGTTTTACAGTGTAAAAATTCCTTAGTTTTCTACTGAGAAGTACCGTTATTAGTTTTTATTGAAAGGGTAACTTTATTGTTCCAGTCTGACGGCAACATTTCTGTATTTAGTGAGAATCAACAAACAACAAAAAATTCACGTTTACTAAATTATAGTTTTTCTGAAGTATCATTTTCCAATACTACTGAACAGAAGCATTTCCAATTTAAACTGCATGACACCATTTCCCGCGTAAGACTAATTAACACCGTGCATTTTCTCGTTCTTAATCACCTCCACTTCACATTTCGGAGGCAATTTATCTCTCGTGAAAATCAGCATCCGTTGCTGACATCATAAATTCAGAAATTTGAGAATCTTCGGCTTTCTCTTTCATCAGCTGAAATGAACCTCAGATCTTATCTGCGTTTGGGGGAGCCTTGAAAACGGGAACTCTCTCGGTCGTGAGCAAATAATCAGCCCCGTCTTGCTTTTTTTTTTTTTTTTAGGTTTTTTATTTATTTACTTTTTTTTTTTTTACTGATCCAGTAATTATCAGTTCGCTCGTACTTACCCCTCCAAGGGAGTAAAGATAATGGCCGACTGGAAAACGTGTACAAATCTACTAGCACTAAATACAGTTGGAGACTGTAATTACTAAACTAAACACATATATGTATATATATATTTTATATATATATATATATATATATATATTTTATATATATATATATATATATATATATATGCATATATATATATATATATATATATATATGTGTGTGTATGTGTATATATATATATATATATATATATATATATATATATATATATATATATATATATATATATATATATATATATATATATATATATATAGTGTATATGAGCACAGCCTTGTGGTCTAGTACTTAAGGCACTCGCCTAAATATTTAAAACAGAGTTTCGAATTCCAGACTGGGACGAAGTGGTAAGGGAACAGTTTATTAAAACAAAGTGTGGCTGTGTTAGCATAAACAGTGAGTTATGTACCGTACTTAGCAATTAGTGGACTGCAGTAAGTCAAAGGCATGTTTGAGATGGGCATGGGGGTAAAGACATCCCAAAATACCAGGTCAGAAACGAAAGAATAACAACTTAAGAAGCCATCCCCTTGAAGGAGAAAAGGCGTGTAGTTAAAAAAGCAAAAATCTATCGGTTTATATATCTCTGTTTAGAATATGAGAGCCATATTTCTACGTAACTACAGTCATCCATCCTATGACATTTATCCTTTGGACGTCCAATCAAAGCACATAACGACTTTCCCATAAGACTTAATGAGAGTAAATTGACGTATGCAAATCCTTGCGAGTGAACTGTTGCACTTCATTCCCTAAACAAAATTCTTACAACTATCGATCTTTTCGCTGAAATGCCATGAAACGACCATTCGCAAATAAGATTCGTTCCTTCCCAAAGTTGACTATCTTTCATTTTCTCAGTAAGTGGGCGGGGGAGGTAGTGCCGTCAGTGCACTGTAGGCATTACTTAAGGTTCTTTGCAGCGTGACTTCGGCCCCTTTCGTTCCTTTTACTGTACCTCCTTTCATATTCTCTTTCTTCCATCTTACTCTTCACCCTCTCCTAACGTTGATTCACAGTGCAACTGCGAGGTTTTCCTCCTGTTACACCTTTCAAACCTTTTACTGCCAATTTCCGTTTCAGCGCCGAATGACCTCATAGGTCCCAGTGCTTGGTCTTTGGCCTAAATTCTATATTCAATTCAATTCATTTCCACTGTTTTTCATTTTGGTGGGTAAATGGCAGTTCTGGAATGACCTTCAAAAGTAAACGGTATGGAGAAAGAAATCGTGATCTTGCACCAAAAAGCTATTAGTCTGGAAAAAATGATCTAATATGGACAAAAATATCCCAATGAAAAACTGACTTGAAAAGTTCATAGAAAAAATATTAAGATATTCAGATCTCACGGTTATTAGTCGTTTGCAATAACTACCTGATATTTCAGCATATATGAATGAACTCATTAAAATAAAAACACATGAACATAAGCTCTGCATAACTAAAAAATTTAAACGTAAACCAAAATCGGACACATATGGAAATGTTTTGTGCATAAAATGTAGAGGGCACATTTCATTTCACAAAAAAATGTATACATTTTTAATAAAGAAGCGAGTGACACTACCAACAATAATATTAATTATAACAAAGAAAGATCATTATAAAAAACAACAATAATTATGAACGATTTTTTAACCGAATATCAATATTAACATATACATTTCTATCTTCCCAGGCTCCTGACCCCATTCCGCTTTCCAAAGCCGACAGCCAGTCGATATGTTTAATCTTAAAAATAACCGGACGTGGAAAGCATAATGTTCTCCTTTCCTCGCCTGGGATTATATGACCACGATTTCTGATCCATAAAGTTCAGCATCGACACAAAGCATCTGGGGGGATGCATGACACACTCACGATTAATGACCTATTGTTGGGGGATTTTAATGGTCTAATGGGTCGCGTAGAACCATTCATTCACGTGTTAAATGAGAAGGTTATTGGCAGGAACATGTGGCCCAGATATTGACGCCAACCCCCCCCCCCTCTCTCTCTCTCTCTCTCTCTCTCTCTCTCTCTCTCTCTCTCTCTCCCGTTTCTCACACATTCACACAAGCCTGCCGTATATTTGTTAGTCTAACGCATACACCTTTTATATTACACATACACACATGCATGTTAGCGCCATCTCTCTCTCTCTCTCTCTCTCTCTCTCTCTCTCTCTCTCTCTCTCTCTCTAACGTACCCTGTTTATCACAGATCCACACAAGCCTGCTGTGTGTCTAACGTACCTTTATACATTACACAACCACACATGTTCGCTAGCGCTAGTTCTCTCTCTCTCTCTCTCTCTCTCTCTCTCTCTCTCTCTCTCTCTCTCTCTCTCTCTCTCTCAACGTCTTCCTTTACCCCACTGAGATGGACAAGCCGGCAAGTCAAAAGTATAAATTATTTGAGG
>NC_089791.1:23313387-23328387 GCF_040412425.1 Macrobrachium rosenbergii | reverse complement strand
TATCACCCAGAACTGAGAGAGGATATCACCAGAACTGAGAGAGAGAGAGAGAGAGAGAGAGAGAGAGAGAGAGAGAGAGAGAGAGAGAGAGAGCTTGTAAACGACCGAAAGTAGCACAAATGAGGGAGATAGAGTAAGAAACACGGATGAAAAACTATTAAAAACCAGGGCATCCTCATGCCCAAATAAGGAGGGACTGGGCATCAGCCGGTTTGCTGGAAATTCGAGGCACTCAGACCACATTATGCGATGGGAAAGTATTAACGGCACACTCTCCAACATAAAAATAGATACTACTCAGACGCATTCAGATCTCCTGACGGCATTTGTTAGGATAAATTTTGCATCACATTCGCCATTAATTGTCGCTCTTTGAATTCAGGCGTCATTGCCGCTAGCAGCCGACCTTTGAGGTTTGTTGCAAGTTACCATAACACTTTTGCTTTCCTTTAGGAATATAGAATTTAGGCCAAAGGCCTAATGCTGGGAACTATGAGGTCATTCAGCGGTCAAAGAGAAATTAAGAGTAAGTGGTTTAAAAGGTGTAACAGGAGGAAAACTTCGCAGTTGCACTATGAATCAATCGTTAGGAGAGAGTGGAAAGTCATATGGAGGAAAGAGAATATGAACGGAGGTACAGCAAAAGGAATGAAAGGGGTTTCAGCAGTGGGTCGAAGGGACTATGTGGAGAACCTTAAGTAATGCCTACAGTGCACCGCGTGAGGTGCACTGACGGCACTAACCCCCTACGGGGAGCTTTCCTTTAGACACGGTAGCAACGTTATTAACACAAGGCGTCAACTTATCGATTGTATATCTCAAACAGGTTGAAAATTAGTCAGCGACCGTATGCGGACAACGAACATTTGGATAATCGTAGACAGCATTTGTTAGAACTATCAAAAAGTCGCTGACTCGCATTCAACCTGTTTGTGATGTGTATGCAATGAGTTGCCGACATGTTTGTTACGTGTTTTACTGTAATGCGGACTCACCCTGAGGCATCGGCATAACTGATAAGTGGGCTTAACATAACTCGATTGCAGGAAAACAGAATGTCTACCACCTTGGTATCATGATTATAAAGCTCTTTGTTAATATTAATTATTAACACGCACAAATGGAACAGTCCCAAAATAATATCAGTAAGAAAGTGACCCCATATTAGAATGTCAGTATGTGTAAACAAAACCTAGTTGAGTGAAAATACGGGTGGAAATACCTTTCAGTGAAAAATGAAAATACGGGTGGAAATAACTATCAGTGAAAAATGAAAATACGGGTGGAAATAACTATCAGTGAAAAATGAAAATACGGGTGGAAATAACTACCAGTGAAAAATGAAAATACGGGTGGAAATAACTATCAGTGAAAAATGAAAATACGGGTGGAAATAACTACCAGTGAAAAATGAAAATACGGGTGGAAATAACTTTCAGTGAAAAATGAAAATACGGGTGGAAATAACTATCAGTGAAAAATGAAAATACGGGTGGAAATAACTATCAGTGAAAAATGAAAATACGGGTGGAAATAACTATCAGAGAAAAAAAAAAAACAAGTAAACATGCAGCAAGTAAAATTATAGCTTCTCTTAAACTTCCAGTTTCACTTGAAAACAGAAGACATCTTTACTGGCTAATATGACATTATGATACTTAAAAAGAACATGGATGGTGACTCTCTGTAAAGCGTTAAGTACGCATTAGTTCTACAGCCAAAGGTACTAAAGGTAACACCGGAATTTCCTTGTTGACATAAAGAGATAATGGGAATATACGACGGTCTAAATCTTCCATATTGTCAAAGGTCGCAGGATTCACCCAAAATCCGGCCAAAAAACGAATTCTTAACAGAGGCACATGACACACTATCTAAACTCTAAAGTAAGAAGTATCATATTGACATTGTGAATAGATTAACGTTACGAATAACATCTAAATCTCTAGCTATAAAAAAATAATAAAATAAAAAAATAAATAAATACAGATTCTGAAGTCATTGACAACCCATGTATTGTCCAACATTACGAATCATTAATAAGTGTTATCAAGCCCTAGTAAATCATGAAGCGGTACCAACACCATTTGCTAAACCATTCCAGATCTTTCGCATGGGAGTGAATGTCCGGAATGAGAACAGCATCGTCTTCACAGCGTACTATTTTATTTTAAGGCACACAAACAAGTCACATGTAAAAATTAAAGGCAGCACAAGTCCATCAACACGACTCTGTAGAATACCATATTATTGCCGATAAAAGCAATCATGAATACCTTCTCACACAACTATTTTGAGTAAAAATACTACGAAGAAAAATGGGAAAAAATACAACTATATTTCATCTGCCTCGCTGACTAGACCACCAAAACTAAGTGACCATCAGGACCGCACACACGAAAACCAAGTTTAAAGAAATTCAAGAAATTGCAAGACTGCGTTGCAGAAATTTTTGAACCATTCGGCCATTACATACTTCGGTAACCTGGAAAGACTTGCTTAAGTAAGCCTGGTCGGGCAAGTTCTAGAATTCGTGATTTCGATCGTTACAACAGACCCGGGTTGCAAAACGAGATAGATGGACGGGAATTACGATGCTTTCGTGAAATCTGCTAGCAGAAACGGATGCGGTGAGAAAGGGGCGGAGTGAATTTCATTCGGTCGGTGAAGAATGCCTGAAAAATACTCCCAGCATGAAGGAAATACATGAAACGCATGAAATGAGTCCAGATATGTTCAGACATTTGCAAAGTACTTGGGGTATCAAACCTGCTTAAACTGAACATAAACAAAGATAAGTATGACCAATCATTCAAGAAGTATACATGGTAAGCTAAAAAAAAACAAGCAAAAAATGCGCCGAAGTTTCTTCGGCGCAATCGAGTTTTTTGTACATCTGCTACAGCGTATAATCAAGGCCACCGAAAATGGATCTATCTTTCGGAGGTCACGGTATAATGCTGTATTTGCCGAGGCCCATGAAACTTTAACCACGGGCCGGTAGTGGCCTGTCCTATATCGTTGCCAGAAGCACGATTATGGCTAACTTTATCCTTAAATAAAATAAAAACTACTGAGGCTAGAGGGTTGCAATTTGTTATGTTTGATGACTGGAGGGTGGATAATCAACATGCCAATTTGCAGCCCTCTGGCCTCAGTAGTTTTTAAGATCTGGGGCCGGACAGAAAAAGTGCGGACAGAATAAAGTGCGGACGGACAGACAAAGCCGGCGCAATAGTTTTCTTTTAAAGAAAACTAAAAAATTAATAAACAAAAAAAGAGGAAAGCAGTCTGACGAGCCGAAGTCTAGGTGGAACAAAAGTATAACTTAAATAAAAAAAAATCATAAAAATAAAGTCATTCATAACTTATTACGTTGCCTTGAGAGCCTGATTATGAAACCATTACCACCTTTTTCTGCTCAATATGGTTTGTTGCTAAGCTTCCGTTTCTTCCGAGCTCGAGACTAGGCAGAGTAAAGATAAACTTGGACAAGTAAAAAATGCGCCAAAGTTTCTTCGGCGCAATCGAGTTTTCTGTACATCGTATAATCAAGGCCACCGAAAATAGATCTATCTCTCGGTGGTCTCGGTATAATGCTGTATGAGCCGCGGTCCATGAAACTTTACCACGGCCCGGTGTTGGCCTGTCCTATATCTTTGCCAGATGCACGATTATGGGTAAGCTAACTTTAACCTTTTAAATAAAATAAAAACTAATGAGACTACAGGGCTGCAATTTGGTATGTTTGATAATTGGAGGGTGGATGCTGAACATACCAATTTGCAGCCCTCTAGCCTCAGTAGTTTTTAAGATCTGAGGGCGGACAGAAAAAGTGCGGACGGACAAACAAGGCCGGCACAATAGTTTTCTTTTACAGAAAACTAATACCTCCGAAAAACATGGCATAAATAACCAGTCATGAACATTTAAGATTAGTTAGTTACGCTCAGAAGGGAATCTCGAATTATTTAAGCAGATATAATCGAGAAATTTTAATAAGATCTTTTAATTAACCTTAATGTGTATATATATGGAAAAATTAAGGAAACTGGAGTTTTGTACACAAGTTAAGATAAAGATTAAACAAACAATAAATATTAGAAGATACTGTTTCAAAAACATATTAATATGACAACGATCGAGATAAACTGGGGGTCAGTGCTTAATCATATTCTGTGCTATTATGAAATCACCAAGATGCACACCATGCCCAAATTAACCTGAGTCAATAATAGACACAATGAACTTTTCCTTTCAGACGGTCTCAAGTCCGGATTTCAATGGCTTATTTTGAAAATCATGCATGTCAATGAAATGCCGTTACCGAACAGCAAATTAAAAGGAAAATGTGAAAAACGATGGGAAAGGTCATCTATTTTGAGGCACCCGGATTCTGGCAAAGCATACAATTTGGTTTTCTCTCGATTTATCTGAAGCACTTTCAGTGCGTGAGTAAACTGTACATCTGAAAAAAATTACTTCATAGTTAAGTCAAGATATTTGTTGCTTCTGTAATCAAAAGTCCCCCTCTTTATTCTGAAAGCACGATCATACCCAACACGACTATCCGTTAAAATGAAAATCAACATCTAAGCAATATCCTTAAGAAAGGAGAGGAAGGTACTAATTATTTTGAGGTCCTAAGGTTATGCAGAAACGTCTGAAAACGACCAAATTGATAATTATCCCTTCAGAGTAAAATACAATACTCGCTGAATATTATTTGTATATATTTATTTTGCTATATAAACTACGCAGTCTTTTCTCCTAACTGTGGTATTCTTGAAGAAAATGATGCAATCTTCTTGTCCATTAAGTTTCGTATCAGTACAACTTCATATATTATCATGTATACGAGTATTTAAAACATCTCATCTTTGATAAATGAGATACCAAAGAAAGAGTTATTCGTAAAGAAATAAAAAATAAACGCGAGGAGTTGCAGTTGCAAAGTGGCAGCAATAATTCACTATCACAACCGAATGTTTTAAGCATATATCATTGTCAGTTGCTTTTCATCTGAGTACATAATTATTTATTTTCTTTACTAATATATTAGGGAATTCACCTGAGTTTTACCATATTTTTCTTCTCTTCGTTAACTTCTTCATCAATGGGCATTCTATTTTGTTGACGTATGGGATTTTCAAATTCCCTGTACATTATTATTATTATTATTATTATTATTATTATTATTATTATTATTATTATTATTATTATTATTATTATTCAAAACTCTTGCCTTTCCCTTATCCAGATTATGTGCTTCGGCCAGCTCTTAACAGATATGAGCCTTGAAGAAAGGAGAACATTAAGAAGAATTGAACAGATCTTGTATGAAATCAGTTCCACTGATGCTGCCAGTCTTTTTAACATAACATTATTATTATTATTACTATTATTATTATTATTATTATTATTATTATTATTATTATTATTATTATTATTATTATTATTATTATCAAAACGTTGGCCAAAAACATGCATTCTTTCAGGAAAAAATTTCTAAAACATGCGTTCTCTCAGGAAAAAAAGTCTAAAATTACGTAATTCCTATCATCTCAAATACCACGCGACAAGCACCGTTAAGGTAGTCCATTTTTATCACGTGAAGAGGAAACACTAGCAGCTACTCTCCTATAAAATACAATAATTTCTTATGCATATTAGGACACGAACTTTCATACTAAGAATACACATCACGGAGGAAACCATGAGATCCCATATCTATTTCTACAGTTTTTTTTTTTTATCCATAAACGTTTCATTATCTACAGGAATGTGACCTTGGAATAAGATTACCGATCCCATTTCCGTGAAGAGGAAGAATAGACTGTTCAGTCTCAATGGCACCAAAATAAATGTATGCAGCTTAGCTCATTTGAAATACCTCAGATTCACTTCAATCAGGGTAGTCCAAATTAAACTAAGATAACATTCACATAAATATTTTAATCCCAGTGATAATGTTTTAATTCCAATGAGACCATTTATTCACATGAAAAACGGAGTATTCCAATGGCAATAGCATACTTGTGATGAAATTAATGTAATCCAAATGATAATCGTTGAATCCCTATAAAAACTTATTTTTAAACCCTATAAAAACTTATAATCTCGCTGGAATTATTTTCTTAATTATTAAAAATTCTGGTTTCAAAGATGTTTAATCCTCATGGAAACCCGGATTTCCATTTATAATACTTAAATACAGGAAAAGATATATCATATTTGAATTAACTCAAGCAATTTTAGGACAAATCGGCGACAATTGGCTCCTCAACGTCAAAAATCAAGAGGCGTCTCATTAATCAAGAAATGTTTCATGCTCTTGCAAGTTCACAATTAAGTAATGAAAACCAATAAAGAACCACGAATTCGCTCATGGATAAAACTGCTTTCTGCTTCATGAACATCTCTAGGGGATGAGAGTTATTTTCCTGAAAGGCACAGCATCGACTGATCTCATTCCAAACCCTGACGTTTGCTAGAGTAGTGGTCACCGGCGCCAAAAGAAAAGAAAAGAAAAAAAAAAACTTTTACGAAAATAACCCGAGTTCGTGAGAATCTAAGCAAAGGTCAGTCGTGATAGATATCGCCCAAGCGAAATCGTATCTCTCTCTCTCTCTCTCTCTCTCTCTCTCTCTCTTTCTCGATCCTCTTCTTCTCCAGTGTCATCTGAGAGTTGGGAAGTCACTCTCCTCCTGCTGGGAGGTTAATAGAGTGAAATGGTAGTGACCTTGTAGCGCTCGCTTCTGAGGACGACCTCAAAAAAAAAAAAAAAAAAAAAAAAAAAAAAAAAAAAAAGAGAGCTGTTAATGGCAGTCTTCGCGCTCTATCTTTCATCTTCCACGCCGTCTCGGCATGCTTTATAATGGATCACTTTATATCACAGCACTATTTTCGATCTAATGATCACATTTCTTAACGGGATATGGAATTTTCTTTTCCCTTGGAATTTTCATAAATCTTTTATTTAGACAATTTTTAATAAGCGACTGCAGTGTCGTACTTTTCTTGCATTGATCGTGCATCGACCTCTTGAAAATAAGCCATAATGACAATGCCAGTTACATGAATAAATCACTCATTACTTTGAAAACGAAACTTTCTGAGGTTTGTTTTCTTTTTTTTCAATGTCACTGAAATGTAAAAATAAAAAAATTTTTTTAATGGATCTCCAAATAGGTTCATGACATAATCAAGATCAACCAAAACACTGAAATATAAACCTGAGATTAGGTCAAATAAAAAAGCATAGGAGATGCATTTGAGGTAAACTCTTTTAAATGTTTGTTTATTCACCGTCACTTTTTACTTGGCTTTGAACAATAAAAAAACTTAAATAAATAAAAACCAAGCCCTGTTACGTATCCCTTCCCTTTCCGTAAAACAAACAAAGATTATAATAATAATAATAATAATAATAATAATAATAATAATAATAATAATAATAATAATAATAATAATAATAATAATAATAATAATAATAATAATAAATTTTTACTTGGCTTTAAATAATTAAAAATCAACTTCGAGTCTATAATCAAACATTTAAATAAATAAAAACTAAACCCTATTACGTATCCCTTCCCATTCCGTAAAACAAAGACAAGTAAAGATAAAAAGACGAATAAACGAATAAATAAAAAAATTATAGATCTGAGCAATAGAAAAATGGACAGAAATATATACAAAAGAAGATAGGAAAAAGGCAAAACATAAACGACTAGGAAAAAATATACATAACAGCCACGACGCTAACCAACAACACGCGCCGCTTCTAGAAGGGTATTATAAGCCCAACATTAAAAAAAAAATAAGTCATAAACGAATGAAAGAAGATATAGTATTGAAAGAAAAAAAACCTTACCTTGAAGAAGAAAAAAAAAAAAAAAAAAAGAGAGAAGGGAGTCGAAGGGGACGGGTTCCAAAATGAGCGTCTCGAGTATATAACACAAACGACTTAATTTTTCATACTTGGGGCAGCTTAGACCCTTCTCTCTCTCTCTCTCTCTCTCTCTCTCTCTCTCTCTCTCTCTCTCTCTCTCTCTCTCTCTATTTACCCCAGTTTAGCGCCTTTCCCCAAAACTGACCTCTCCTTCGGTCGAGGCAAACGAGATAACGATGCTATTCCCGCGAGGCGGAATGACCAAAAATATACAGCCGATGAAGAGGAGGGCATTTGATGGGGAGAGGGAATGAAAGATTATTAATATTATATTTATTCTTCAGAAGATGAACCCTATTCATATGGAACAAGCCCACTGGGGCCACTGATGTGAAATACAATCGTCTAAAGAACATGGTGCTCATTACTAACCCATCATTTTATCTGTGGAATCTATCAGTCACTTTCTTCTGATCAATGTCAATGTGGCGACCACACGCAATAACTCATAACTTCTCGATTCTTTTATATATATATATATATATATATATATATATATATATATATATATATATATATATATATATATATATATATAAGCTTTCCTTGACAATCTTTGGATAAGATTTTTGGATAAGAATGAAGAATCTGTCCACCCACGCCAGGATTCGAATTTCACTCAGGAATGACGACAGTCCAGCGCGAACCCAAAGCGCTATCGCGTGACAGTGTGGTGGTGTATGTATGTATGTATGTATGTATGTATGTATGTATGTATGTATATATATATATATATATATATATATATATATATATATATATATATATATATATATATATATATATATATATATATCGTTTATAGTACATAATTGCAACGTGTCAAAAATCTTAACACTACCGACATCTTCAATCCTGCGACTGGACCGCAATAATTATAGTTGCACCGCAAACACAAAATGAAAATAAACAAATAAATATTATCCAAACAATCGACAATAATGGCCAAAACGTAAGTACATAGTACGATAGAAGGATGATGACGTCAGTAAAAGTCATGAGGATGAGGAGCTGGAGGATGTTCAGCTAGATGGAAGGGAGAGGGGAGGAGGAGGAGGAGGAGGAGGAGGAGGAGGAGGAGGAGGAGGAGGAGGAGGAGGAGGAGTAAGCATTGGCGGAGTAGGAGTGCCTTGGTCACGAATCACTTTTCCACTTGCATCACTCATAAATAGCACGGTTTGCTCCAGTCTAAAGCTGCTGTTAGCCTGTGGTTCAATCATTCTAAATGTAAAGAACATTCTAAATCTCGTATTTTAATAATTTATTTATATATTTACATTTTCATCTATTAATTTATTTTCATTTATTAATTTATTAATAAGTGATCTCTTCTTTCAGTATTTCCTATCATCTTCTGTAAAGTCTTTCAAATAAACACCATATTCTTTGGGAGCTTGAATTTTAAGTCAAAGGCCCTTGAAGGCTTTTTCCATACTAACAGGGGGTTTATCTTCTCAATAATAATAATAATAATAATAATAATAATAATAATAATAATAATAATAATAATAAATATCTCGACAGATAACGATAAGTTAGACTTTTATTCTACAATAGATACATAAAATGGCGCGCTAGGTTTCCAAAATTTCTGTAAAGCTGATCCAAGTTACTTCACCTCAACCCTGTCCAATCCTCCCTTGAACCAAGCTAGGTTGCTTCTCAGGTCCAGGTCGGTTCAATGAGAGCTGAAAACTGAATATCAATTTAATAAACTATGCCAAAGACGTGTACAGAATTACTGAATAAATAAGTAGATGAAGAGAGGAAAGCTTTTAAACATAATCAACTACAAAAAATTTAAGATTAAAACTGTCTACCACGTGACTTAGAAACACTGGTTTCTCCATTTCTGCGAAGACCAATACACTATATTATTAAGACATTTTATTTATATATGTATATATAATATTATATATAAATTACATTATATATAAACGTATATTATATATATATATATATATATATATATATATATATATATATATATATATATATATATATATATATTATATATACACACAGACTTATATATACCTTCTCTCTCACATGTGTCAGAGCCTGAATGTGTTAGCCTGCTAGTTCTCAGCAAGTTTTTCAGTATCAAGTAGATAATGACCACCACAATTGTATAACTACCAAGTAAATATTTCTCTACTTGGTCAACACGCTTTTGTGTGAGCATGTATAAGTATATATTGACACATACATATATGTACATATATATGTATGTATATATATGTACTATATATATATATATATATATATATATATATATATATATATATATATATATATATATATATATATATATATAACTGAATCACGAAAATATGGAATGTGATGAATATATAAATAAAGATAAAATCCACGAAGGAAACAGAAACACTGGAGTGCTGCGAGGCCTTTCGACACTAGTCCTTTACTTAGCAGACTGAAGGAATATAAAAGTATGTTTACAAAGAAAGCTCATATAAATGACAGAAGGGGATTATAAAGAAACATATGTACCTGGAATCCAACACAATTGAAGAATTAGTACAACTGCCAAAACAGGATTAAATACTTAAGAGGTTTTACAAAGGATTAAGATTAACCGTTCAGGAGCAGGGACAGGACAATTAAAAGAACTATACAGGTTCGTGACTGACCACCTAAAAATTTTTAGTACAACACAATAATTTTTTTTTTTAATAATAACTTTTTGCAAGATGAACATTTTTACAAAAAAAAAAAATATATTAAACATACCGATATACAGAAAATATATATCAAGTAGCTACCTTGTAATTAAGTCAGTGATTTTATCTTTTAGGTCATTCTTGAACATTTTTTCTAATACAGGGGTCCAAATAATACATGCCAGGGCTAAGATTAAAATTACAACTGGAAGTAAGCTGGATAATAACGGACTCAATAGATTTCTTGAAAGAAATCTTTCGATCTAACAATCACTGAACTTTCAGTCAATTTATCCTGTGAGAGTTTTCACTTAAATGAATGAATATAGCATTGGATGCTTGTCCAGTTTTGACTGAATACTTATGTTGCTTAATACGTACATCTAAATCTTTGCTAGATTGGCCAATATAAAATGAGGGCAATCCAAACATGGAATTTTATATATTATGTTGTTGTTTTCTTTAGGGCTATTTTTTATTAACATTCTTTTGAGTGTGTTATTATAAGAAAAACGAGGTTTACATTAAAGGTTTTAACAATGATTTTATGTTTTCAAAACCACTAAAATAAGGCAAGCTAAGAATGTTCTTAGGGTTTCTTTCTTCATGTTACTTTCACTATAAAACTTTTTGTAGGCTTTGTTATAACAAATATCTAGTATATGTGAAGGATAACATAAATCTGTCCCTATTTTTCTTAGGTATTCAATTTCTTTATCCAAATACTGGGGACTGACAATGCGCAAGGCTCGTAAAAACATAGAGAAAAAATTGATATTTTGATGTTGAGGTGATGGCCTGAATAAAAATGGACATAAGTTAAGTTGTTGGTTGGTTTCCTATAAATACTGAATTTAACTTGAAATGGTTCTCTATGTATTAAAACATCTAAGAAAGGGAGGCAATTGTCTTTTTCTAATTCTAACGTAAACTTAATGGATGGTACCTGGTTATTCAAATTACAGAGTAAATCATTTACATCAATACCAGCAGGCAAAACAGCTAAAATATCGTCAACATACCTATACCACTTTAAAGGTATAAATGATATTAGGTATATATCGTTTTTCAAAGAATTCCATGTACAAGTTTGAGAGGAGTGGGGATAAAGGGTTGCCCATTGCCATACCAAATATTTGTTGGTAAAAAACACCATTGAATGTAAACTTACAATCACAAATGCACAACCTAGTGAGAGAAATGATATGACTTACAGGTAGAGGTAATTCGTGATGGATTAATTCATTACTAAGATACTCTAAAATGGAATCTATAGGAACTTTAGTAAAAAGAGAACAAACATCAAAACTAACGAATCTATCAGTGGGGCAAAAAGTTATTTTGTTTAATTTATCAACTAAATCTAGGCTATTATATACGTGAGAATCTGAGATAGTTCCAAGTAACGGAGACAAAAAAAAAAAAAAAAATTATTGTGTTGTACTAAAAATCTTTAGGTGGTCAGTCACGAACCTGTATAATTCTTTTAATTGTCCTGTCCCTGCTCCTGAACGGTTAATCTTAATCCTTCGTAAAAACCTCTTAAGTATTTAATCCTGTTTTGGCAGTTGTACTAATTCTTCAATTGTGTTGGATTCCAGGTACATATGTTTCCTTTATAATCCCCTTCTGTCATTTATATGAGCTTTCTTTGTAAACATACTTTTATATTCCTTCAGTCTGCTAAGTAAAGGACTAGTGTCAAAAGGCCTCACAGCACTCCAGTGTTTCCGTTTCCTTCATTGGATTTTATTATTTATATATATATATATATATATATATATATATATATATATATATATATATATATATATATATGTGTGTGTGTGTGTGTGTGTGTGTGAATGCTTATCACAACACCTTGACATTTTTATTTTCACAAGCATTAACTACAAATGCCGTTAAATGTCCACTAGGCTCTACCTCTCTTGACAGCCGAATGGCAGAGTACTTGTCACTGAAGTCCAAGGGTGTTGCTGTCGGAGGATCGAATCCTCTAGGTGATGAACCACTTGTCAGTTATAATTCCCTTTGGTATTGTATCCGAGGTATAGCTAACTGGATACTAAACGACATTTGCAGCTCAGTGTTTGTGAACACACGCACACACACCAAAATAATATAATATATATATATATATATATATATATATATATATATATATATATATATATATATATATATATATATATATATAGTATGTATATTTATATATATCATATATATATATATATATATTTGCTAAAAAAGCAATATATATATATATAAAAACATAACAAAATCTCTATACCCGCGCAATGTATATTTATACGTACTATATATACATACATATATATATATATATATATATATATATATATATATATATATATATATATATATATATATATATATATATATATATATATATATTATACTGTATGCGTGTGTACTTTTGTCACATACACACCGCAACATTTTTCACAATATTCACAAATATTAAGAGACAACTATTGTTTACTATCAATTCAATATACCTAAGGAATTACTCACACCAAAGAGGAATTATAATTGACAACTGCTTCGGCACCAGTAATATCCGAACCCCTGCCTGATTTAGAAAGAATGATATACGCTGACTTCAGCACAAATGCTTTAATAAGTGCAATTTACTTATACAATAGCTAATAAGGTAATGTTTTCCTTAGAATCTAATTATTCTCACAACTGGGAATTTAAAATACAGATTATAACTACGAAGCTTTGTAAATTAATTCTGCCTAAAATCAAGCAGCAATGCTGTAGATAAGAATAAGGAGAGGAAGAGGAAAACCATTATAATAAGAATTTACTTCAATCATTGATAAGAAGGCGCTTGGAAAGCAGTAAAAGTAGGACTAAGATTCCCTTTCAGATCCTAGCTCATCCATTCCTTGACCTGCACGAAGAGTCAAGTCATAATGTATAAGGAGACGTCTTAGTAACAACTGTAGATGTGTAATTATACCTGTAACCGTAACCTCATAAACGAAAGTTACTGAGGCGCCGCTCCTCTGGAAAGTGGAAGCAAAGAAAACCTCAAACAATATCAAGGACGAAAAAAAAAAAAAACGAAGTCAGCTGATAAACGGAGAAGAAAGTGAAAGATTACGAAATCAGGTTTTGGAAGCGAGATGATTGCGGTTACAAGACTCAGTGCTGCTATAACAGGTAAAATTATGCGTCTAAGTTTCTTCGGCGCAATCGAATTTTTTGTAAAGTGTATAGTCAAGGCCACCGAAAATAGATTTACCTTTCGGTGTAATGCTGTATGAGCCGCGGCCCATGAAACTTTAACCATGGCTCGGTGGTGGCATATCCTATATCCTCGCCAGAAACACGATTATAGCTAACTTTAACCTTAAACAAAATAAAAACTACTGAGGCTAGAGGGTTGCAATTTGGTATGTTTGATAATTGGAGGGTGGATGATCAACATTCCAATTGGCAGCCTTCTAGCCTCAGTGAGGGGCGGACAGAAAAAGTGCGGACAGAAAAAAGTGCGGACAGAATAAAGTGCGGACGGACAGACAAAGCCGTCACAATAGTTATTCTTTTACAGAAAACTAAAACGGAGGAAAAAACTTCTACATCTTGAACCAAACCAGAGGTGAAAGGTGACCCCTCTTAGCTATGACAGTCTGAAGAAAAAGTTCGGCCATTTTTTCGCGCACATAAAAACAAAATCTAAATACATATTGTGCTAGGAGGAATTAAGGTACTGAGATTTTCTCTGATGCCTACAACGCGAAACGCGGAGTTTCTTGGAAATATAATGGTCGGATATAAGGGAAGAAATTCTGTTTGCAAGACTTCACGGGGTAGCATACACAAATAAAATCGGGAGAGGCAAGAAAGGTAATGCCAATTCAGAATATTTAAATTCAAATATTCTGTGTCAATGAATCTTGTATGCGGGGCATGTGCGCGCAAGTGTTAACAGGGGGCAAACACTCTTAGATTCAAATCTGACCGGGAGAGGCCCACAATAAATTTAAATTAAATCTACTTTAAGATTACATATCGCGGAGCATGAAAATGGAGTGAGGAGACGGACGCTTATCTAAATAATGGGGATACAATATGCTTACTCATTCACTCTGTTGGTTCTTATAAACCAATGCCCCTCGCAGCAGACACCTATGCGGCACTGTGCTTCGTGTTTTTCAATCCAGTCACCTAATGGAACTTCAATATTCATTGGATGTATTCGTAGAATCTTCAGGATGTTTTCCCATTTTCTGCTGAATGTAACTACAAGTTCTGTTCCATAAACATCACCTTCCATCATCCTCCGTTGCATTCCTTCATAATCAGCATTATATATATGTATAAATATATATATAT
>NC_089791.1:23305887-23308387 GCF_040412425.1 Macrobrachium rosenbergii | reverse complement strand
ATAGTTTAAATAGTCACTCCTTTTTCTCAAAAAGGAATCTCTTTCATTATAAATTTTTTTGTGACTTGAATAAAGCTACATGCTTTATTACTGGATTCTTTCAGGGACCCAATTAAACAAATAAATTGACAGGAAAAATCTTGAGATTCAACTACCATTACTTATCCAGCTTTTGGTTCTCTGCCCCATCCAAGCAGTCTCAGTTATTCCCTTTATCAAGACTTTCTTTATCAATAATGCAGACTTTGTTTTTTACTGCGATGACCAGCCACCATAAAATCATAATTATTAAAGAATTCACATGATGAATTCAAAACAAAATAAGTACGTGGCCCCGAATGCAGGCAAAAATACACCAGTCAATAAAGGCGTGACCACACTATGTTCCAAAATTGCGCCAATATTTGTCGTTAAGGCTACACGTCAATACACTTCCCATACCGTCCTATAAAAATCAACAAAATTGTACAAAAAAATAGAAGAATAATAGTTGACGAACAAATGTCTTTAAACCAAAAGAGAGATGAAAACTCTAAAGAAAAATATCAGGATGTGAATTAAATGAGAACAACGTTACGGAATCTAAATAACGGAGTACAATATAACACATAGAACGTGAGTTAAAACACAATAATCTACGGGAAACGGAAATTCGAAAGAAAAATGACAGCAGAGGGAAACTGAGCAGATATTAGGAAAAAACAAAGCCAGTAAATTAAACAATAAAATATTATACAGCTAAAAGGAAAAAAAACTGGCATACGAAAGCCAGCCAGTAAATTCAACAATGAAGAATTATACAGTTAAAAGAAAATAAAAAAAATTCACGTACGAAAGCCAGCCAGTAAATTCAACAATGAAGAATTATACAGTTAAAAGAAAGGAAAGAAAACTGACATACGAAAGCCAGCCTGTAAATTCAACAATGAAGAATTATTTCGTTACAAGAAAATAAAAAAAAACTGACATACGAAAGCAAGCCAGTAAATTCAGCAATGAAGAATTATTCCGTTAAATAAAAACAGACATACGAAGCCGCTCTAGCAAACATCGCAACATTCATCTCTAACCGAAGGCACGGAAAAAAAAAAATCGCAAGAAGCTGCTTGCACTTTCGCCCAGTGCATGCGATTGCGCGTTCCCTAAAAAAGGCTCATTCGAGATTCATGAAACTTTACATTGGAATGAACGGTAACAAATCATTTCCTATCGGGTGCCCATCTCTCACGACTGTTATCCGTTGCACACACACACACGAGCCCTCCCCCTCCGGCGGCTGCTTAGTGAAGCAATGCTCAGAAACGCTCGAGATCCGACAAAGTGCGTTTGGTACTGCAGCCACTATATATATATATATATATATATATATATATATATATATATATATATATATATATATATATATATATATATATATATATATATATATATATATAGATGCACAAATAGACAGGTGGTTATACTGTTATGTACACATATATTTATATATATATATATATATATATATATATATATATATATATATATACATACATATATATTATTATATATATATATATATATATATATATATATATATATATATATATATATATATATATATATACATACTGTATGTTTACTGTAGATATGAGTTCCTCTATATTGGACGAGCAGGTTCATACTGTTCTCAGCTACGACTCTGTTGGCCGCGAGTTCGAATCTCCGACCGGCCAATGAAGAATCAGAGGAATTTATTTCTGGTGATAGAAATTCATTTCTCGCTACTATGTGGTTCGGATTCCACAATAAGCTGTAGGTCCCGTTGCTAGGTAACCAATTGGTTCTTAGCCACGTAAAATAAATCTAATCCTTTGGGCCAGCCCTAGGAGAGCTGTTAATCAGCTCATTGGTCTGGTTAAACTAAGATATACTTAACTTTTTTACTGTAGATATGTGCACATATTTAGACTTGTTAAATTTCATTCATGAAACTGTCTTTCAATTTCAAATATTTTGCAACGCATAACCATCAATATCATCCTTATTTTGCATTGCGAATGACACCCAAACGGAATGACGCATGATAAGCACATCTATCTGGCTAAGATTCGAAACTGCGTCTTGTTGATTTGTTCTGTAGGTGGCAATATCAACCGCGCGTTACATACGCAGCAACCAGCTGTCAACGCGGAGAAGGGCTGATATCGATTCTAAGTAGAGAAACTGAATTGAACATGAACACGCGTTACTGTAAAATTCATTCTTATCTTTCTCGATTGCTGAATGGATAATGTCATTGCTAACCTAAGCAATGGGAATCCTGGTCAGCACAGATGTATCATATGTAATTCAATCCGGGTCTAGGTATATAATTTTCTTGTTTTGTAAATTATTCCCAAAATAAAGTGCATGTTTTCATGATTCTAGTTTACCCATACCGTAAAATAATAACCGTGACATAAGAAATGATAGTCCCGGCCTTTAATAGGGACATTACAGAGCCTGAACCGAAGTCTTC
>NC_089791.1:23280887-23300887 GCF_040412425.1 Macrobrachium rosenbergii | reverse complement strand
CAATTATATTATTGTGGCTTTTTAATCATTATTTTCGATCACAATATAGTGATGCTCATTCACAATATATATATATATATATATATATATATATATATATATATATATATATATATATATATATATATATATATATATATATATATATATACTGTATATACACACAGAATATATATATATATATATATATATATATATATATATATATATATATATATATATATATATATATATATATATATATATATATATATATATATATATATATATATATATATATATATATATATATATATATATATATATATATATATAAATATATATATATATATATATATATATATATATATATATATATATATATATATATATATATATATATATATATATATATATATATATATATATATATATATATATATATATATATATATATATATATATATATATATATATATATGCAAATTTATCATAAGTCCAAAACATATCTTCCTTAAAAACTCCAAGGACTACAACTATTTAACAAGAAAGATCAATCGAGTTTTTAAGACCAGATATTCTGTAATCATCTCTAATTCACGTTCCATGAACTACGCAAATATCATACGAAAAATGAGAATAAAAATTATCTCTCTCGCTTTCACACATGATCCGCGTTCCAGCTAGAATGAAACACGAAACCCGTTTCGATATCTCTCATTCTGCATCAGCATTCCTTTTCCTTTCAGCAAAGTTTCCGTTCTCATGGCACATAATGAGGTCTCCCGGATCGTACGTCTGGCGTGCCCATAAATCCCACCATAATGAGGAGACGTCAGATTCGAACTCAGATTGAATTAAAAGGGAGAAAATGCTGGGCATCTTTTGCAGAGAAAAATGAAAGGATTAAAAGCTTAGGCAAGGGATTAATGTCTGAATAACAATTACTGTATGACATAATCAAGCGGAGATTTCTCGGTGACATTTAAAGAATCAGAGCATAATTGAACTGCCATTATCAAGACTGAGTGTCCGGAATCATTAATACATCAAGACATCCTTAGGCGTAAATTCAGTACTAAATATAATTTGATGATTTAATGCACAGAGTCATTTTAAACATTTATGTGCCCCTTTTATAATGTATGAAGCTTAGCGCTATATAACAAGACAAACACTCAAAGAATTGTCCATTTCATAAGACAGTAAAGTGCGCAAATTTATCCCTTACAGAATCGGCTTTTCCACAGACAAATACGAAAGGCAGTTGGTAAGCTATCGGCAATATACTGTCAATCTGGTATATCTTTCATGAGCATTGGCAAGACCTTCAACTCATCCTTAAAATATGGGTTTTCGAGAGACAAAATTTACATCTGACCTGCGTACGCTTTGCTTGCAAGAAAACTGAACCCTCGAGTCTGCCACGGGACTCTGTATGCCCAGACGATCCCAAGCACGGCTTTGCACTATAAAAATTCAAACGTTACTAAGAACGAACCATAACCGTCTGAGATAAACACCATCTGGTGATAATGACGCCCAAAACTCAACAAAATAATGCTGAATGAAAATTCCAACCGAACTCATAAAACAATCTGAAAAAAAACTATCAAATCAAAATGTTCTAAACTATGAAAGAAAAAATTTTTCTTCAAAGAGCTACACTGCCACCCTAAAGAGTATCTAAAAGGAGATCTTGAAAGTCCCTTTGACCTTACCAGTTGACCTGTGCGGTGATTAAAACACTTCATTTTTTTCGACCAGTCCTATCCATGTAAGTTCATGGATCCTGATTGGTCTTCCTGTCAGAAACTCCACGATTTTACTCGCTCACTCTCCCAGTACAAGCTGGTGAGCTGAGACGAATGGAAGTTGCAAGACAGGAATCCGATTAGCACAGTTCCACGTCAGTAGGTTTTCGGGGCTTTGCTGTCATGGTAAATATCTGCGTCAGGAGTGTTAGACATGACTCCTTTGCGGCCATATAGCACAAGCGAAGTATGCTTCAGATCCCCTTCATATTTGAAAATTCTAATGTTCACTTTCATTATCTTTAACTTAGAGATACATACTACGAGAGAGAGAGAGAGAGAGAGAGAGAGAGAGAGAGAGAGAGAGAGAGAGAGAGAGAGAGAGAGAGAGAGAGAGACTAAATGGCGAGGAAAAAGCACATATGTGGGTATACGAGATATATAATATATATATATAATATATAATATATATATATATATATATATATATATATATATATATATATATATATATATAGAGAGAGAGAGAGAGAGAGAGAGAGAGAGAGAGAGAGAGAGAGAGAGAGAGAGAGAGAGAGAGAGAGAGAGAGAGGAGGCTAAAATGGCGGGGAAAATATACTTATGTATGTTTATATATATATATATATATATATATATATATATATATATATATATATATATATAATATACATACATACATACATACATACACAGAGAGAGAGAGAGAGAGAGAGAGAGACTTCCCCATACCTCCTCGTCGTCCAGTGTGAAGCAATGAAAAAACTCCTCCAAGTGCAGGATCGACAGATACCTTTCCAGAGTAACACTACTGGATATCCGAAAATCGTGACAGGGCACGAACATACATTCACACACACACACAGTGATCCGGACTGAAGTCACAGCTTCCCTACTTTCCCGTATGATTTACGTGCTTGCGTGCATGCTTCCGATTCCATACGTTGTGCGGAGTGAGCATGCGCAATACACATGCATAAAAAAATTATTCTCACGACAAGTAACCGTTCAAAAATAAATGAAAAGTACAAACAACTGGCAGGTGATTACAACTAGGTAACAGAAGCATGAGGGTCGGATACTGTTACTGCAGCGACGCAAACATGTCATTCAAACAATCAGTTAAATGCAAGAGCAATAAACTTCCAGCTTCACCATAACACTACTACATAAAAATCGACAAGGGCAAAAAACAATGTTGTTGAGGAAGGACCATAAAAAAGGAACATGAATCATGAAAAAGAAGCGAACACATTCACGACACATAAATGTGGAAAAAGGAAAAGTGAAGGACTTTTCCTTTTACTATTTACTTTGCCAGCGTAAGGTCACTCTCAGTGCCGGACAGGAGGACTCTAATGATCGCAAAACTTTTATAGAAATAAACATTAAATTTCCCTGAGCTGAAATGTTTCGTAAACAAAATAAATTTTCACCTTCATGCTCAAATTTCATAAAATATCCATTCCATGAGATCAACTTTCTTGCATAAGCGAAGAGGCCACGTGAAAGACCGGCAGATTTAATGCATTTAACATACGAGAGGCAGTGATATCACACCTTAAATATTTAGGACAAGAGAGAGAGAGAGAGAGAGAGAGAGAGAGAGAGAGAGAGAGAGAGAGAGAGAGAGAGAGAGAGAGTTGCTTAAATGCAAAATTAATGCTCCAGATGTTATCAATATAAGTTTCACCTTAGTAAATTTATATTCAAAATATCGATGTTAATAAAAGCAGGGAGTGCTGCATGCATGAGAGAGAGAGAGAGAGAGAGAGAGAGAGAGAGAGAGAGAGAGAGAGAGAGAGAGAGAGAGAGAGAGAGAGAGAGTTGCTTAAATTGAAAATTAATGCTCCAGATGTTATCAATAAAGGTTAACCTTAGTAAATATATATTTAAAAAGAGAGAGAGAGAGAGAGAGAGAGAGAGAGAGAGAGAGAGAGAGAGAGAGAGAGAGAGAGAGAGAGAGAGAGAATTTTAGATGGAAAATCAGTGCTTTATAAATGTCAAATATATGTTTAATTTAGAAAATTTGTATCTAAAATATACATGCTTATAAAAGCTAGGTGTGCATCGTACATGAATTAGCCAGAGAGAGAGAGAATCAGTGCCTCATAAATGTATAAAATATAGATTTAAGAAAATATATATCTAAAACATACATGTTTATAAAAGCAAGGTGTTTTAGAGAGAGAGAGAGAGAGAGAGAGAGAGAGAGAGAGAGAGAGAGAGAGAGAGATATCAATTAACAAGATGAGTCAGAATGAAAGTGAAATAAACACGTACACCGAAAGGAAGGACGAACTAGAGCAAGGACACGGACCAGCAGAGGGGCGCCAAGAAGAGGCGCCGTGCCCTTAGTCGTGCGTGATCCGTCTGGGCCGAATAATGCTGGAAGCTGAGCTCTTAAGGCCCCTGACAGTTCCTTGATATCACTGTATTCTTCCAAGGCTTTGATTCATGTAAAACAACAATGTTTCTTAAAATGGGTCTTATTTCTCAGTTAAAACAATCAGTATTTTATAAATGAAAAACTAAAATAGGTTATTGGTGTCAAAGATGAAAGAAGAGGGAGATTTATTCTTTACAGCAACGATATAATGTCCCCCAGAAACGATAATGTTTCTTAAGAATGTCAACAACATTATTCCAGTCATTATGGCATAAAACTAGGTAAATAAAAAAAAAACAATAAAATAGTTCTTATTTCTTAGGCAAAATAATCAGTATTTTGTAAATGAAAAACTAAAATAGGT
This sequence comes from Macrobrachium rosenbergii, assembly GCF_040412425.1. Classification (NCBI taxonomy): domain Eukaryota; kingdom Metazoa; phylum Arthropoda; class Malacostraca; order Decapoda; family Palaemonidae; genus Macrobrachium; species Macrobrachium rosenbergii. Next base: position 23,296,383 of record NC_089791.1, on the reverse strand, counting down.
TATTGGTTTCAAAGATGAAAAAAAGAGGGAGATTTATTGTTTTTCAGTAACGATATAATGTCTCCCATTAACCTGCAACACCAGCCCACAATGGCACTCATCTATTCGTACGTTTTACCGACCAGCAGTTGCAATTCATAAAGATTAAAGTAATGAAACAAGTACCCTAGATGCTTAGCAATGAGTAAGAATTTATTCCGGGCATCACCCTTCTACCCGAGTTAAGCCCAATCCCACCATCTTCCTCCACCCATGACGGCCTCCCAAGTCCCAATCCACCCACTTAAGGCCCCCCCCCCACGCCAATGTACGCCCAATCCCCCACATGGAGTCCAGCCTAAGGGAATGTGGGCAGTTGAGATTAGGGTGGGAGCGGGATAGCCGACATACCCATGCCACCCCCACATTAACAGTCTCTCTCTCTCTCTCTCTCTCTCTCTCTCTCTCTCTCTCTCTCTCTCTCTCTCTCTCCAGATAATATGCGTCTCACGCTATCATTAGGCCCGTGTAAAAACAGGGTATTACGGGCATTTTAGTGCCGCGTTTATTGCCTTCCGAAAAGAGGCGAGCACAAACCCGTACGGTCCCTTTGTTTATAAATGTGATTTCTGTTGGGCTCTCGAAGAAGGGGATGAAATAAACAGCGTTTGAGCGTGTTAGCAAAGGGCCACGAAGGCAAGCGTGCTTGGCATGCGAATTTCCGATGGTTTCTTTATCGGGCTGTTGGTGAAATGCAATTGCAATTTTATGTTTCGTCTCCTAATTGTAGTCCATAAATTTTAGATTGGTCTCATACTTTGAAAATATATCATAATGATAATTAAGGAGAAATGAATGTTCTGCTATTCATTCCTGACATGGTCCCTGCTTGCAATAAAATAAATAAACAAATGAGTATTCATCCTTCATCATATTTTTACAAGCCGTAAGTTCTGCAGTACGTGTTATTGGCAGTCACAAAAAATATCATTATGTCATGTAACGTTAAGGTAAAAACTTAATCATCACATAAAAATTTGCAAAAATTTCTAGGTAATGAATACAAATAAGAAATATCGTTAGCTTAAAAACTTAATTTAAAACTGGAAATACTGAAAAATAAATGTATAAAAAAAGTCACAAAGTTATTGCCCAATGGAAGCACACAAACTGGAACAGCAGTCAAGAGCAAAACCCACCCACGGGAGGGAACAGCGCGAGAGTGCAAATCCCCTCCGGATAATTCTTTCATAAAAATCACCAAGGAAAATTCTTTCATAAAAATCATCGTCACGAAATCCGACAGACCCGTCCATCAGAAGCAGGCTCACCTTCGCTTCTTCTTCTTTTTTTTTTTTTTGAAATCTTTTGCTACCTTTCGCAGTTCTTGTTTTTTTTTTCTCTCTCTCTCGCGTTACGTGTTACAGTGACCTTTCTTCTCTGATCTCGCCGTGTCATCTTGGCCATGCCGACGATGCTCCACTCCCACGCAGACTTCCTTCTTCAACACAATCGTCGGCCTCTCCGCCAATGACATTCGTCCGCCCGATTATCGTTTTCTCCCGAAGTCGTGTCTTCTTTAGATTCATCTCTGTTAAATATAACAGCGAACAATTATCGCATCGCCTGAGGTCTTCTGTATATACTATTTTCACCATTTGTCAATTATCATTTTCTTCCATGGTCATAAGGACTTATTTTCATCTTTGGTAGCACTTCTTCACTAATGACATGTCAGCGTTTTCTCCTAAGGCAGTATTTACGAAAGTTTCCAAGGATTTTGTTCATGTTTCATTACCACTGACTGATGACTGTTTTCTCCCAGTGCTGTGCTTAACGCCTGACTTAAATTCAATTTCCATTGTAATCACTATCAACTGCTGGTTTGCCCATGAACTTTGTTATTTCGTCCACTTTTAATTTATTCCACGATCCATTAACACTGACCAGCCACTGCTTTCTCTTTCCTCAGCAGGCCCATACCTGCATTTACTTCACGTCTCTATATTTTTTTTTTTTCTAACCAGAACAAACAAGTACCATAACTTCCTTGACTTTATTCATGTGTGCATTCACGCTCGAGTGATCAGCACGTCGTATTTCCTCAACCCTCATTACTATTATTTTTGTGCCACTCATTAAGAACCAGTACCAACAGCTTACAGTCGTCTGCGCGTACGCACACATAAATATACCGTCCATGACCAAGCACTCAGGTATGTATGTAAATTACCTCGCACGGATCATAAATCACTGGTGGAAAGGTGGATTGGATGCTGTTCGCAGACGGTACCGTACTGATTGGAGAAACTGACAGGTAACAGTTTTTGGCTGAGGAATTATCGAGCTTTTGAACGGGAGGAAAATTGAAGGTGGAAGCTAGCTCGAGTAGAGTTCCAGACAGGCTGAAATCTACGGATATGAGCTAATAATAATAATAATAATAATAATAATAATAATAATAATAATAATAATAATAATAATAATAATGAAATAAATCCACACTGATGTCAAGTGTGAATCTATATCAAAAATATATATAAAACTTCGTTTTCTAAAGATTTTTAATATATATTTACACCGACATCAGTGTGGATTTCTTCACTATTTTAGTGACACATGCGACTATAATATATAACAGGGTGTTTCGAAATTAGAGGCCCCCCCCCCCCGCCCTCTACAGCATAAACTAAAATTGATATGGACAAAAACAAAAGTAATTCAGAACAGGTATTTATTTAAGTTTCTCTCTGAGTATTTAATATTTTGTGTGGCCTCCAAATCGTAAAAAAGCTGAGACTCAAACTCCATTTCCTTGAGCACTTCGGTCACCTCTCTTCGCAGGTCGTCGAGGCTTGGTATACCATCATAGTTCTCTGTGGGCACTTCAACACGATCCTTTAAGACACTACCAATGTTTTCACACACATTAAGGTCAGGGGAGCTACCTGGAAATTCACTTGACAAGAAGAAATCGATACCACTGTTTCAAAGCAACTCCTGTGTCTGAAGAGCCTTGAAACATTGTGCCTTATCATGCAAAAATGTGATTTCTTCAACAGATAACACATTTTCAGGATCTTTGAGGAGAGAAAATACTCCACCAGTAAGCACAGTTTCTCTGAAGTATTTGCCATTCCATGACTGTCCTTTTTCTTTGATGATCCACATTACCGTTTGGCTGTGAAACAGAGAAAAAATTTCCAAACTTTCAGGAAATTTCACAACTTGGCAATAGCGCACGTCATCGCTGATATCATCCAACTTTGCAGCCCAAATGATGTCATTTTTATGATTTGGCTTCCTGACTGTGTAAATGAAGAATTCATCAGATGCAGCAACATGGAGAAAGTCAGCTTCATCCCAACCTTTAAGAATGAACCACGAAACCATGCACGGTCTTCTCTCTGTTGCTGAGTGATGTTGGGCTTGGTGATAACATGAAATGGCTTGATACCAGATTTTTTCAGTTCACGATATACAACACTATAACTTCTCTTCTTTCCCCTTTTTGTTTCTAGCTCAAGCGCCAATTTACGTAAAGACTTTCTTGGTCTACCCACTGCCTCAGCTATGATGTCTTTTGACTCCTGAGAAAGGACTTCAGGCCTTCCAAGATTCTTACTCTTTTCGCAATGACAGTCATATCGATTTTTGTTCCAGTTTCTTTTAACAAAGGATTCATCTCTTTTAATGTATTTAGCTATCCAGGAACGTGAAATGAAGGATGTGCCAGCATCCCTGGCCTCTCTGAAGGTTACAGCCTGGATTCGGCCAATCCATCTGATTTCCTCCAAGTCGTTAGCCATGGCTGTATCCAACTCCGTCACTCAGTCTGAAAATACAAGAAATGTAAAATGAAAAATAGCTTAATAGAAACTTGAAATAATGTACTTGGAGATAGGCTATAGCAGAAAACTTCATAACTTTCCATTTGTTCTGTGGAGGGGGGGGGCTCTAATTTCGAAACACCCAGTATATACAGTATATATATATATATATATATATATATATATATATATATATATATATATATATATATATATATATATATATATATATATATATATATATATATATATATACACTAACTGACCAACCTAGTATGCCATAAAGCTCTGAATGACAACCAATAAACTCACTCTCCATCATTCTCTCTCTCCAAGTCTCCCTCACTCTTTCCCTCTTTCTCCTCCCTAACACCCCCTCTACTCTCTTTCTCTCTCTCTCTCCTCCTTAACACCCCCTCTACCCTCTCTCGCTTCCTCTCCCTCTCACACTCTCTTGCTCTCTCCCTCACTCATTTCCTGTTCTTCTCTCTAACACCCCCCTACTCTCTCTCTCTCTCTCTCTCTCTCTCTCTCTCTCTCTCTCTCCTCTCTCTCTCTCCCCTAACACCCCCTCCCTATCTCTCTTTCTCCAACTCTCCCTCACCCTTTCCTCTTTCTCTCAACTCTCCTCTCTCTCTCTCTCTCTCTCTCTCTCTCTCTCTCTCTCTCTCTTTCTTGTTAAGATGGTTGATTCAATTACATTGCCAAGCATTTTTGACATTTTAAATTCCACCCCTTCTCACAACCCCCCATTGCTATCAGGGCTGAACTTGGACTGAAAGGGCTCCCTGTTAATTCATCTCAGCGACCTCTAAAAACTATGGATTAGACACTAATATTTGTCATTTTTGGTTATTTTTACATGTCACCCTCCCCCACCCCACCCCCTTTTGCCAGTGATGTCTTACCCCCCACTGTATTCATTTCAAGATAGTAAGTCAAATGTATACTAAAATGAGGTATGATAAACCTGCAGAGTTTATTTAGTTACTAAGTCTACCGACAGAACCAGCCTCATTTCAGGGAAGTCCTTCCCACCTCCAACCCCCTTTGGTGCCCTTTGGTGTTAGTGATGTTTTACCCCAACAGCATTCTTTTCTAGATAGTAAGTCATGTTTATACAAAGTTTGACTGAAATTGCTCAATGCGTTTCAGAGTTATTCTGGAACACACACACACATATGGATTATCCATTTATATATATATATATATATTTATATATATATATATATATATATATATATATATTATATGAATGTCTTTTCCCTGTAATACTAACCTGTAATATGAAAAATAAGAAGGCCCATAAAACACTATTTAAAACGTTGAACCATATATTTCGGGCACTTGTTTCTGTGCCCCTGTTCACTGGTAGAATATGGACAGGTGGAAAGTTACAATGGTATATATACAAAAACATGAAGGTGTGGCCTTAGCCTGATGTTAAAGGTGGCGTTTCTTAAGAAGGAGGAGATTGATTCCCTAGTGGTTTTTGGTCTCATTAGCTCCCGTTTGGCGATGGATCTGGCGGTCGCGTTTCTTGGGTCATCTTCAAAAGGGGTCCGAGGATTAAGGTGTCAATGGCGTCCTTTCCAATGTCCTCCTGACAGGTTCATATTGTTGGTTTGATTGATGATAGCAGATTCCAGCATCTTTCTTTTGTACGGACAGCATTCTCTTGAAAACCAACTCCGATCCAGTTAATGACATGTTTATTTCTAAATGTTTGGAAAATTCCCGAACTCTCTCAAAGCGTAACGTACTGATCTTTTGCCCGAAATATATAGTTTCAACGTTTAAATAGTGTTTTATGGGCCTTCTTATTTTCATTATTATATATATATTATATATATATATATATATATATATATATATATATATATATATATATATATATATATATATATATATATATATATATACATAAAAAGTAACAATAATAATAACAATAATGATAATAATAATAATAGAATGGCATTCTGTATGCCGTTGAGCTTATATTTCGCCCTCTCAATCTAGCGCGTAAGTTTCTTCGTTTCAGTAGGAATATATTATAAAATTATAAAGCAGCTTTCAACGGTATGCAGAATACCATTTCTTTTCAACAAAGTTCGCCTCACAGAGGGTCTTCTTCCAAAATAATAATAATAATAATAATACTAATAATAATAATAATAATCTTCACAATGACCAAAGAAGAATGGATGTGGCTGCTGCGTTTGTTGCAATCGAAGTCCAAACCATTCTGCCTGAAGTAAAGAATATGAAAATGCATAAAAAAAATGACGCCCGAGAAAGAAAAAGATGCACCAGTCCAGCGGAGAGGAAGACGCCCTCACATTCTCATTTACCATCCGTAAACTGTTTCCTTATTGAGGGGGGAGGGAAATGCGGTCAACCAACCCAATAAACAAGCCTCTAATGAGGGCAGCGAGGTCACCTGTGAGGTCAGCAGAGATTACTTTGATGGGAAGGGAGAGCTGAATGAACTTCTCTAAAGACTGGCCTCCAAGATTCACTTTCGTGTGCCTCAACACTTGACACATTTTCATGATGTTGCCAGCCTTTAATGTAATAAGTGACTTCACTGCGATATTAGTGCGGTACAGGAACTTCAGTAATATTTTTAATCTTATATAAAAGCAAAAACACACGTATGTGTATACATATGTTTATATACATATATATATTATAATATATATCTATAATATATATATATATATATATATATATATATATATATATATATATATATATATATATATATATATATATATATATATATATATACACATATATACAAACATTAAGCTACAAACATTAAGCTACAAATGTCGTTTGGATATCCAATTTATAGCTTAATGTTTGTATATAAAATGTCATATATGATGTGAAAAATTTATATATATATATATATATATATATATATATATATATACATACATACATACATGTACACTCTTACATTTTATTTGCCTATACTTGAAAGTTTTACGTTAATTATTATAATAAAAGGAAATGATGATTATGATTATGGATTACAATAATAAACAAGTATATCAATGACATTGCTCTCCATCAGCATCATACTGCCAATTCGTTTTCTGTCTGATTTACTTTTGTTTATTCTCTTTCATAGGTTATTCTATACTTCTTTAAATTCCCTTTCCCGTAATACTTTCTCTAGTGAAGCTGTTGGGCCTCTAGTATTCTCCTTTTCTAGAAAATGTTGTAGTTTGGCTTGTAATAATAATAATAATAATAATAATAATAATAATAATAATAATAATAATAATAATAATAATATCTACATACCATAAAAATAAAAATACAGAATGATAAAGTTAACATGGCGTTTCTGGAAACTCATAGTAAATTTAATGAAGATTCTTCTGTTCACAAGAACCTACAATGCAAATTCAATATTTGGACTAAAAGATAAACCATGAAGAAAGATTTCTACATCAGCACATATCAATATACTATGCATCAATTTTCCTACGGAACTCGTGCCCACGGTATTTTATAGATGATCTCAAAAACGAGAGCATTTTCGTGAAGCCTGACCTCGATATAGTAAGTCGTGCAAGGTCACACTGGTACGGAGAGCAAAAGGAAAAAAAAAAGAGAAAAGCCCCAAGCAGAATCCATATAAAAAGACCAACTATTTCACTTCCCATCATTCAGCGACTACACCTTCCTCAGAGATCTTTCTACGAGTTCACTGTCTAAGCCTACAGATAACATCAGCGATGAAGGCTCTAGTCATCTGTGGTAAGGAAACGCTTTTTGTATCACTGTCGAGAAAAGAATTACGCACGATAAAATACTGGCAATCTTGAGAATGAAAGTTGTGAGATATAACGATTATGAAGTAATGATGAAAATAAGAAAAATGAAAAGTTCTTCCATTTCAGCAAATATGAAATAACAAACAGGTAAATGAAACTCAAACACTACAAGTAATAAATAAGAATTTTTCAGTGTCATGCACTCAACCCATACGAACGAGATAACTTTAAACTCTTCCTTATGATTTACAACTTGCTTCTTTTTCAGCTCTTCTTGGCCTCGCAGCTGCTGATAAGCGCCCGCCTAGCAATGGCTACGGGGCCCCACCGCCTCCAAGCAATGGTTACGGAGCTCCCCCTAGCAATGGCTATGGGCCTCCTAAGAATGGCTATGGAGTAGATCCTCTTGAGGCACTGGCTGAAAATATCCCTGGCGGTGGTATTCCTGGTGAAGATTATCCCGTCTTAGCCTTTGTTCCTGACACTGGATTCGACTGCAACGCCCAGAATGTCCCTGGATATTATGCTGACACTGACCCCGAAGCTGGCTGCCAGGTCTTCCACATCTGCCAGGACAGGCCCAATGGACGCCGTCAGCAGGACTCCTTCCTCTGCCCCAACGGCACCATCTTCAACCAACAGTACCTCGTCTGTGACTGGTGGTTCAACTTCGACTGCGCTGATGCCGAAGACTTCTATTCAGTTAATGAACTGATTGGAGTTGTCCCCTATGGCAAGCAAAATAATAATGGCTATGGGTCTAATGGAAATGGCAATGGAAACAATGGCTATGGATCTAATGGCAATGGAAACAGTGGCTATGGATCTAACGGAAACGGTAAAGCAAAAAAGAATGGTAATGGAAATGGATATGGCTCTAATGGCTCTAATGGGAAGAAAAATGGCAAGAAGAACGGCAATGGGAATGGCTATGGCTCTAGCAACGGCAACGGTGCAGCCCCAAGCAATGGCTACGGAGCCCCTGCTGCCCCAAGCAATGGCTATGGAGCACCTGCTGCCCCAAGCAATGGCTATGGAGCACCCGCTGCCCCAAGCAATGGCTATGGAGCACCTGCTGCCCCAAGCAATGGAAATGGAAATAATGGCTATGGATCCAATGGAAATGGAAAAGTAAAAAAGAATGGTAACGGAAAGAGAAATGGAAAGAAAAACGGAAGAAAGAACGGTAACGGAAACGGTTATGGCTCTAACGGCAATGGCGCTGCCCCAAGCAATGGTTATGGAGCACCTGCTGCCCCAAGCAATGGCTATGGAGCACCTGCTGCACCCAGCAACGGATATGGAGCACCTGCTGAACCTAGCAACGGTTATGGAGCACCTGCTGCCCCAAGCAACGGTTATGGAGCACCTGCCGAGCCTAGCAATGGCTATGGAGCTCCTGCCGAGCCTAGCAATGGCTATGGAGCCCCTGCTGAGCCCAGCAATGGCTATGGAGCACCATTCTAAGTAAAAAGAATTATGAAGTTCAAGATAGACGACGACATTTTATACTTTAAGGCTATTCTCTCCCTCCCCTTATCTTATTATATTAGATTATGTACAGTAATATATATATATTTTATATATTAAATATGATCATCAACCTCGCATATACTTATCCTAATTAGGTTGACACATAAATGAAGACAAAATGCAGACAGTTTAAGCAAGTTATGAAAATATTTGCCACTGAATATTTCCACATCGATTTCAGTGTTGACGCCAAATATTCTTTGTCCTCTGTGTCTGTAGAAATATAGGATAGTATTTTGAATCTGAAATCATTTTTGAATGAAGGAACTAATAACAGGATTATATGATCACCCATAATACCCCATGTGACACATGCTTTGGAGAATATGTCATTACAATGAACAAAAGAAGTTAAGCCTTGAGGTAGGTAGAAGGGTTATAAAGGTTACAATAAGACTACAACAACCGTTGTCATCAAATAAGAAATGTCAATAATAAGCATTTGGCAATATTGCATTAGAATCACAAAAAAATACTTAACATACTTGAAGCTGTAATAACTTACTGCACTTAGAATAAAAAATATACTTAACATGCATGAAGCTGAATTAACTTGGGTCGAAAAGGTTACATGTAACTGCGATTGTCATCACATTCAATATGACTTCTGAATTTTTATTTTTGCAAGAAGATTATTCATCCAAATGAACTGCATTCAAAAGAAAAGCCCTTTGGTTTCTTCAAGGCAGAGAAAGTTTTATCTGTATACAAGTGTCAATATGGTAATTTAATAAATTTTCCTTAACTAATTTTTTTCAGGTAAGTATACAGAAGGTTTTCAAGGCGTCAAATCAGCTATTTTGTTAAATTTCCATAACATTTCTCCATCTCCAAAAATTCATAGAAAATTATTATTCTTCAAAAACGGTATCTATCAATGAATGAAACTACCGTTTTCAGTTAGCATCCACCGTGGGTGAACAAAGGAAAATCTTTGTTATTCAAATTTGAAACCCCTATTATTGTTCAATGGAAGTTTGAAATTCTCCTTCTGTTCAACAAAATAAAAACGAAAACTTTGACAAAATGAAAGGAAATCCACATTCCAGGATAAGTTCCATTATCATCAAATAACTAATATCAATGATAAGTATTTAGCATAATATAATTATCGATTATTTTTCAGAACTTCATTAAAAAAAAAATTTTTGAAATCAATTTTTAAACACCATGCGAAAACTGACTTCGGTCGAAAAGGCTGTATACATCACTGGAAATACCGTTAAAGGTGCTGCTGAAGCTTTATCATTACTTTTCTTCATCTCACAATGCCTTCATATCATAAACAAAAAAGGCAACCGGGTTCGGTAACAGGTCATTCAAATACATAATTACCCATTAGAATGATATATTTTCAATATAATTTTTTTTCCAAATCAGCCTGAAAGTAAGTTTGCAAAGATGAAAAATTATTAAATAAAATGTTTATGTACGTGTCTGATGAAATTGCAAAACTGTGTTTTAGTTTTCTGTAAAAGAAAACTATTGTGCCGGCTTTGTCTGTCGGTCCGCAATTTTTTCTGTTCCCCTTCAGATCTTAAAAAAACTACTGAGGATAGAGGGCTGCAAATTGGTATGTTGACCACCCATCCTCCAATCATCAAACATACCAAATTGAAGCCCTCTAGCCTCAGTAGTTTTTATTTGATTTAAGGTTAAAGTTAGCCATAATCGTGCTTCTGGGAACGATATAGGATTGGCCACCACCGGGCCGTGGTTAAAGTTTCATGGACCGCGGCTCGTACAGTATTACACCGAGATCACCAAAAGATGGATCTATTTTCGGTGGCCTTGATTATACGCTGTAGCGGCTGTAGAGAAAACTCGATTGCGCCGAAGATACTTCGGCGCATTTTTTACTTGTTTCTCTAAATAATTGAAAACCCTTGATTTTCCGAAGTATCTAAAATCATAGCAGAATGTATGACAACAGATTGCCGCATACATCAACTGCCGTAAAGAAACTTAAGGTGAGCAAATCTGGAAAATGTATCTTTTGCAATCTAACACATAGGCCGGCAACCAGAACAGGCCTTAGTTTAGCGGTTGACAATGGAAATGTTTCTTTGGAGCAGATGGTGCAATCATTATACCTTTTAAGACATGCCAATTTCAACAAATAATTATTTAGATATTCAATTAAATAACAATTAATAATTATAAACTTTTTTGTACATATATACAGAACACACACACGTCCATTATATATACATACATATATAATATATATATATATATATATATATATATATATATATATATATATATATATATATATATATATATATATATATAATGTGTGTGTAAGTACACTATTACATTTCCTTTGGAGCACATGGTGCAATAATTATACTGTTATGACATACAAATTCCCATTAAATACGTATTTAGATATTCAGTCAATAACATTTATAATTATATACATATACAATATATACCTGAAAACAAACACATTCATTATATATATGTACATAAACACACACATATATATATGTATATATATACATACATATCATCACAAACACACACACACACACACACACACACATATATATATATATATATATATATATATATATATATATATATATATATATATATATATTATATATACATACACTATTACTTTCCTACATGTTACCTAATATTTGTAGACGAAAAATTATAACAGACCAGAACAAGCCCTATGCATTAAAGAATTTACTTAAGATAACATAAACCAATAATAACTAGAGATTAAGCAATAAAACCCTAAATAGGAGAAAAAGGAAAAAGTCAAATTGCGATACCGTAATATTTAAAATTAAAAGTTTCCAGCAAAATGAGAACGATCCTAATGTAACACGAAAAGAAACGGAATTGAATCTCAATCCGATTTTCCAATTGCTTAAAACAATGTTCTTCTGGAACCCATGCTACCAATACTGTATAATATAGATAATCTCCGAAACGGGAGCATTTTCGTGATTTCTGGTCTCGATAGCGTAAGTCACGTAGGGTCATACACACACAGAGAGAGAGAGAGAGAGAGAGAGAGAGAGAGAGAGAGAGAGAGAGAGAGAGAGAGAGAGAGAGAGAGGGGTAACTGGAATAAATCCCTACGACCCTTATGGCGTGCGTAAGAGTAATAGCAATGGAAGCAATGAATTTCAGAGAAATGAAAATGGTTCTATTGGAAACGGAAATCCAAAAAATAGTAATGCCGATGGAATTGCTTCTAATGGAGGGATATTGGTAAAAAGAACGGCTCTAATGTTTAAGGTGACGATCCAAGCAGTGCAGTGGTTGCGGAGCGCCTGTAGTCCCAAGCAGTGCTTACGAGCGCCTGCTGCTCCAAGTAGTGCTTACGGAGTGCCTGCTGTCCAAAGCAGTGCTTACTGAGTGCCTGCTGTCCAACCAAGCAGTGCTTACGGAGAGCCTGCTGCCCCAGGCAGTGCTTATGGAGAGCTTGCTGCCCCAGGCAGTGCTTATGGAGCGCCTGCTGTCCAACCAAGCAGTGCTTATATAGCGCCTGCTGCCCCAGAAATGCTTATGGAGCGCCTGCTGTCCAACCAAGCAGTGCTTACATAGCGCCTGCTGCCCCAGTAATGCTTATGGAGCGCCTGCTGTCCAACCAAGCAGTGCTTACAGAGCACCTGCTGCCCCAGTAATGCTTATGGAGCGCCTGCTGTCCCAAGCAGCGCTTACGGAGCGCCTGCTGCCCCAGGGAGTACCTGTGGAGTGCCTGCTGCCCCAAGCAGTGCTAACGGAGTGCCTGCTGCCCCAAGCAGTGCTAACGGAGTGCCTGCTGCCTCAAGCATGCTAACAGAGTGCCTGCTGTACCTAAGGCTTTACCTGGGCAGGCTAACCACATTGCATACCAGCGTGTTTTCTCTAACTTCCCGACTCAGCTGTGAGCCAATTGACAGCATTCAATCGAATTATCCTTTCTGAGTGGATATAAGTTAAGTATACCTTCGTTTAACCAGACCACTGAGCTGATTAACAGCTCTCCTAGGGCTGGCCAGAAGGATTAGATTTATTTTACGTGGCTAAGAACCAGTTGGTTACCTAGCAATGGAACCTACAGCTTATTGTGGAATCCGAACCACATTATAGCGAGAAATGAATTTCGATCACCAGAAATAAATTCCTCTGATTCTTCATTGGCAGGGCGGCGAATTGAACGCGGGGCCAGCAGAGTGCTAGCTGAGAACGGTTCCCACCCTCCCAATGAGGAACTTCTGAGTGGATATGATATCACATTCACTCAAAAAGGATCATTCGAATGAAATGCTGTCAGTTGGGTCACTGTTGTGTCGGGAAGTTGGGGGGAAAACACGCTGGTATGCAAGGCACTTAGCCTGCCCAGGTAAAGCCTTAGGCACAGTGGTACTTAGGTTCCACTGTGTGGCTTGGTTGGCAGCGGTCTTGTCCTTCAATTGAACGACCTGAGTTCGATCCTGATGTGAGTCAGAAATTTATGTATATACAGTATATGTACTGTATATATGTATGTTCCTTAAATGCAAAACTGCACTTTGGTAGAGTTAGGGATTTTAAATATTAAAATATGGGCACATTTATTTGATCTGCATTTGGAAATAAGAGAGAGAGAGAGAGAGAGAGAGAGAGAGAGAGAGAGAGAGAGAGAGAGAGAGAGAGAGAGAGAGAGAGAGAGAGAGTGAGTAATTAATACAGTAATCCGAATCGAAATTCTGTGAATACTATCTGGCAATGGGAGTCTCACAAACCATCTAGAAAACCATTCAGACCTCAAATGAATGATCAAACCAGAAATGCAGATCAAAATCAATACCAAATTAAAAAGTACGAGAAGCCTAAACTATATGCGACACCAGTAATCGATCTGAACATTTATTCTCGCGTAAAACACTTCGCAACAATTTTAAAGAAAGATTACAAAAGTATGCGCTACCAATGATAGTATCTTTTACACGATTTGAATGCAACAGTTTTCATACATGTACTAGTTCTAAAATAAGATCACTTTCGTAATGCACAACCTTACTATAGAAGAACCCATGCAAGGTCAACAAGGTGGAGCCGAAACTGCCCTAGTTCACGTACCATATATAAAGGCTTCTTACAACTTCTGCGATATCAATCAACGGTGAAGTCTCTCACCCTATACACACGGATTTTGGTCTACTTCTGCGGACGAATGATGAAGGTTCTTGTTCTATGTGGTGAGTGGCTGAACACTAAAAAGATCGTTCTTAGATAGTAATGTGTTTTCATAAATAATTACTTATGAAATGAATCTAAAATGCAGAATTTTTTTTTTTAATTATCATACCCAGGATAATCACCACAGGAAAATATCAAAACTTGTTCATCTAGTATCGAGATTCTTAAATGTCATTCACCAAACTATTCAATTAGTCTATTATAAAAGAGAATATCTCACCTTAATGTTTTTAAAATAAGAATGATGATCAATGATACAATAATAAAAAAGCATCAGACAGTGGCTCCATCAGTGACATAAATGTGAAGGAAAGCTATCTAATAAAAACTAAATCCATTACTTTCTAGCTATCTTAGTCGTCACATCGGCAGACAGAAGACCACCACCACGCAATGGTTATGGAGCTCCACCAAAACCTCCAAGCAATGGATATGGAACTCCACCAAAACCTCCAAGCAATGGATATGGAGCTCCACCAAAACCTCCAAGCAATGGGTATGGAGCTCCACCAAAACCTCCAAGTAATGGATATGGAGCTCCACCAAAACCTCCAAGCAATGGATATGGAGCTCCACCAAAACCTCCAAGCAATGGGTATGGAGCTCCACCAAAACCTCCAAGTAATGGGTATGGAGCTCCAAGTGCTCCAAGCAATGGGTATGGAGCTCCACCAAGCAATTCTTATGGACCTCCAAGGAACGGCTATGGAGTAGATCCACTTGCGGCCTTGGCAGAAAATATTCCTGGTGGTGGTATTCCTGGTGAAGATTATCCCGTCTTAGCCTTTGTTCCTGACACCGGTTTCGACTGCAATGCCCAGAATGTCCCTGGATATTATGCCGACACTGACCCAGAAGCTGGCTGCCAGGTCTTCCACATCTGCCAGGACAGGCCAAATGGACGCCGTCAGCAGGACTCCTTCCTCTGCCCCAACGGCACCATCTTCAACCAACAGTACCTCGTCTGTGACTGGTGGTTCAACTTCGACTGCGCTGATGCCGAATCCTTCTATTCAGTCAACGAACTCATTGGAGTCGTACCCTATGGATATGGGCAAAGCAATGGCAATGGCAACAACGGCTATGGTTCTAATGGAAATGGCAATGGAAACAACGGCTATGGCTCTAATGGAAATGGTAAAGGAAACAATGGCTATGGTTCTAATGGAAATG
>NC_089791.1:23243387-23275887 GCF_040412425.1 Macrobrachium rosenbergii | reverse complement strand
GAAAAAAAGATTTGTAGAGCCAACCTCTGGCACAGTGTAAAACACCATAGGTTAGTGATTTTACCGAAGAAAAACTTGCAAAGGCAATCTCTGACGCAGCGTGAAACTTTGTAAGATTAAAAAAAATGAAAAATACAGACTCACAGAGGCAACATCTGACACAGCATAAAACCACTTAAGTTGATGCCTATGTGAAAAAATACTTGTAGAGGCAACCGCTGGTGCGGCTTAAAACCCTGTGAGCTAAAGCCTTTGTAAATAGAAAAACAAAAAAAAGACCAGTAAAGACAACCTCTGGCCCAGCAAATATCCAGTAAGTTAATGCTTTTGTAATAAAGAAAAAGAAAAAAATCTACAGAGGCAACCTCTGGTGCTGCGCAAAACCATGTAAATTAATGCCTTTGTACAAAAAATGACAAGACTTGCAAAAGCAACCTCTGGCGTGGTGCAAAACGCCATAAGAAAATTTTTTATTTCATTTTACAAAGTAAACCACTGGTGTGGTTAAAAACCCCGTAAGTTAATGCCATTATAAAAAAAAATTACAAGGGCAACCTCTGGCGCAGCATAAAACCCTGTAAGTTGATGCCTTTGTGAGAAAAAAAAATTACAGAGGCAACCTGTAAAAAAATTTAATAATCCGAATCGTAATTCTGTGAATACCACCTGGCAACAAAATTCTCACAAACCATCTAAAAACTATTCAGAGCTCAAATGAATGATCAAACCAGAAATGCAGATCAAAAATCAATACCATATTAACAAGTATGATAAACCTATACCATATGCGACACAAGTAATCGATCTGAACACTTATGCTAGCGTACAACACTTCGCAACAATTTCAAAGAAAGATTACAAAAATATGCGCCACCACTCCACCAATGATAGTATCTTTTACACGATTTGAATGCAACAGTTTTCATACATGTACTAGTTCTAAAATAAGATCATTTTCGTGATGCACAACCTTACTATAGGAGAACCCATGCAAGGTCATCAAGGTGGAGCCGAAACTGCCCTACTTCACGTACCATATATAAAGGCTTCTTACAACTTCTGCGATATCAATCAACGGTGAAGTCTCTCACCCTATACACACGGATTTTGGTCTACTTCTGCGGACGAATGATGAGGGTTCTTGTTCTATGTGGTGAGTGGCTGAACATTAAAAAGATCGTTCTTAGACAGAAATGTGTCTTCGTAAATACTTATGAAATGAATCTAAAATGCAGTATTTTTCTTTAAATTATCATACACAGGATAATAACCATATGAAAATAATATCAAAACTTGTTCATCTAGTACCTAGATTCTTAAATGTCATTCACCAAACTATTTAATTAGTTTATTATAAAAGAGACTATTTCGCCTTAATGTTTTTAAAATAAGAATGATGCTCAATGATACAATGATAAAAAAACATCAGATAGTGGCTCCATCAATGACATAAATATGAAGGAAAGCTATGTAATAAAAACTAAATCCATTACTTTCTAGCTATCTTAGTCGTCACATCGGCAGACAGAAGACCACCACCACACAATGGTTATGGAGCTCCACCAAAACCTCTAGGCAATGGATATGGAGCTCCACCAAAACCTCCAAGCAATGGATATGGATCTCCACCAAAACCTCCAACCAATGGATATGGAGCTCCACCAAAACCTCCAAGTAATGGATATGGAGCTCCACCAAAACCTCCAAGCAATGGATATGGAGCTCCACCAAAACCTCCAAGCAATGGGTATGGAGCTCCACCAAAACCTCCAAGCAATGGGTATGGAGCTCCAAGTGCTCCAAGCAATGGGTATGGAGCTCCACCAAGCAATTCTTATGGACCTCCAAGGAACGGCTATGGAGTAGATCCACTTGCTGCCTTGGCAGAAAATATTCCTGGTGGTGGTATACCTGGTGAAGATTATCCCGTCTTAGCCTTTGTTCCTGACACAGGTTTCGACTGCAATGCCCAGAATGTCCCTGGATATTATGCCGACACTGACCCAGAAGCTGGCTGCCAGGTCTTCCACATCTGCCAGGACAGGCCAAATGGACGCCGTCAGCAGGACTCCTTCCTCTGCCCCAACGGCACCATCTTCAACCAACAGTACCTCGTCTGTGACTGGTGGTTCAACTTCGACTGTGCTGACGCCGAATCCTTCTACTCAGTCAACGAACTCATTGGAGTCGTACCCTATGGATATGGGCAAAGCAATGGCAATGGCAACAACGGCTATGGTTCTAATGGAAATGGCAATGGAAACAACGGCTATGGCTCTAATGGAAATGGTAAAGGAAACAATGGCTATGGTTCTAATGGAAATGGTAATGGCAACAATGGATATGGTTCTAATGGAAATGGCAGTGGAAATAACGGCTATGGGTCAAATGGCAATGGTAAAAGGAATAATGGCTATGGTTCCAATGGAAGCCGAAATGGCAAGAAAAATGGTAACGGCAAAAGGAATGGTAATGGTAATGGTTATGGTTCCAATGGCAATGGCGCTGCTGTTTCCCCTGATGAAATTTATGGACCACCTGCTGCCCCTACCAATGGCTATGGAGCACCTGCTGCTCCCAGTAACGCTTATGGAGCTCCCCAGGCCCCTTCTAACGCCTATGGCGCTCCTTTTTAAATAAAGTCTCCTTTACCATTTGACCGTCATACGAATCTCTCATGATCTTCAGCCTTTACAAAACAGTGCTGTAATGTTAATATAATTAATATATTTATGTATAATAAATTGCAGAACAAGCAAATATTCTTTCAATCAACCATATGGAAAAATGAGGTAATAATTTTTTAAAGTTTTGATACAGTTACAACAGTATGGCAAAATATCCACCATAAACTTTGATCACTGTCATGGTTAAAAATTGTGTGCCATCTGTCATCCTAAAAACCTCTATGACTGGTATTTTTTCAGTTCACATCACAGAAAAGAAAGGGATGGTTCAAAACATAAAACAGTCAAATTGTATCAAGACTTCTCATCCAGATAGTTTTGTGAAGTAGAAACCAAATGGTCATAGTGCCCAATACAGGACCAAGGTCTCACAAGGAAAGAGTGTTAATGGTGCTGGCCATTAAATGATAATTTTCATAAGAATGCTATATGCCACAAGGAATGCTGAAGCCAGAGAGTTTCAAATCCGGAAAGCAAATGTTATTGAAGATGGATAAAACTGGTTAGCTCTTGTGTTTTTTGACTTTCAAGATAACACAAGGCATCAGTATAGAAGCATGACGGACTATGTTCTCAAAACTTTGTTTTCAATAGTCATTATTTATTTTTTTTTTTTAACTTTATTTCTGATTTAGAGTTCTATTTTATCACAAACATTTACTTAAATAACTTAACCTTGGGAAGTAGATATAATGATCAGACTCTCCTCCACCCGCCAAAATTGCATCCCCAAATCGCCTCCTGTGACCACCTCCCCCAATTTTTAACCTCCCCTTGTGTTCATGTCTACAAGAATTTCACAGTCTTTGAATCTACTTTGGTCTTGCTGTCTGGTCTTGATTTGGCTGTCTGATTTATGAATTTTAGACTTTCAAGCCAAGCACTGTGGTACTTTCGGCCTATCAGTGATTAAGACAGTGAAAAGACGTTGTTAGAGTGGTTGGGCAGCAAGACTAATGGGATCCACAAAATAAAAATGGATGAAGTACAACGACCTAAAGGTGGAACTGAGAAAACTCCACGGTTGCACTAAGAAGTAAATCCCAGAGGTAGAATGGTAAGACTGAGGAAAGGAATTGGGAATGGAGGCAGGACAAATTTCAAAAGAGCAGAAGCACCTAAGAACTGAAGGGGCACAGCAAACCAGTAATTTCCTACACATTTCAACTTACAAATTATAAACATCCACTTTCGAATAACAAGGCCTCAGAAACTTTCAAACTGTATAATGAAATCAGCTACGTAAAACTCATTTTCAACATTTTCAAGATGTGCAAACTAAGTGGAAGCAACACGTCTCCCAACTGCCGCATTCATCGTTTCACTTTCAAGAGGTGAACAGTAACTCCACCTTCACAAACCCTGCTACGTGCAATTCTCCAATGATTAAGGAACAGAGAATGGGACAAAAAATGGGTACTCTTAAGTACACTACTATTCTTCTTTTAAACATTTTTGGAGGTTGCTAAATTTAGTTAATGCATCTCTTCAGGAATTTCTTGCAAAACTACTAAAAGTAATCCCTGCAAAACAGCTAATTTAATGGCATAACCAGACTACTATAGTAACTAAATTATTGAAACACCTAACTTCGAGTTCCCTAATAACTTCCTGATTAAGTACTGATTAAGAGCTAACTCTTGGCTTCATGTCAAGGCCCTAGTTATGTGAAGCGAGCCTTCCAAACGCTTAATTCAACAATTCTTGTCTGGAACATCCAAATAAAGCTCTGATTCCTCTTCACATCACACTTCGTTTATGCCAAGACTTGCACTATGGTGGCCAAGCTAAGCCAAGTACACTGCCAGCCATACCAAGTAAAGCCAAGCCAATCACTCCATTAGTGGAGCCAAGCAAAGCCAAGCCAAGCCATTACAAATCAAGCCCTCTGTTAGCCAAACCAAGCCAAACACTCTGCTAGCCTAGCCAAGCTAATCACTCTGCTAGACAAGCTAAGCCAAGGCAAGCACTCTGCTAGCCAAGCCAAGCGCTCTGCTACCAAGCCAAGGCAAGACAAGCACTCTGCTAGCCAAGCCAAACCAACCACTCTGTTAGATGAACCAAGTCAAGCACTCTGCTAGATGAACCAAGCCAAACACTCTGCTAGACAAGCCAAGCCAAGCCAAATTTAAGCACTCTACTAGACAGGCCAAGCAAAATACTCTGCAAGACCAGTCAAGCAAGCACTCTGCTAGACGAGAGAAGCTATGCACTCTGCTAGACAAGCCAAGCTAAGACAAGTAAAGCCAGTCACTCTGCTAGACAAGCCAAGTCAAGCACTCTGCTAGACAAGCCAAAGCAAACACTGCCAGCCAAGCCAAGTTAAGCACTCTGCTAGACAAGCCAAGACAAGTCAAGCCAAGCACTCTGCTAGACAAGCCAAGCCAAGACAAGTCAAGCCAAGCACTCTGCTAGACAAGACAAACCAAGCAAAGTAAAACCCAGCACTTTGTTTGCCTAGCCAACCAAAGCTGAGCACTCTGCTATACAAGCCAAGCTAAGAACTCTGCTGAACGAGGCAAGTTGAGGCAAGCCAAGCACTCCACTAGCCATGCTAAGCATGCTGCTAACCAAGCCAAACACTCTGCTAGACAAGCAAAGCCAAGCCAAGCCAATCCAAGCCCTCTACAAGCCAAGCCAAAGCAATCAAACACTGCTAGACAAGCCAAGCCAATTCAAGCCCTCTATGTACCAAATCAAGGCAAGCTAAGTCAAACACTCTGCTAGACAAGCAAAGCCAAGCCAAGCCAAGCAATCTGCTAGACAAGCTAAGCCCAGCAATCTGCTAGACAAGACAAGCCAAGCCAAGCCGAGCCAAGCACTCTGGCAGACAAACTGAGCCAAGCACTCTGCTAGCCAAGCCAAAGCAAGCATCCTGGTAGACAAGCTAAGCCAAGCCCTCTGGTAGGCAAGCCAAGACAAACAATCGACTAGGGTACTAGGCAAGCCAAGCCGAGCCCTCTACTAGCCAAGCCGTGCTATCTAACAGCCAAGCCAAGCCAAGCCAAGCCTTCTGCTAGTTGAGCCAAGCCAAACCAAGTATTTGTGTTTCAAGTTGTCAGTAATATGCCTCGTCGTTGATCGCTTAACCTACAGTGTTTGTGTCCATCAATTTTTTGCTCAGTGGGAAATAGAAATAACTGAACGTTTCACAGTTTGTATATATATATATATATATATATATATATATATATATATATATATATATATATATATATATATATATATATATATATATAATTGCAATAGCCACAATGACCTCGTAACTTCTCGAATTCTTTCACTTTTTGGATACGCCTGTAACTACAAAGCCTTTGGATCCAAGTGCAAGAAATATGAAGAAATTATGATGTCCGGTAGCGGGAAAGGACATCATAATTTCTTCATATTTCTTGCATTGCATCCAAAGCCTTTGTAGTTATACGTATCTAAAAAGCGGGACGAATTCGAGAAGTGGGTGCTGTAACTTAGTGCTGGCAACTTCTTCCAGAAAGATCGACTAATAACTGAAGGATCCGTTTCCCTTCGTTAGAAAAAAAAATGTGCAGAGGCAACCTCCGGCGTGGAGTAAAACCCCGTAAGTTAATGCCTTTGTAAGAAAAATAATTTAAAAAGACCACATCTGGTACGACATAAACCCTTAAGTTAAGGCTTCTGTACAAATGAAACTTAAAAAGGCAACACCTGGCACGGTGTAAAACCCAGTAAGTTAATGATGTCTGAAGGAAAAAAGATTTGTAGAGGCAACCTCAGGCGCCGTGTAAAACCCCATATGTTAATGCCTTTGCCAAAGAAAAACTTGCAAAGGCAACCTCTGGCAGGGCATAAAACTCCTTAAGTCAATGGTCTCTAAAAGAGACCTTGCAAAGGAAACCTCTGACGCAGCGTAAAACCCCATAAGTTAATGCCTTTGTAAGAAGAAAAAATAAAACTTACAGAGGCAACATCTGATAAAGCATAAAACCACAAAAGTTAATGCTTTTGTAAGAAAAAAATAAATTAGAAATAAAAACTTACAGAGGTAACACCCGACACAGCATAAAACCACATAAGTTGATGCCTATGTAAAAAAAAAAAACTTGCAAAGGCAACAGCTGGCGCGGCGTAAAACCCTGTAAGCTAATGCCTTTGCAAAAAAAAAAAAAAAAAAAGACCAACAAAGACAACCTCTGGTGCGGCGAAAAAACCATGAAAATTAACGCCTTTGTAAAAACAATAAAAAGACTTGCAAAAGCAACTCTGGCGTGGTGTAGAACCCCGTAAGTTAATGCCTTTGTAGGATAAAAATAATTGTAAAATAAAACATGTGCAGAGGCAACCTCTGGTGCGGCATATAGCCCCTTAAGTTAATGCCTTTGTAAAAGGAGAAAAAAAATTTGTAAAGGCCAGATCTGGCGTGGCCTAAAACCCTGTAAGTTAATGCCTTTGTAAGAAAAACTAAAAAAAAAAAAAAATTACAGAGGCAACCTCTGGCACGGCGTCAAATACCATGAGTTAATCCCTGTTAGAAAAAAAAACAAAATAAAAACAATCTTACATAGGCAACCTCTGGCGCAGTGTAAAATCCCGTAAGACAATGCTTTTGTAAGAAGAAAATTAAATTATAGAAAATTTACACAGACAACCTCTGGTATGGCTGAAAACCCCGTAAGTTAATGCCTTTGTTAAAAAAAAAATAATTTGTGAATGAAGAATAACACATACAAATCACACTGATGCGATAAATCAGGCTGTGTCTGTCTCTGGGCTTTCTATTGGTGTTGGCCTTTTATTTAGTTCAATTAATCACTGTAAATATATTCAATCCAAGATTAACTACCACAAAAGAAAACAGAAAATAATTCTTAAAGACATCAACGACTAAGTAAAAAAGAGCGTTCCTTTTCAATTAAATAATGAAATTAAAAATCTACCACTGAGAAGAAATACAAACACATAACCGGAGATGCAAATTTACCGTTTGCTTACATAAAAGAAACATAACTCCAGTTAAATCAGGAATCTTTTAAAACACTAAAACAGTCAAGTGACAATTCAAAACACGAACTTGCTACTCCACGATTTTTATCCATCAGTTTTCGCAAGCGTAACACTTTTGAAACGCGATCAGTTTCGTGATGTGCAACCTAGCAAAATTGGCCTTACGCAAGGTCACTGAGGTGGAGCCGAAACCTGCCCTGGATCGCCTACCGAATATAAAGATGTCTCGCACACTTCACGATATCATTCACTTGCGACTTTCCACCTCTGGAGCTTCTGGTTTCTCTTATCTGCACATCAACCATGAGGGCTCTGGTGCTTTGTGGTGAGTGATTCAGCTCTGAAATATTTTTATAGTATATTTCCGTGAGAGAATCGATTGGAATAAATTCTGTTACCACTAAATTATTTTAAACATGCCATTTAAATATTATATCGTAAGGATTTTTACAAAACAGATAGCTTGCTCACTTACTATCGAAATCTTCTGAAAACAAAAATACCAAATCTAAGAAATGCTACAAAATAATGTCTATTTTTTTTCTGTAACATAAAAGAAAAGGAAATCTACACAATGCTCATATATTATTGCACACCCGGCCTTTGCTTGCGTAACTTTCTTCCATATATTTGACAATTACTTGTCCTGGTAAAAATATGTTGAATTTTCAAATATTTATACATAAAAAGTAAGTTTCTAAAAACTTCACAGCTTCACATATTAAACAGGCAATCATTGACAGTATAACAAAATAACATATAAATAAGCTACTCTTTCCATATGACACAAGTCAGAATAATCCACAATAACAGTCCTACTTACTCCCTTCCTTTTTAGCTCTTTTGGCCGTCACATCCGCAGACAGAAGGCCACCACCAAGCAATGGTTATGGAGCTCCACCTCCATCTCCAAGCAATGGTTATGGAGCTCCACCAAGTGCTCCAAGCAATGGGTATGGAGCTCCACCAAGCAATTCTTATGGACCTCCAAGGAACGGCTATGGAGTAGACCCACTTGCTGCCTTGGCAGAAAACATCCCTGGAGGTGGTATTCCTGGTGAAGATTATCCCGTCTTAGCCTCTGTTCCTGACACCGGATTCGACTGCAATGCCCAGAATGTCCCTGGATATTACGCCGACACTGACCCTGAAGCTGGCTGCCAGGTCTTCCACATCTGCCAGAACAGACCCAGTGGACGCCGTCAGCAGGACTCCTTCCTCTGCCCCAACGGCACCATCTTCAACCAACAGTACCTCGTCTGTGACTGGTGGTTCAACTTCGACTGCGCTGATGCTGAAGACTTCTACTCAGTCAACGAACTCATCGGAGTTCAGCCTTATGGATATGGAAAAAGCAATGGCAATGCTAACAATGGCTATGGGTCAAACGGAAATGGTAATGGCAACAATGGCTATGGCTCCAACGGAAATGGTAATGGCAACGGTAGAAGAAATAATGGATATGGTTCCAATGGAGGTCGAAATGGTAAGAAAAATGGCAATGGCAAACGAAACGGTAATGCAAATGGTAATGGTTATGGGGCAAATGGTAATGGGGCTGCTGTTTCCCCCAACGATATTTATGGTCCACCTGTCGACCCTAGCAATGCCTATGGAGCACCTGCTGCTCCAAGCAATGCTTATGGAGCTCCTGAAGCCCCTTCTTCAGCATATGGAGCGCCCTGAGCATCGTAGTATTATTCGACAAGATCATTTTTGTTTTCCTATCTCCTTACCTATTGACTCCTCACAAAGTGGATTTCTAGAAACATAATATATTTATGTAAATTAAATATGAAAGAGTACAAATACTTTTATTTACCCCCGAAAAACAATCAATGAAAAATTTTCACATATGAAAATGGTCAAGGAGACGCCAGTTTACATCAATCATCATCCAATCCCATATTTTCGTAAAAACCACTTACTTTTTAAAAAATTCTTTTGTTTAGTACTGATTATTTTACATGGGTACTCAACCAGATTTTCTGGCATGGAAATAAAAATTAATTCAAGCAATATAATTTTTTAAACGATGTCACACTTTTAGGCCCTGATCTATGTCTAAATTTACCATCCAATGAAAATGGAAGCATGCTTTGTCAGCATTCTCCCAGCAAAAAAATTTTTACCCCATTTATTTTTTTATTATGTTAACCGTTATAACAGTTCCTCTTGTAATTGCTCTCTTTACTAACTGAAAACACGGAAAAACTGTTAACATTAACATAATATACCGTCAACTAACAAAATATGAAATGAAAACCTCTTGAAACTGTAGATATTGGAGTAGATCACGTTATAACACCTACAAGTATGAAAAGGAAGCATATCAGATAGGATTAAAATTGATAAAAGATGAAAAAACGCGTAATAATAATAATAATAATAATAATAATAATAATAATAATAATAAATAATAATAATAATAAGAAGAAGAAGAAGAAGAAGAAGAAGAAGAAGAAGAAGAAGAAGAAGAAGAAGAATTTCAACGGAGACATGATAACATTATCATTATCAATAATATCAATGGCGATATATAATATATATATATATATATATATATATATATATATATATATATATATATTATATAATATATATATATATATATGTATATATGTATATATATATATATTAAATATATATACATATTACATATGTATATATGTATGTATGTATGTATGTATGTATGTAATGTATGTGTATTTGCAATTTTCACCAGAACTGTGACTTCTCTCGTCTTTGGTTACTTTTCCATAAGAAAACATTTTGTTGACTGGAACTGTTAATTATGTGTTCTTTCTCACATAAAAACAGCATTCACAAATAAATTAATAATAAACAGATGCATATTTCACTTTCCACCTAAAACATTACTTAGGCGAGTCAACACGACATTTACTGTAGCAAGTAAAAAGTGGCCCGAAGTTTCTTCAGCGCAATCGAGTTTTCTGTACAGCGTATAATCAAGGCCACTGAAAATAGATCTATCTTTCGGGGTCTCGGTATAATGTTGTATGAGCCGCGGCCCATGAAACTCTCAGCCGGCAGTGGTGGCCTGTGTTGTAGCATTGCCAGAAGCATGATCATGGCTAACTTGAACCTCAAATAAAAAAAAAAAACTACTGAGGCTAGAGGGCTGCAATTTGGTATGTTTGATGATTGGAGGGTGGATGATCACCATACCAATTTGCAGCCCTCTAGCCTTAGTAGTTTTTAAGATCTGAGGGCGGAAAAAAGTGCGGACGGACAGACAAAGCCGGCACAATAGTTTTCTTTTCAGAAAACTAACATGCCATAAACTGACCTCGGCAACTGACCGCAATCATATCACAAAAAGGAAGATAATAAATCACTGACCATTATTGGATCAAGAATCTTTGGCATATGCTCTATAATAGTATGAGGCATCCTGTCAGGTATGATAAGTTGCCGACTCGTGTTTATGGCATGTTTTATTCCAGTGTGGACGCACCCTTAAATATTGAAAATTTCTCATAATAGCATTTTCCTAGATGCCACACTCTTCCAAAATAATCCGAATTTCTACCAAATATCAAATGAAGTTATTTTTGCACACCTTTACGTACGAGATATATATTATGAGAGAGAGAGAGAGAGAGAGAGAGAGAGAGAGAGAGAGAGAGAGAGAGAGAGAGGTGGATAGGAGACACTCAGATAAAAACTGTAGTTTATACCGGTTTCACAACCTGCAAGCATGAGAGAGAGAGAGAGAGAGAGAGAGAGAGAGAGAGAGAGAGAGAGAGAGAGAGGTGGATAGAAGGAGACACTTAGTTAAAAACTGTAGTTTATACCGGCTTCACAACCTGCGTATGAGAGAGAGAGAGAGAGAGAGAGAGAGAGAGAGAGAGAGAGAGAGAGAGAGAGAGAGAGAGAGAGAGAGGTTAAGTATACCTTAGTTTAACCAGACCACTGAGCTGATTAACAGCTCTCCTAGGGCTGGCCCGAAGAATGAGATTTATTTTACGTGGCTAAAAACCAATTGGTTACCTAGCAACGGGACCTACAGCTTATTGTGGAATCCAAACCACATTACAGCGAGAAATGAAATTCTATCAACAGAAATAAATTCCTCTTTATTCTTCATTGACCGGTCGGAGATTCGAACTCGCGGCGCAGAGTGCTAGCTGAGAACGGAACCCACCCGCCCAATGAGGAACGAGAGAGAGAGAGAGAGAGAGAGAGGTGGATGGATTGGGTGGATAAAAGGCCATGGATAAAGGCCATGGTTAATAACTGTACGTTTATTCCGGCTACACAGCCTGCATATGAGAGAGAGAGAGAGAGAGAGAGAGAGAGAGAGAGAGAGAGAGAGAGAGAGAGAGAGAGGTGGATGGGAGGGTGGATAGAAGGCCATATATGGTTAATAACTGGACCTTTATTCCAGCTTCACAACCTGCACATGAGAGAGAGAGATGGTTGAGGTGGATAAGAGACACATAACTAATAATTGTAGCTTATTCCGGCTTCACAACCTGCATACAGAGAGAGAGAGAGAGAGAGAGAGAGAGAGAGAGAGAGAGAGAGAGAGAGAGAGAGAGAGAGAGAGAGAGAGAGGACGGACGGGGATAGAAGGCCATACATAGTTAATAATTGTATCTTATTCCAACTTCACAACTAGCATATGAGAGAGAGAGAGATGGGATGTAATACTAACTTTATCTTATCTAATTACTTGAAGATATATAATGGAGAGAGAGAGAGAGAGAGAGAGATGTGGGTGGGGTATGGTGGATGGACAGGGTATGCATTTTTGATAACTATATCCTGTTTGGTGTTGGTCCACACGCCAAGGTAATTCTCGAAATGAACATGAAGACAAATAAAGCATTTAAAACACTATTAAAAACCTACATCGTAAGAACGAACAGTAATATGGAAAGTCATGAGTCATGAATGATTTCAGAAACGACTGGAAGGTTCCCACGATTCGTCTGCTTCTGTTTTCGCAAGCGTAACACATCTGAAATGAGATCATTTTCGTGATGCTCAACCTTACTATGGAAGGCCCCATGCAAGGTCACCGACTGGAAGCCGAAACCTGCCCTGAGCCTACAGCGGAATATAAAGGCGTCTTCCTCCTGTCGTGATATCACTCAGGCACACCACCTTCCACTCTTTGCAACGTCTGTCTGATCTATTTCTGCAAATTAACCATGAAGGTTTTTGCTCTATGTGGTGAGTGTTTCAGTTGTGAAATATCGATTTCTTACAGTATATTCTTTTGTAAAAACTGTTTTGAACTTTTATCTAAAGGGTAGATTTAAACACTGCGATTTTCAGTACATAAAACAGTGGTTGATACCTCCACTTCCGACTGAATATTCCTAGAGAAGTACCGAAGAAATATTCTGGAAAAAATTCTCTTCTCACCTACCCTCTATTAGTGTAACAGCTTTGATACAAGTTATAATAACACTGATTACCAAAAAATAACCAAAAAATAATAATTTCATTTAGTATACAGGTAACAACATTAAGTACATAAGTAATGTATCAATAAATATATAATATGAAACCTTGAGGCTCGATGAAAATACTTAACACCGATACATAACCAATCAACACTGACATAAATTCCAGAAATCCTAATTTATTCCTTATTCTTCCAGCTCTCTTCGCCTACGCATCAGCAGACAGAAGGCCACCAAGCAATGGTTATGGAGCCCCACCACCATCTCCAAGCAATGGTTATGGAGCTCCACCAAGCAGTGCTTATGGACCTCCAAGGAACGGCTATGGTGTAGACCCACTTGCTGTCTTGGCAAAAAACATCCCGGGAGGTGGTGTTCCTGGTGTCGATTATCCCGTCTTATCCTCTGTCCCTGACACCGGATTCGACTGCAATGCTCAAAATGTCCCTGGGTATTACGCTGACACTGACCCAGAAGCTGGCTGCCAGGTCTTCCACATCTGCCAGAACAGGCCCAGTGGACGTCGCCAGCAGGACTCCTTCCTCTGCCCCAACGGCACCATCTTCAACCAAAAGTATTTGGTGTGTGACTGGTGGTTCAACTTCGACTGCGCTGACGCTGAATCCTTCTACTCGGTAAATGAACTCATTGGGGTCGTTCCTTATGGATATGGAAAGAGTAATGGCAATGGGAACAATGGCTATGGCTCCAATGGAAATGGCAATGGCAACAATGGCTATGGCTCCAACGGAAATGGTAATGGCAACAATGGCAACGGTAGAAGAAATAATGGCTATGGTTCCAATGGACGCCGAAATGGTAAGAAAAATGGCAATGGCAAAAGGAACGGCAATGCAAATGGTAATGGTTATGGGGCAAATGGTAATGGAGCTGCTGTTTCCCCAAAGATATTTATGGCCCACCTGCCGCCCCTAACAATGGCTATGGAGCACCTGCTGCTCCAAGCAATGCTTATGGAGCTCCCGAAGACCCTTCTTCCGCATATGGAGCTCCATTTTAAACAACCTGAGGATCACGGCATGATTCGGCAAGATCGTTTTTGTTTTCCTTTCTCCTTACTACTGACTTCTCACAAAGTGGATTTCTAGAAATATTATATATTTATGTAAATTAAATATGAAAGCGTACACATACTTTTATTTACCCCCAAAAAACAATCAATGAAAAAATTTTCATCATTTAAATCTATGGTCAATGCGATGTCAGTTTTCATACATCAGTCAACCAATTCCATATTTTCCTAAGAATCGCATAATACGTTTAAAATAAACCCTGTCATTTAGTAATGATTGCGTTACATGGATATTCAACCTGATTTTCCAGCATCAAAATTAACAAGTAAAGAATGCGCCGAAGTTTCTTCGGCGCAATCGAGTTTTCTGTAAATCGTATAATCAAGGCCACCGAAAATAGAACTATCTTTCGGTGGTCTCGGTATAATGTTGTATGAGCCGCGGCCCATCAAACTTTAACCACGACCCTGTGGTGGCCTAGCCTATATCGTTGCCAGAAGCACGATATGGTTAACTTCAGCCTTAAATAAAAAAAAAAACTGAGGCTAGAGGGCTGCAATTTGGTATGTTTGATGATTGGAGGGTGGAAGATCAAAATACCAGCCCTCTGCTCTAGCCTCAGTAGTTTTTAAGATCTGAGGGCGGACAGAAAAAGTGCGGACAGACAGACAAAGCCGGCACAATAGTTTTCTTTTACAGAAAATTAACAATGGTTGAAGCAATATATTCTCTCAAAAATATCAGACATTTAGGGTCCTGATATAATATCTTTTTAAATTTATCATCCACAGTCAATGAACAATAAGAAAAAACCTTGAAGATAGTTACAGCAAAAGATCTACATGCTTAAATATTAAGTAATAAAAACATCAGTAATTTAGTATAAATTCATTAGTATCTAGTTTATCAAGTAATACTAGCAATAATAATTATACAAGGGATATTTTAAAAGTCTTTGGGCATGAATAACTTAACTGATATTTCTGAGCCTTACTATTCATTATCATCATCATTATTCAGTGAGTCTCGCTTACCTTTGTTCTTTTAAATCTTTTCTAGAGACGGGAGTTTTGGGAAAGGAAAAAAACATACAGTATGCCCCTATAGGTGTTTACTTTCTTGCAGCTTCAACCTGTCTAAGCTTAGGAGTTAAATTTGGGATGTTGACTAGTCTAAGTTTCATCAGCAATAATAATAATAATAATAATAATAATAATAATAATAATAATAATAATAACATTGTCAACAATAATGACTATGACGTCATATAATAATGATGATGATAATTATATATATATATATATATATATATATATATATATATATATATATATATATATATATAGATAGATAGATAGATAGATAGATAGATAGATAGATAGATAGATAGATATATGGGTAATAAAGTTTCCTCTTCTTCATAACTGTGCTTCTCTTGGCTCTGGTCAATTTTCGGTTAAAACAGAATGTACCTTTAGTAACGTCATTTCAGATGTTCCCCAAGGTAGTGTTCTAAGATCTTTGTTATCTATTATCCGTACTACTGACACGCTGCAAGGTCTGGAGAGCAAACTGAATGCATACGCCGATGATGCTTCTCCTCCAGCTGCTGTTCCTTCTCCGTGCCTTTGGTCTGTGATTGAAGAATCCTTGAATAAGGATTTGGCACTTATTCAGGAGTGGAGTAGGCTTTGGGGCATTAAGCTCAATCCTTCTAAAATTCAAAATATGATTGTCGATTAAAAAAACTTCTGCCTTTGCATTCTGATTTACATTTAAACGGCACGGTTTTAAATGTCAGTGACTCATTTAAGATTATACAGGTGTTACTTTTGATAGGAAATTGACTTTTGAGAAGAACAAAAGTAATGTTGCTTCCTGTTTCTCAAAAAGTTGGCATTTTGCCAAATATTTCAGAATGTTTCGGGACGAAGCTATTTTATACGTTTTTACTCTTTTCTTCTCCCTTGTTTGGTGTATTGTTCTTTAGTGTAGTCTTCTGGTGGATGACTCATCTCAACTCTTAATGTTGACTAGTGGCCTAGTCGTAAAGTAAGCACATTATGTGTGTTGAATTTAATGTACTACATTGTCAAACATCCTCTGCACTCTTCTTTGTCTGACATAGTTGTTTTTATTTTTTTCTTTCTTTAAATTTTCAGCTGAAAACCCTTAAAGACAGTCAACCGGCTACAAACCCACAAGGGCTCCAAACGGAAAGCAATAGGAAAGGGTGATGAATAATTACATATATGAGGCAATAGGAAATAAAACTGATACCCCTGAAATTCAATAGACGTCAGCAGAGAGCAGGAATGAATTTACCCCTCGCTTAAATATTTGGAGATCAGGAGATTCCACAACTGCATTTGGCAAAACTTCCATATTTTAGTTATAGCAAGAAGAAACTACTAAGAAAGTGACAAACTGTTTGCAGCAGTAGCCTGCCTAGTGTTGGGAGCAAATCCCGCTAGGTCAGGTAAAAATGAACATTGAGGATGTTTTCGCTATAGTACATTTTATGCAACAAACATAATGAACTTACTTTACGTCTATGCCACAAGTCAGCATTTAGAGTTGGCGCAATAAACTTAACTGATGCCATAACTTTAACCAAGAGTTTGAGTTGAGAGTCAGCACCAGAAGACCACATTGAAGAACAGTACTGGAGAATATGGAATAAGAAAAATTAAAATTATTAGATATAATAGCTTCACGAAACATTCGAAAACACTTCTGCAAAATACCAACTTTTTGAGAAACAGAGAAAGCAATATTACGTACATGTTTCTAAAGAAAAAAAGTCCATTTCTTTTCAAAAGTTACCCCTGAAATCTTAAAAAATATCTCTGACATTTAAAACTGTACTATTTAAATGCAAATCATGATGCAAAGGCAAAACTTTTCTGGATCGACTATCATTCTCTGAGTTTTAGATGGGCTGAGGCTCATGACCCAAAGCCTACTCCACTCATGAATGCGTGCCAGATCTCTATTCAAGGATACTGCAACCACAGACTTAAAGCGTAGAGAAAGAACAGCAGCTAGAAGAATAGCATTATTAGCGTATGCAATCATTTTGTTCTCCAGACCTTGCTACATGTCACCTAGCACAGATAATAAATTGCAAAGGCCCAAGAACACTACATTGCGGAACACCTAAAATGACATTACTAAAGCTACTATGCGGGCCATCAACACAGACTCTTTGGCCTTTGCCTATTAAATATTCAGTTAAATATTAATTAAGGATCCACCAATTCCAAATAATCTTAACTTGTAGACAAGAGCTCCATGATTCACTAGGCAGACTGCTGCTGCAAACACTGTGTTGTTTTTTAGTATTAAGTTTAATACTATTCGGTTTGCTAGGCGTTTTATCTGGGCTACAACTAAACTGTGGAAGTTTGACTGGGGCAGTTGTGGAATCCTCTGATCTCCAAATGTCAGATATTTCCCTTCCCATTTAAATCCACTTCGTGGGGTACGTACTAAATCAGTTTCTAAGGTCGTGCCCAAACTGCAGTAAAAAAAAATGTCATAAAATCACGCTGACAACTTATTGCATACATATCTGCAACAAGTTGAAACAAGTCAACGACCGTAAGTGGATAACGAATCCTTGGGAGTTCCGGATAATCGCAAGTGGCACTGGTTACGACCGCCAAAAGGTCGCCGACTTTTATTCAAAATGTTTGTGATGTATTGGCGATAAGTCATCGACATGCGTTTATGACAAGTTTTACTGCAGTGTGGACACTACCTGCAACAAATGTTTGAAATCTCTAATAATATTTTCGCAGATGCCACACTACACTACTCCCAAGGAATCTGAATTTCTATCAATACCAAATGAATTTTTTCCTACTTCTTTAGGTAAGAAATATGTACAAAGAGAGAGAGAGAGAGAGAGAGAGAGAGAGAGAGAGAGAGAGAGAGAGAGAGAGATAATCAGTAATTGTACTTTAGAGCTTTAGATAGAGTGGGTGGATACGTGACCTTACATAATCAGTAATTGTACTTTACTTCAGCTTTACAACTTACATATGAGAGAGAGAGAGAGAGAGAGAGAGAGAGAGAGAGAGAGAGAGAGAGAGAGAGAGAGAGAGAGAGAGAGAGAGGTGGGTGAATAGGACATAATTATAACTTTATCTCATCTAAACTGAAAACTTGAAGACATAATGCAGAGAGAGAGAGAGAGAGAGAGAGGTGGGTGAATAGGGCATGGTTATAATTTTATCTCATCTAAACTAAAAACTTGAAGATATATAACGCAGAGAGAGAGAGAGAGAGAGAGAGAGAGAGAGAGAGAGAGAGAGAGAGAGAGAGAGAGCGAGAGAGAGAGAGAGAGGTGGGTTGGGTAGATAGAACATACATTTATAATAACTCTTTCCTTTTTTAATGTTAATAACGTGCAGATGACGGGGGTGATCCTTTCGCTTCCGGAATAAGGGAGTGACCCTCACAACAAAGCAATTCTCGAAATGGCCATAAAGACAAATAAAATATATAAATAAAAATCCCAAAACACGCCTATATAATAGAAATCAACCCACATATAGTAAGGGTTGTGAATTACTTCACAGATGAATGTATATCTTTCCCATGATTCGCATGCTTCAGTTTTCGTAAGCGTAACACTTCAGAAATGAGATCATTTTCGTGATGCACAACGTTGCTATGGAAGGCCCCATGCAAGGTCACCGACTGGAAGCCG
This sequence comes from Macrobrachium rosenbergii, assembly GCF_040412425.1. Classification (NCBI taxonomy): domain Eukaryota; kingdom Metazoa; phylum Arthropoda; class Malacostraca; order Decapoda; family Palaemonidae; genus Macrobrachium; species Macrobrachium rosenbergii. Next base: position 23,257,031 of record NC_089791.1, on the reverse strand, counting down.
AAACCTGCCCTGCACCACCAGCAGAATATAAAGGCGTCTTCCTCCTGTCGTGATATCACTCAGGCACACCACCTCCCACTCATTGCAACTTCCGTCTGATCTGTTTCTGCAAGTCAATCATGAAGGTTCTTGCTCTTTGCGGTGAGTACCTCATCTCGAAAATAGAATTTTCTTAAAGTATATTCCTATGAGAAAGCTGTTTTGAAATTTTATCTGAGGGTCGACCAAAACAATAGGCTTCTGAATATCTAAAACAGTGGATGATGCGTGCTTTTCACTTCTGACTGATTTCTGCTAAAGCTGTAACGACGAAAGGTTCTCAAAATATTCAATATTCACCTACCTTTTTCAATATAACAGTTTTGATATTAACACAGATTGTCGAAGAAAATTTCATTTAGTACAAAAAAATGCAATATTTAGAGGTACTCATGTAATTAACAAAGACAATGAAAATGTGAGACTCGGTGATATAATGTAACACCACTACCTAACAGCTGTTTGTACTTCTGACAAACACAGACATCAATTCTATTTATCCTGACTTAGTCCTATTCTTCCAGCTCTCTTTGCCTACGCATCAGCAGACAGGAGGCCACCACCAAGCAATAGTTATGGAGCTCCACCAAGTGCTCCAAGCAATGGGTATGGAGCTCCTCCAAGCAATTCTTATGGACCCCCAAGGAACGGCTATGGAGTAGACCCACTCGCTGCCTTGGCAGAAAACATCCCTGGAGGTGGTGTTCCTGGTGTCGATTATCCAGTCTTATCCTCTGTTCCTGACACCGGATTCGACTGCAATGCCCAGAATGTTCCTGGATATTATGCCGACACTGACCCTGAAGCTGGCTGCCAGGTCTTCCACATCTGCCAGAACAGGCCCAGTGGACGCCGTCAGAAGGACTCCTTCCTCTGCCCCAACGGCACCATCTTCAACCAACAGTACCTCGTTTGCGACTGGTGGTTCAACTTCGACTGTGCTGACGCCGAAGACTTCTACTCAGTAAATGAACTCATTGGAGTCGTTCCTTATGGATATGGGAAAGGTAATAGCAATGGCAACAATGGCTATGGGTCTAACGGCAATGGTAACAGAAACAATGGCTATGGTTCCAATGGAAGCCGAAATGGCAAGAAGAACGGTAATGGTAAGAGGAACGGCAATGGAAATGGCAATGGTTATGGCGCAAATGGCAACGGTGCTGCCGTTTCCCCAAGCGATATTTATGGACCACCTGCTGCCCCTAGCAATGGCTATGGAGCTCCTGCTGCTCCCAGTGACGCTTATGGAGCCCCCGAAGAACCTTCTGATGCCTACGGAGCTCCTTTCTAAATGAATAAACACATTTGCGCCACTCGAAGCTGACCCTGTTTCCGACATTTTCCCAGATATGAATCTACGGTGAAATGGTGTTATAATAAAATTATACTATATTTATGTAAATAAAAATACAACATTCACTTAAGCTTTTAATCATCCATTCAACAGATATAACTGAAAATGCCGCTCCTTTTAAAATAACAAATCCCTGTTCAGTTTTAATAATCTGACTGGAGTAATGTATCTTTTTATGGTTCATTCTGTTTGCCACCCTGATACCAGCGACTTATTTCGGTCAAACCAAATTATGCAAATTACCTGCGTTTTAAGTTACAACAGAATTTACATTTTCTGAAGGTTTTCAATACAAAGAGTCATAGGCCTAAGCATTTTCATGATATATACAAAAAATAATGTTACAATTTTCACGCAGTAGTATCATGTAAAGATTACAAGTATATATTTCCTATTACATATCGCAAACTGTTCTAGGGAGTCATTTAATTTGTTTAGGCATTTCAAAAATTTTTATGCAATTAAGGCCGCCACTAACGTTCAGTTATACCTGAGCAGTTATGCCTGCACAGTCGGCCTGTACAGGTAAAACTGAACCCACTAACGATCAGTTATGCCAGATAACAGGAAATCCTTAGTAGCTATCACTGGATCAAAGAACAAAAAAAAATTACTAAATGAAGAATTCTAAAACATTATTTCTACAACATACCGTTTACCAAAGATCACTTGTTTTGTGCACAATTCACTGTTCTCAAGACAGTGATAAACAGATGAGAAGAAAGTAGCCCACTCAGCTAAAAGAATCAGTGCATAAATTAAATTTACATAAATATCAACTAACCTAACATCCTTGAGTGGATAACTACAACAAACAACCAAGAAACAACTATCGGCTTAAAAAAAAACTAATTTAAATAATAAAAATACCAATATCGTCTCCATAGTAATTACATCTTCCGCATGAAATAAAAATATGAGAAAATCTAAGAAAAACAATGATAAAAATAAAAATCATTAGAATTACCATGACAAACTTTATTATGAGATTGTTTTTAGGGGTTCAGGAGGCAAATTCGTGTTAATGTAAGTCCATTTAAGAGAAAAAAAAATGGTAGCTTATGGAATAATCACATCGATATATGGAAACACGAAAGAGTGAGAAATTGGAGAAATTGATCTTATGCGTAAATAATCTGTTTGCGGTGAGAAAATGGGATAAAAAGTATTGGTAAAAGGTGTATATATTTTTATGGGGCAAGCAGGAGGGGTGGTAAAAAAAATATGAAAGGACAAGGGGACAGAATTGTTTGAAATTAAAGGCAAATAATTAGCAGAATGATCAAGAAGCAGGTTAATGTCCGGTTACAAAAAGAAGACATCAGAGTGTTTAGCGAATGTATTTTAAATAAAAAAAAAAACCTATTATGTTTGATTCTGAGACCTTTGAGATTTTAGTCTTTACAACTGACGCGTCAGTTCTCTATGAAAATGAAATAAGAAAATATTTTAGACTCGACGATGCAATATTTTATCATTTTATATCTCGCCCCATGGTACGGAATGAAGCAGCTGACAGTCGTAAAATGAAGTTATTTGGGTGTGAGGTTGGTTCAAGTAAAACCAGCTACATTTATTTATTGATTTCTTACTGTAAATCCGGTTCATGTTGTACTAACAGTGTACCTAATCATTCTAATTGTTTGGAAGTACTTGATCTTACCGAACAGTCCAAGTTCTTTTTATGCAATATTCTGCTGCTGCAAGGAATTCAAGAATGATCTGTAGGACATTCCATAACAAACGGATGATAGCGCATAAAGTCTCTTCTTCTGTCACTGTTCAAATACAGTTCTTCAACCTATGACCCTAACATTATCCCGGGACCTCCATCTTTTAAACAAAATAAGTGTAGATGGGAAATTTGTCTTCAATAAATTGTGTTGTTTAGACCAGATTATTATTATTATTATTATTATTATTATTATTATTATTATTATTATTATTATTATTATTAAGCATCCAGTCTTATGGAAGGAGAAGGAAGCCTCTGAACTTTCAAAGAAAGCTTTCACGTAACGATGGCCATTTGTAAAAGCAGGAGAGAATAAAATGAAAGGATTTGAAATGTATATGAGTACAAAGAAAAATAAGCAGGTTTTAGACGCGGGCTGTAATTTCAAGTAATAAACAATTTCACAATCATTTTATCCAGCAAAAAAATTATCAATAAACTTTGTTACAATTAAAAAAAAAAAACTATCTACTGGACTAATATAAATACGTAACTAAATATCAGCTACAAAAGGAAGAAATGCCAGATTGGACCTCAAAAACCATGGAACCCGAACCCAAGGTTGTGGAAAGCCACGGTATGGAGGTTATGGCACAGACAGTTATGAGGGCAGTCACTTAGACTTATGCTTGATACTTTTTCGGAATCTTTATTTCTACAGGGAACAGTTACTACCGCTCTTGCTTTAAGATATTCAAGTTATAATCTACGTGACTGAAATGATACACATGCATACATACATACATACATACTTACACACACACATATATATACTGCATACACATAACACACACACACACACACACACACACACACACACACACATATATATATATATATATATATATATATATATATATATATATATATATATATATATATATATATATATATATATATATATTCATATATAAGGTCAACCAAGGCTTAATGGAATTGCCCAAGAACTGCTTGTAGAAGACCTGAATCGGAGAATTCTCCTGAATTACAAACACACTCACTTTGTTAGTTAGAATTTCTAACATTTAACTATGATAAAATTATTCGACAGAGAAAGAGAGAGAGGGGAGAGCTGTTAAATAAAAAAAGACTCATAATGAACTGTCAAAACTTTCTGGAAATAAAGGGGTTGCACCAGTGAACTGCAGTGTGTTCCAAACACCAAGAAAACATTGAAATGAAAATAAAGACCGAAACAAAATGCAAGATGAAAATAGAAATCGAAACGAAAATACCAAATTGAAAATGCTCATGACATACAGCTTATTTCAATAGTACTTAACGGTCACGCTTACGTAAAGAAATCGACAACCATCAGAAAATGATACTAAAATACGCAAAGCAATAGATTACTTAACCAAGATTGTATCTTTTCCACGATTTTTATTCATGTTTTCACAAGCGTAACGTTCCCGAAATCAGATCATTTTCGTGGTGGGCAACCTTGCTATAGAAGCAAGCGACCGTGCAAGGTCACCCAGATGAAGCCGAAATCTGCCCCTGGGGCACCTGGAGAATATAAAGGCGACTCTCTTCCATCGTAGTATCACTCTGCTACGGCGCCCTACTCTCTTTAGAGCTTCCTGAGCATTCCTGCTGAGAAATCATGAAGGGTCTTGTTCTTTGTGGTGAGTAGCTTAACTTTTAAAGATCGTTTTCTTATATTGCAGTAGGTCTATATTCCTGGAAAAGATTCACAGTCTTCGTGGTACCGGCCAACTACAGTCTTTCCTTCTTTAAATTTTCTGGTATACTCCTGTACAGTCTATGAAATTTTTTGTTCATGTTGATTCACTAACTTTGAAAGATCAGAATTTTACCTCACAGATTGTTCATTTTGAAAAAAAAATCTACATGTGGAAGGGTAAGGTATTCTTATTTAAAAATTTACATTTTGAAGATTTATAACATGTCAAAAAATCCTATATATGGCAATCAATTTCAGCCAAAAAAATGATTAACATAATTATTCCCACATATTCAGTTATGGTATTAATATCAACGAAACACTTCATCCCTGAAATGTTATACCAACAAAAACAGATAATTTGGCCTATCAGAAAATGAAATTTTTCTGACTACAAGAATATTTCAAAGTAACAATAAAGATTAAACACCAACAGACAACTAGTTGACAGAGAGAAAGCAGTTCTAACCTGTGTGATGAAAATATCGGCCAAAATATTCCACTAACAATTTACTCATTTACTTTCTAGCCCTCTTGGCCGTCACATCCGCAGACAGAAGACCACCACCAAGCAATGGGTATGGAGCTCCACCAAAACCTCCAAGCAATGGGTATGGAGCTCCACCAAGCAATTCTTATGGACCTCCAAAGAACGGCTATGGAGTAGACCCACTTGCTGCCTTGGCAGAAAACATCCCAGGGGGTGGTATTCCTGGTGAAGATTATCCCGTCTTAGCCTTTGTTCCTGACACCGGGTTCGACTGCAATGCCCAGAATGTCCCGGGTTATTACGCTGACACTGACCCCGAAGCTGGCTGCCAGGTCTTCCATATTTGCCAAGACAGACCCAATGGACGCCGTCAGCAGGACTCCTTCCTCTGCCCCAACGGCACCATCTTCAACCAACAGTACCTCGTCTGCGACTGGTGGTTCAACTTCGACTGCGCTGATGCTGAGGACTTCTACTCAGTCAACGAGCTCATTGGAGTTCAGCCTTATGGTTATGGAAAAAGCAATGGCAATGGAAATGGCAATAATGGTTATGGTTCTAATGGAAATAAAAATGGTAACAACGGTTATGGCTCAAATGGCAATGGTAATGGAAACAATGGCTATGGCTCCAATGGAAATGGTAATGGAAATAATGGCTATGGCTCCAATGGAAATGGTAATGGCAACAATGGCTATGGCTCCAACGGAAATGGTAAGAACGGCAACGGGAAAAGAAATAATGGCTATGGCTCCAATGGAGGTCGAAATGGTAAGAAAAATGGCAATGGCAAGAGGAACGGAAATGGAAATGGTAATGGTTATGGAGCAAATGGCAATGGAGCTGCCGTTTCCGCCAACGATATTTACGGACCACCTGCCGCTCCCAGCAATGGCTACGGAGCACCTGCGGCTCCAAGCAACGGTTATGGAGCACCCCAGGCCCCTTCTTCCGCCTATGGAGCTCCTTTCTAAATGCACCTGAAAAACGCTAAACGTATTTGGCATCTGTTGCTCGCTTCTGTTTTTAATTATGTTCAATGTGGATCTCGAACTGAATATTGTTATGCTGACATTATAATATATATTTATGTGCAATAAACACAGCAGAACAAAACTTATTTTAATCTCCCGCGAAACAAAACCAACACACAAATTACTGTCATTTTCAAATTTACTAAATATCACAAAACCACGACACAAATTATCGTAATTTTCAAATTTACTAAATGTCACAAAACCAAGACACAAATTATCGTAATTTTCAAAACAACTAAATACCACATAGATTACAGAAGGATCTATTATTCTAATCTCCCATGACACAAAAGTAAGTCAACAATTATCGTAATTTTCAAAATCTACTAAATATCACAGATTCCAAAGGACTTCTTATTTTAATATCCCAAAACCAAGGCAAACATTTTCGTAGTTTTCAAACGTTACTAAGAGAGGATGTCTTTATTTATTCTCCGATAAACAATTGAGAAGCAAAAATTATCGTAATTCTGAAAAACTACTAAATATAACATAGATTCAAAATTATTCCTCATTCTAACTTCCCACAAAACTGAGACAAAAATCCGTCTATCAAAAAATACTAAATATTATATAAAAATATAAAATTATTTACTTTTAAGACAGAAATGTAAGGTAATTTTCTTTGGATGCCGATTTATTGTAAGCTAAATTTAAAAACGTAAGTTATTCACTGTGTTAATCTTGTACACAATTAGCACACACATAAGGTATAATGGATCTTCAGTGGAAAAAATATTTTGAATATCCTAATCTCTGTCAGACCCTTAGTTTCTTAATACGGAATGATGATATCGCGACAGCAAATTCATCCTTAATGAAAAAATCTTTAAAAAGAAAAATTAATATAGAAATACTCAAAGTACCCGAATTTCTGTTGAAAAAGTTTTCCCAACAATAATGGTCAAATGATCTCATTCTCTTTCTATTTGAATTGCTATATTTACGAACATCGAACTTCGTTACAAGAATGTTCTTGGTAAAACTGGGGGAATTCTAAAAACAGTCAATATAAAATTTCCAGTGATTATCAATAATTCTAAAAAAAAGTATCGCTACTTATTATGGACGAAATGGAATACAAAGCCCAGCAGGTATCATGCACGCTGCAAAGAACCTTAAGTAATGCCTACAGTGCACCGCATGAGGTGCACCGACAGCACTACCCCACTACGGTGGATATCAATAAATCATCCGTAAAAGGAAATAAAAATTAGTGAATAGTCGTAAATAAATCAATGAAACCCGAGCACGCTAACACCTCACAGGGATAAGAATGAAAAAGTCGACCTCATGTTGAGAGGGTCATCCTATCCCAATGAAAATTTTATATCAATTTGATTAATTTTTTTTTAATCAATTCACTGCAATCTTTGCAGCCCACAGACCAATGGCTTCCTTGTGTCCATGCTTAGTCCAAGCCCGAGGGGAAACAAGAACAAGTAGAAAATGAAGAAGAGACGGATTCAACACTGAAGGAAGCACTGTACCCACTTTTTTTTCGGAAAATGTAAGATTTAAGTCAGGAAAACGGAAGTCGTAACAAAATTTCACAGCTTCGTAGTCGAGGGAAAGAGACAGTGAGCCGTGACTTTAAAATACAATGCATAATACTGATAAAGGGGTTTACCTTTTTATTACCAGTTATCTGGCGTTACATATAGATAAAGGGCTATTATTATCATCTATTCGAAGGGCTGGAAAACGTGTAATACTGACGTCGTGATCCGGATAAGTTACCGTTAACCACTGCGCCGTGTATCATCACATCAATCAGACGGACGAAGTGGGTATGAATGGCGGCCGACCAGTCACGCAATTTCTATAGTCAGGTCTACGTCGTCTGTGCTTGCAGCAATGTCACTGATGATCTACAGGTGATATGAAAAAGGAATGGCTTCCTGTTAGAATAGCTTAAAAAATTGTATTAGTGGAAATAAACCAATAATAGTTCCGAAAATCACATAAACTGATATTAGGAGAAGTTTACAAAAGTTTCATTTAAAACCTACTATGGTAAACATGGAAAGGGAAAACCAAGATATAGTAAATATTACCAAGTCTTAGGCATTTTACCAATTTGCTTAATCTTCATGAAATAAAATGCATAATGAGTCATCTTTTCCTAATAAATATTGATTACCCTTTCTCTGGATGACAACAGTACAACAGATTTTGCACCGCTGTATACTGTTAATATATGAAATTAACCTTCTTGATTCACTGCTTAACAAAAATTTTTTATCAATACTATAGTTAACGTTAAGTCATGCATTCCATATTTCTTTTATATTTGTTGTTTTCGTGGTAATTATAAATTAGAACACATAAACAACTCGACGATAAAATTAGCAATCCTCAGCATCAAGGTAACAAACTAAACTTATATCACAATAATAAATGTTCTGTATTAGCTCACTAAATGGAAGCTCGTGTTCAACAGAAGTACGATAAAAAAAATGGACGGACGAAAGACAATTACTATCAATAAAGTTCTATAAAAATCACGAACGTTATTACGAGCGTAATGTTCGCAATGAATTGGGAAACTAGAAAACTTACGATTAGAAATAAAATTAGACCACTTTCAAGATTTCGAGACCAACTTTCCACGCCAACTCACACATGGAGAATTCCACACCCAATCAAACATGGGGACCTCCACACACAGTCACGCATGGAGAATTCCACAGCCAATCATACATGGAGAATTTCACACCCAATCACACATGGAGAATTACACGCCCAATCACACATGGAAAATTCCACACCCAATCATACATGGAGAATTCCACACCTAATCACACAAGGAGAATTCCACACCCAATCGTGCATGGAGAATTCCACACCTAATCACACAAGGAGAATTCCACACCCAATCATACATGGAGAATTCCACACCCAATCACACATGAAGAATTCCATACCCAATCACACATGGAGAATTCCATAACCAATCGCACACGGAGAACTCGTTAGCGAGATGAGTCTCCCACACGACTTCCATCTTCCCTTTCTGATCAATTTCAAAACCCGATCAGTCTCGTGGCGCAAGACCTCGCTACCGTTAGCGCCATGTGGGGTCACCTGTCAGGTCCAGAATCAACGTTCGAGCATGGAGCATACTGCGAGCATAGTGGCCCAAATTTTGCTCACGCGGCGAAATTACAAAATTACATTAGTTCAAATTTCTTCTGCTTCCCTTTGTCCAGAAATCAACCGTGAAAGTTTGCGTAACCTGTCGTTGTTATATTTCATAACATGACGACTGCGTCGGATAAGGTAACCGAGTTTCAATACTTCTTTGTGAGCAGTTCATAAAATAACAAGGTTGGGGTGTTGACATGTTTTGAATGCATTCTCGGCGTTTTGTTATCCCTTCACAAAGTCCAAATTCCCGATCCTTGGTGAGCTTCCTAAAAGCTGGCTACACTCATTTTTCATGCCAGGAAATTCATTCCCAACTGTTGTTTCTACAATTTTAGCCTCATGTTTCAAACCATAGGAAAAAGATGCTCAAACATATATAAAGTTCTCCTGTTATGCCACCCTCCGCCCAAGAGATTCACGTCTTGAAAGTAACCACCGCACTGTATTCATAATCCCTTCCAAAACGGTGGGATTTTCCCTACTTTACCATCAATTCTTCCAATTTTTTTTTTTATCTCAGAAGCCACTAACCTCCCTCATCTTCACGACACCTCGAGATTCCCCAAGTCTTCCCTGTCTCCCATAAACTGGCCTTATTCACCTTCAACACTAAGGAAAAAAGATGATATCGCACAGGTAGCCACGATAATCCTCTTCCCAGTTGACCTTCCCAGCTTTATGGTTTGAAAAACACCATTCTTTATCACAATACCTAAAGTCCTCAACTGAGAGGGAATGATTAATTAAACGCTATGAGAAGTTTTCATACGTCATCAGGATTGAAATTCCATTATGTTACCAGGTAATGGTAATCAAGGTTACAATTCAAAAGAATAGTTCAAGAGATTCTTTATTTGAGAATATTCTACTTCAATTTCACGCATGCAAATCTGCATCTGCACTAGCCTAAAGCATTTAGTGCAAATAATTTTTGAAACAATACTTACACCTCTGATCTGCGTAACTACTGACGCCACTTTATATTGAAACAACCTAATCTTACTAAAAAAGTTTTATAAAACGAATGAAAATGAATCCTGCATATTATTTCCACACGATTATTTAAACCATGTCAGGGGGGCAAACGTTTTAGAGATAACTGATATGCAGGAAAAAAATTTGTTGAAGTGATATCACTAAGTGAAGATATACTGCTGAAATTACTCGTAATATAAAAATTTAAATTCTTTCTACTGAAATAATTTAAATTCTTTCTACTGAAATAATTTAATTCTCTCTACTGAAATAGTTTAAATTTATTTCCTGAACGCATAAAATAATATCAAAGTTGGTTTTTAATAGTGAAGTGCTTGAGATTACTTTGAGACAAAATATTTTACATCAAATAATTTTAAATTTCCTTCATAAATTTAACTAATGTAAATAGAATCTTGGCATGAGAGAGAGAGAGAGAGAGAGAGAGAGAGAGAGAGAGAGAGAGAGAGAGAGAGAGAGATTCACTAATGGTTATGAGTGAAATTTCGACATTTAGTAAAACCTAAGCTACATAATTATACAATTTACACCTAGTGGAATATAAGTCATTGCAATTTAATGCAAACGCAGCAATGACTGTTATCGTCTTGTATCAATAAAATTCACATGAAAAAATATTCATTCCTGTCTACTCATAATAAAATAATAAATGAACTTTTTCTTGTGTTATCGAAACAGTTAGAGATCAACAGTTCGGTGCTAACTTCACAACGGATATTGGCCAATTCATGAATCTCTTCAAGATACTTTGCAATGAACATTTTTTTATAAAATTACATTGCCATGAAAATTTAAAGAAGTGCAACATATTTCTAAATCTCTTCCCACGAATTTCGAGCTTTATTTCTTAATGCCCTACGTCTCATAAATGAGGTCAATCGCGTGATGCATGCCCATGCCACCGTGCTTACCATGAAAGGTCAGGTTTCAGGGGGCGGGGCCAACTCGAGCTGCAGGTCATCGTTCATATATAAAGAAGTCACCATACAAACACCGGCATCGATTTACATCTCTTTCTCCTACCGGTTATCATTCCTTCACAGAACCTGACTATGAGGTCTCTCGTATTCTCTGGTGAGAATATAACATTGTAATCAATCAAGTCTGTTAGATAGAAACTCTAGGACTGGCGCTTTGACGATTTATTAATTATACTTCTTAAAACAGCAAAAGAAAAAAAAATGATCGTTGAAATTTTCTATTCCCTTTAATATTTTTCAGCTCTTTTCGGCCTTGCCCTTGCTGACAGACGCCCCCCAAGCAGTGGTTATGGTGCTCCACCAAGCAACAGCTACGGAGCTCCTCCAAGCAACTCTTATGGCCCTCCTAGAAATTCATATGGAATAGATCCCGCCATTGCTGCCTTGGCCAGAAATATCCCTGGAGGTGGAGTCCCTGGAGAGGACTATCCTATCTTAGCCTCTGTCCCTGATACCGGATTCGACTGCAATGCCCAGAATGTCCCTGGATATTATGCCGACACCGACCCAGAAGCTGGCTGCCAGGTCTTCCACATCTGCCAGGACAGGCCCAATGGACGCCGTCAGCAGGACTCCTTCCTCTGCCCCAACGGCACCATCTTCAACCAACAGTACCTCGTCTGTGACTGGTGGTTCAACTTCGACTGTGCTGACGCTGAAGACTTCTACTCAGTCAATGAACTCATCGGAGTTCAGCCTTATGGATATGGAAATAGTAACGGCAATGGCAACAATGGCTACGGCTCTAATGGCAACGGAAACAGTGGTTATGGCTCTAATGGTAACAGAAATGGCAGGAAGAATGGTAATGGCAAGAGGAACGGTAATGGAAATGGTAATGCTTATGGAGCTAATGGTAATGGTGCCAACGGTTCCCTTAACGACATCTACGGTCCACCTGTAGCCCCCAGCAATGGCTATGGGGCACCTGAAGCTCCTAGTAACAGCTATGGCTCTCCTTTCTAAAAATATCTAGGCAACACTAATTATATTTAGTATCTAATATTTAAATTTAGTGCATAATTTTACTGACAATTACTTGCATACAATGGTTCTTTAAATGTTCCTTATTATGCAAAGAAAACCCAACTATAAGTTATAATGTTATACTTATTTATACATGATGTATATTACATTGCGTAATAAAGAAACCTTATGCAAAAATATTTCATTCCCCTGTATATACAAAGCAGAGCTGTGAGAGAGAGAGAGAGAGAGAGAGAGAGAGAGAGAGAGAGAGAGAGAGAGAGAGAGAGAGAGAGATTTTTAAGGAAACCAAAGAAAAGTCTAACCTTCATGATTACTCTTTTCTTCCTCTAATATTCGGCAAGAGCTCAGAGTACCTTTACATATTCTTAACCTCTGCCAAATTAAATGTGTTCAATAAAGGATTGCAGAGAGTGCTATAATCATAAGATCAACAATGGGCTAACCAAAAGATCACTCTCACACTCATCAAAACTCACACGTACATAAACATATTTGATGAGTTCTCTCTCTCTCTCTCTCTCTCTCTCTCTCTCTCTCTCTCTCTCTCTCTCTCTCTCTCTCTATTATGATAAGAAGGTATTAGTATGAGGAAGAACAGAGTCCCCATTTCTGTTTTAGTTTTCTCTCTACTCCTTGTCCTCTCTTCATGTCCAGTTGCAACTCACAGCAGTCGACTGACCATCAAGAACATAAGTCATTTTTAAGATCAAAAGAAGTATAATAAATTTAACGGAAGTTGACCTAATCGCTCCTTCCTCCCGATGGATTCGAATAAGCACACAGGATGACTAACAACCCCTGGGCAAACATAACTAGATTAAGAAAGAGGCAGTAGTTAAAGCCAATGTTCATCAAAGAACAAGATGGAAACGACCATAACAAGCGATCAAGATTATCTAAGTAATCAATGGCCCAGAACCACATCCAAGTTATACATAAGTGAAAGGTAACATTGTGCTCAAGGGTCAATATTGGGATTCAGGAAACGTCCAAAATATGGTAAGCAGATTGGAACGGATGAGAATAGAAGCAGACTGGAATGGATGAGAAGAGAAGTAGATTGGAACGGATGAGAATAGAAGCAGATTGGAACGGATGAGAATAGACATAGACTGATAAAGTGATTGAAGACTAAATTCTGATATTAGCTAACTGGGGATGGTTAGCCACCCAGAATGTTAAA
>NC_089791.1:23095887-23238387 GCF_040412425.1 Macrobrachium rosenbergii | reverse complement strand
AAAAGTAGTTTCTCATGCTGACGTTATATGCAAGGGCATACAAAATTCTGGACTTGACGTCTAGTGGTTGGAATAATACGAAATTATCAGGAATGTTATCAGAATAACTTATCTCAAGCAAAGATCAACAAAACCACTAATACAAACTAAATCCTTTTTTTTTGCAACACCTCTAATTCTAAAGCTGATAAATTTATTTCACGCAATTAACTAAAGCTTATGGAAATTATTTCTTCAGAAAGCCTATGCGTTTCAGATCGCCACATCACACCAGCTTTACACTACAATGTTTTAGCTTTAAAATTTTTGGCCTTAAAACAATAACCTGTTGAAGTCACGTGGTGTAATCCAGAAACACCTAATTCTCTTCAGCATAACAAAAATATTTTTGGAACTATTAATTACAAAATCTGTAGTGTCCACCTCACATAATGGATTCAATCTTCCTTTCACAAGGATACAAAGGAATGTTTTTCCTGTAACTTTGTTGAAGGAGATGGCTCACTGAAGAGATACTGTATATGACGACTTAACTGTTCTTACCACATGCTTTCATTTCTGTTACAGCTCAGGGCACACAAAGCCTGAATATATGTTCTCCCTTCCAACCAGAATGGTAGCTGGACTGTTAATACTCAAGTTCGATCTAATTCATAGCCATTAATTTCAGTTAAAATTTGAATTTCCCTTCAATGTATTATCAACATTTCTGTCTTTTCTACCTACCATATTTATTACTGAATATATTTATTAAAGTGTTACAAACTGCAATAAGTAAATTATCACGGTATTTCAAACTACCATTCTTTGTACTTTTGTTTATAAAAAATTTGAGCATTTGATTAATTTTACTTTAGTATAAATCAGTATTCCTGAAAGTACCTAAGTATGTAAACACTGAACATAGGATTTATATAACTTTGATAATATAGCATTAGTAAAATACATAATTTTTTATTTTTCACATTGCATTAAAAAAGGACCTCCGAAACAATTTAACCTAAAGTATATACAGCAATAAAATGCATACTACAGCCAAACTCAATTCCGTAAGATATTAAAAAAATTATTTCAAAATTTGTCTAAGAATTTTGAGAAGTCTGGATCACACAACTAAAAGAAGACAGCTTCCAGGATTACTGATAAACAGAACGATCCCAACACTGAGATATGGGGTAAAAAGATCATATACCATATAGCAAAAGCTGCTTGAAAAGAACGAAGATAAAAAATCTAAAAGTTAACAAATTCACAGAAAGTGTTAAACCACTAGAAGAAAACTTGAATAAGAGAGAGTAAATAAAAAATGCAAAACCTTACAGTGCACTGTTGAAGAGAGAGAGCTTAAATTGATGTACAGGTCTTCAGGTTGTGGATTTTTCATTTTTAAATTTAAAGAAGTCTGAAAAATCTAATGGTCGCTTCGCATTAGGAAGTATACCAATATAAAATTGACTTAAAAAACAATCAATGAACAGTAAAACTTTCACCGTAAATTTGAATAAAGGAAAATTTCAACACATGACAGTAGCCTAAAATGTTTTAATTTGTTATATCCGTTTTCAGGCAATAAAAGTTACGAGAACCATTAAATATTTTGCAACAAACCAGCATTTTCTCAAGTCCAAGAATGTAAAAAATTTATTTTATTTTTTTCTTTTATAAAGCTCTTTCCAGTTATACGTAACTTTCTCAAAACTGAAACGGACGCAATGTCTAGTAAATGGCCTTGCTCTAGTGCATGATAGGAAAGATAACCACTACAATAAAAAAAAAAGAAGTCTGGCACTATATAAACTGGCGTCTCCCTCCAGAAGACATCACTCAGTTGATCACCTCTGTAGATCCATCCCAGCGATATACACCACCAACCATGAAGGCCTTTGTAGTGTGTGGTAAGTAAACTATTCGAACAAACTGTTTACAGCTTGTAGTGACAGAAGCGAATGAACAGATTTACAATTTTCTAATAGTAAACCTCAATACAGAAACTGAAAGTCCATCAAGGCACGAGGTAGAATTTCCATTTAAGTTTTACATAATATTACAATCTTTTACTTGAAATGTTACATGTTATTTCCAGCTCTTCTCAGCCTCGCAGCTGCTGACAAACGCCCTCCTCCTCCTTCCAATGGCTATGGAGCACCTCCTGCTCCTCCAAGCAATGGGTATGGAGCTCCTCCAAGCAATGCTTATGGTCCACCTAGGAACTCCTACGGAGTAGATCCACTTGCTGCCTTGGCAGAGAATATTCCTGGTGGTGGAGTTCCTGGAGTAGACTACCCTATTTTGGCCTCTGTCCCTGACACTGGTTTCTCCTGCGATGCTCAGAATGTACCTGGTTATTATGCCGACACTGATGGTCAGGCTGGCTGCCAGGTCTTCCACATCTGTCAGGACAGGCCCAATGGACGCCGTCAGCAGGACTCCTTCCTCTGCCCCAACGGCACCATCTTCAACCAACAGTACCTCGTCTGTGACTGGTGGTTCAACTTCGACTGCGCTGACGCTGAAGACTTCTACTCAGTCAACGAGCAGATTGGAGTTGTTACCTATGACCCTTATGGTAGAAGTCGCAACGGTAATGGAAACAATGGTTATGGATCTAATGGCAACGGTAATGGAGCAGGTGGTGCTCCCAGAAACGGTTATGGAGCCCCACCACCTCCTAGCAATGGATATGGAGCACCTCCATCACCTTCAGACTCTTATGGTGCACCTTTCTAAGTCATGTATCACCTCATTATCCCAAACTCGACATGTGGACGACTATCTGCAACATCACTAACGGAAGAGCAACATTTGCTTCATACTTGAATATATGTTTAAAATTAAAAAAAAACTATGTATGTCAATGTATATTTTTGTATATTAAACGTAAAGGAATGAGGAACTCTTATTACCCAGTATTCTTCATAATCAAGTAAAACATACACTTCTCTATTTATTAGCACACACTCATAGAAGGATTTTAAAAGATATGTAAAACAAGTCAATAATTACCGTCTATTTGTCTATGGTACATCTCGGTCTATTAGGCTAATCTAGCATTTTATCCATTCTTACCAGCTTTTGCACAACTAAAATTTCAATATGATCGATGCATACATATCGTACAATAATCAAAAAAGTTACTAGGCCCATGCCCTTTTCTTGACTCCAACTGATGATCATACCCTTCACAGCTGTGCCCACTGGTGGGTGGGAGACTGGGATCAAAACAGCTTCCACTTGGCACAGCTTGGACGTTTTAATTTTGACACAAAATTAATTAACGAATCATACCGTAACAGCTGCTGAACCAGGAAAGTTGTAGATAAAGACCAGGTGGTAAAGGAAGACCGATAATTCTTTGTGACTTCATAACGTATGCGGTGACCCTAATTATACCCCAAAACAGTGAACAGCCACTGACTTGAAAGCGGCCAACTTTTTAATAGACAGGTCACGAATGAGACGAAACATTCAATTTAATCCTGTCAAAATATATTGTATACAGAAAGCTTTGCACACAAGTACAAGATTCCATGAAAGTACAGGCAAGTCTCACATACATCTGAAGGAGACTTGGTACAAAATGTTTAAGGCTATTAAGCAATTAAGAGTAATAAAAACTTTCTTAGCGGGAGAATTAGTCAAATCCATAATGTGATACTTCTGACAAATTTCTTGAAAATTAAGAAAATTAAAACTATCCCTCTTGTTATGAATTCACAAACAGAATTCTTAATACATTTGTTTTATTAAATTATTGTCTGAAATTCTATTAATTTTTTTAAATTTTAATATCTAATGGAAAGACAACTATCATCATTATCTTTCAAATTCTACAAATTATTTCTGCTCATCTTGACAACGACAGGCCAGATGAATTTCATACCCATTTTTGCTTCAAATAAATTGCACACCAAGGTACTTCTATCGATAACTTGAAAATATTTAGGTCAATATGCAAGAAGATTTTATACACAGAAGCATACGTGAAAATATCGTCTCACTAATGTAAGAACGTTATATACATAATGGAACTACAAAAGTAGTGCCTCATGCTGACGTTATATGCAAGGGCATACAAAATTCTGCACTTGACGCCTAGTGGTTGGAATAATGCGAAATTATCATGAATGTTATCAGAATAAATTATCTCAGGTTTTCTTAAACCTAAAATCCCATATCGAGGCAAAGATTAACAAAAACACTAATACAAACTGAATCATTCTTTTTTTTTTTTTGCAACACCTCTAATTCTAAAGCTGATAAGTTTATTTCACGCAAACTAACTAAAGCTTATGGAAATTATTTCTTCAGAAAGCCTATGCGTTTCAGATCGCCACATCACACCAGCTATACACTATAATGTTTTAGCTTTCAATTTTTTGGCCTTGAGACAATAGCCTGTTGAAGTCACGTGGTGTAATCCTCTAAGGAAAAAAACGTAATTCTCTTCAGCATAACGAAAATATTTTTGGAACTATTAATTACAAAATCTGTAGTGTCCACATCACATAATGGATTCAATCTTCCTCTCACAAGGATGCAAAAGAATGTTTTTCCTATAACTTTGCTGAAGGAGATGGTTCACTGAAGAGATACTGCATATGATGACTTAATAATTCCTGTCACATGCCTTCATTTCTGTTACAGGTCAGGGCAGACAAAGCCTGAATACATGTTCTCCCTTCCAACCAGAATTCTGAGCATTCATGGTAGCTGGACTGTTAATACTCAAGTTCAATCTAATTCATAGCCATTAATTTCAGTTAAAATTTGAATTTCCCTTCAATGTATTATCAACATTTCTCTCTTTTCTACCTACCATATTTATTACTGAATATATTTATTAGTGTTGCAAAGTGTAATAAATACATTTTTACAGCATTTCAAACTACCCTTCTTTGTACTTTTGTTTATAAAAAATTTGAGCATTTAAATAATTTTACTTCAGTATAAATCAGTACTCCTGAAAGTACCTAAGTATGTAAAAACTGAACATAGGATTTATATACATTTGCTTATATAGCATTAGTAAAATACATAATTTTTTTTATTTTTCACATTGCATTAATAAAGGGACATCCGAAACAATTCAGCCTAAAGTATATATAGCAATAAAATGCATACTACAGCCAAACTCAGTTACAAAAGTAAGATATTAAAAAAAATTATCTCAAAATTTGTCTAGAATTTTGAGAAGTCTGGATCACACACCTAAAAACAGGTGACAGCTTCCAGGATTACTGATATAACAAATAGCAAAATTCACAGAAAGCTTTAAACAACCTGAAGAAAACTTGAATAAGACAAGAAAATAAAAAATGCAAAACCTTACAGTGCACCGTTGAAGAGAGAGAGCTTAAATTGATGTAAAAGTCTTCAAGTTGTGGGTTTTTCATTTTTAAATTTAAAGAAGTCTGAAAAATCTAATGGTCGCTTCGCATTAGGAAGTATACCGATATAAAATTTACTTAAAAAACAATCGATATACAATTAAACTTTCACCGTAAATTTGAATAAAGGGAAATTTCAACACATGACGGTTGCCTAAAATGTTTTATTTTATTATATCCGTTTTCAGGCAATAAAAGTTACGAGAACCATTAAATATTTTCCAACAAAAGCATTTTCTCAAGTCCAAGAATGTAAAAAATTTATTTTTTTCTTTTATAAATCTCTTTCCAGTTATACGTAACTTTCTCTATCCCTACTTCAAAACTGAAACCGACACAATGTCGAGTAAGTGGCCTTGCTCTAGTGCATGATAGGAAAGATAACCACTACAAAAAAAAAGAAGTCTGGCACTATATAAACTGGCGTCTCCCTCCAGAAGACATCACTCAGTTGATCACCTCTGCAGATCCTGGTCCATCCCAGCGATATACACTACCAACGATGAAGGCCTTTGTAGTGTGTGGTAAGTAATCTATTCGAACAAACTGTTTACAGCTTGCAGTGACAGAAGCGAATGAACAGATTTACAATTTTCTAATAGTAAACCTCAATACAGAAACTGAAAGTCCAACGAGGCACGAGGTAGAATTTCCATTCAAGTATTACACAATATTACAATCTTTCACTTGAAATGTTACATGTTATTTCCAGCTCTTCTCAGCCTCGCAGCTGCTGACAAACGCCCTCCTCCTCCTTCCAATGGCTATGGAGCACCTCCTGCTCCTCCAAGCAATGGCTATGGAGCTCCTCCAAGTAATGCTTATGGTCCACCTAGGAACTCCTACGGAGTAGATCCACTTGCTGCCTTGGCAGAGAATATTCCTGGCGGTGGAGTTCCTGGAGTAGACTACCCTATTTTGGCCTCTGTCCCTGACACCGGTTTCTCCTGTGATGCTCAGAACGTACCTGGTTATTATGCCGACACTGATGGTCAGGCTGGCTGCCAGGTCTTCCACATCTGTCAGGACAGGCCCAATGGACGCCGTCAGCAGGACTCCTTCCTCTGCCCCAACGGTACCATCTTCAACCAACAGTACCTCGTCTGTGACTGGTGGTTCAACTTCGACTGCGCTGATGCTGAAGACTTCTACTCAGTCAACGAGCAGATTGGGGTCGTTACCTATGACCCTTATGGTAGAAGTCGCAACGGTAATGGAAACAATGGTTATGGATCTAATGGCAACGGTAATGGAGCTGGTGCTGCTCCCAGAAACGGTTATGGAGCCCCACCACCTCCTAGCAATGGATATGGAGCTCCTCCATCACCTTCAAACTCTTACGGTGCACCTTTTTAAATCATTATCCCCAACTTGCCATGTGAACGACTATCTGCAACATCAATAACGGAAGAGCAACCTTTGCTTTATACTTAAATACTTGCTTAAAACTGAAAAAACTATGTATGTTAATGTATATTTTTGTATATTAAACATAAAGGAATAAGGAACTATTATTATCCAGTATTCTTCATAAACAAGTAAAACATACACTTCTCTATTTATAAGCACAGACTCATAGAAGGATTTTAAAAGATATGTACAACGAGTCAATAATCACAGTCTATTTGTCTATGGTACATCTCGGTCTATTAGGCTAAACTAGCATCTTATCCATTATTAGCTTCTTTTGCACAATTAAAATTTCAATATGATCGATGCATACATATCGTAAAATAATCCAAAAAGTTGCTAGGCCCATGCCGCTTTCTTGACCCCAATTGATGATCATACCCTTTCACAGCTGCGCCCAATGGTAGGTGGGATGGTAGGAACAAAACAGCTACCACTGGGCATTACTTGGATGTTTTAATTTTGACACAAAATTAAATTAACAAATCATATCTGCAACAGCTGCTGAACCGGGAAAGTTTCAGATAAAGAACAGATGGAAAAGACAGAGCGATAATTCACTGTGGCCTCATAACGCATGCAGTGACCCTAATTACACCCCAAAAAAGTGAACAGCCTGACTTAAAATCGGCCAACTTGTTAGTAGGCGGGTCACTAATGAGATGCAACATTCAACTTAGTTCTGTCAAAATATATTGTACACAGAAAGCTTTACAAGATAAGTACAAGATTCCATGAAAGCACAGGCAAGTCTCACATACATCTGGAGGAGGTGCTAAGAGTTGGTACTAAATATTTAAGGCTATCAGGCAATTAAGACTAATAAAACTTTCTTAGGGGAAGAATTAGTCAAATACACAATGTGATACTTTTGACAAATTTCTTGATAATTAAGAAAATTACGGCCATCCCTCTTGCTTTTATGAATTTCCAAACAGAATTCTTCATACATTTTTTCATTACAATTAAATCTGAAATTCTATTAAATTTGCTTTTACTTTAATATCTAATAGAAAAACAACTATCAGCATAAAATTTTTAAATCTAACAGTTATTTCTGCTCATGCTGACAATGCCAGGCCAAATGAATTTCATACCCATTTTAGCTTCAAAGTAATTGCACACCAAGGTACTTCTATCGATATTTGTAATTATATATGTCAATATGCAAAAGGATTTTATACATAGAAGTATGCAATATGAACATACAGTATTGTATCACTATTGTAAAAGAACTACAAAAATAGTGCTCTTCTTCTCTTCTTCGTTTAACGTGCTTTTTCCCATTTTCATATGGGGTAAGAACCTTGCCTTCTTTTGAAGGACTTTGATTTGGCGTTGGGGTAGGCCGTAGCCTCGATCGGCTGCCCTGCCTGACGTCGCTTAGACCCCGGTAGCACATGTGTATATGTATCGTGCCAAATCCCCAGCTCCCTTTCCCCTAGCAGCGAGGAGACGTGAGCGGTTTGGGCCGACAGTTCAAGACGTGTAAGGCATCTGTTATGTTTTTAGAGGATGTTGGAGTGGCTTTGTTTGTGTGTGTATTAGTCTGTAACACCCATTTGCTTTCAGCAAACCTATCCGTTGATTACATACATAATCCCGGGGTGTCTACAAGGATAGCAAAGTGTCCGCCCTCTGACCGGCCGGCTGTGGATTTGAACCCGCGACACAGACTTCTTATGAAATCTAAGTCTGCTGCTCTACCGACCGAGCCATCGAGGCTCTTCCTCATGCTAAAAATAGTGCCTCATGCTAACGCTATACGCAAGGGCATACAAAGTTCTGCACTTAACGTCTAGTGGTTTGAATAATACGAAATGATCAGGAGTGTTATCAGAATAACTTATCGCAGGTTTTCTTAAGCTTAAAATCCCATATCGAGTCAAGTACCAACAAAAACACTAATGTAAATTAAATAATTTTTTTTTTTTTGCGTCACCTTCACTAATTCTAAAGCTGATAAGTTTATTTCACGCGCAAACTAGCTAAAGTTTATGGAAATTATTTCTTCAGTAAGCCTATTCATCTCACATCATCACATAACACCAGCTACACGCTTTAAACTTTTAGCTTTAAATTATTTGTTGAAGTCACGTCGTCTAATCCTCTAAAGGAAAGCTGGTCATTCTGTTCAGCATAACGAAAATATTTTTGGAACTACTAATCACAAAACCTGTATCCTCCATCTCACATAATAGATTTAATCTTCCTCTCACGAGGATACAAAGGAATGTATTTCCTGTAACTTTGCTGAAGGAGCTGGCTCAATGAAGAGATTCTGTATATGATGACTTAATTATTCTTATCGCATGCTTTCAATTCTGTTACAGCTGAGGGAACACAAGGCCTGAATACGTGTTCTCCCTTCCAAGCAGAACTCTGAACATTCACGGCAGTTGGACGGATAATACTTAAGTTGAATTTAATTCAAAGCCATTAAATTCAGGTAAAATTTGAATTTCCCTTCGATTATTGATCATCAACATTTGTGCCTTTTCTATTTACCTTACTTATTACTGAATATATTTATTACAGTATTGCTAAGCGCAATAAATAAATTATTACAGTATTTCAAACTACCCTTCTCTGTACTGTTGTTTATAAAAAATTTGAGTATTTAAATAATTTTACTTCCGTATAAATCAGTATTCTTGAATGTACCTAAGTATGTAAATGTAACTTTCCTTATATAGTATTAGTAAAATAAATAATTTTTTTTATTTTTCACATTGCAATAATAAAGAGACCACCGAAACAATTTAGCCTAAACTATATATAGCAATAGCATGCAGCTACAGCCAAACTCAGCTCCATAAGTAAGATATTAAAAAAATATCTCAAAATTTGTCTACGAATTTTGAGAATTCTGCATCACGTACCTAAAAATTGAAGACAGCTTCCAGGATTACTGATAAACAGAACGATCCCAACACTGAGAAATGGGGTAAAAGGTGTTATACCAAATAGCAAAAGCTGCTTGAAAAGAACGAAGATAAAAAATCCAAAGGTTAACAAATTCACAGAAAGTGTTGAACAACTTGAAGAAAACTTGAATAAGACAGAGTAAATAAAAAATGCAAAACCTGACGGTGCACTGTCGAAGACAGAGAGCTTAAATTGATGTACACTTCCTCGAGTTGCGTATTTCTCCTTTTAAAATTTAAAGAAGCGTAAAAATTATAATGGTTGCTTCGCACTGAGAAACATTCGGAAATAAAATTTAGTTTAAAAATAGTTAATATACAATTGGACTTTCACCGTGAATTTGAATAAAGGAAAATTTCAACACATGATGGTTGCCTAAAATGTTTTAATTTGTTATATCAGCTTTCAGGCAATAAAAGTTACAAGAAACATTAAATATATTGCAAAAAACCCAGCATTTTCTCAAGTATAAGAATGTAAAAAATTCGTTTTATTTTTTCTTTTATAAATCTCTTTCCAGTTCTAAGTAACTTTCTCTCTCCCTACCCCAAAATTGAAACGGACACAATGTCGAGTAAATGGCCTTGCTCTAGTGCATGATAGGAAAGACAATCACTAAAAAAAAAAGAAGAAAGAAAGAAATCTGGCACTATTTAAACTGTCGTCTCCCTCAAGAAGACATCACTCAGTCGATCACCTCTGTAGATCCTGGTCCATCCCAGCGATATACACCACCAACCATGAAGGCCTTTGTAGTGTGTGGTAAGTAACCTAAAATTTAAAAAAAACACATGAAATGTTAATATGATCTCAACAAACTGTTCACAGTTTATAGTAATGAAAGCGAATGAACATATTTATAATTTTCTAATAGTAAACTTCAATATAGAAGCAAAGTCCAGCGAGGCACGAAGTAGAATTTACAGTTAAGTATTACACAATACCACAATCTTTTACTTGAAACGTTACATGTTATTTCCAGCTCTTCTCAGCCTCGCAGCTGCTGACAAACGCCCTCCTCCTCCTTCCAATGGCTATGGAGCACCTCCTGCTCCTCCAAGCAATGGCTATGGAGCACCACCAAGCAACTCTTACGGCCCTCCTAGGAACTCCTACGGAATAGATCCACTTGCTGCCTTGGCAGAGAATATTCCTGGTGGTGGAGTTCCTGGAGTAGACTACCCTATTTTGGCCTCTGTCCCTGACACTGGTTTCTCCTGCGATGCTCAAAATGTACCTGGTTATTATGCCGACACTGATGGTCAGGCTGGATGCCAGGTCTTCCACATCTGTCAGGACAGGCCCAATGGACGCCGTCAGCAGGATTCCTTCCTCTGCCCCAACGGCACCATCTTCAACCAGCAGTACCTCGTCTGTGACTGGTGGTTCAACTTCGACTGCGCTGATGCTGAAGACTTCTACTCAGTCAATGAACAGATCGGAGTCGTTACTTATGACCCTTATGGTAGAAGTCGCAACGGTAACGGAAACAATGGTTATGGATCTAATGGCAACGGTAATGGAGCAGGTGCTGCTCCTAGTAACGGTTATGGAGCCCCACCACCACCTAGCAATGGATATGGAGCTCCTCCATCACCTTCAGACTCTTATGGTGCACCTTTCTAAGATATGTATCACCTCATTATCCCCAACTCGACAAATGAACGACGATCTGCAACGAGTAACGGAAGAGTAACCTTTGCTTCATGCTTGAATGTATCCCCAAAATCTAAAAGCACTGTAAATTCTGTATATTTTTGTATATTAAACTTAAAGCAATAAGAAACTATTATTACCCAGTATTCTACAGAAAGAAGTGAAGTATGCCCTACTTCACATATAGGCACATATCCACAGATGGATGTAAAAAGATATAAAAAAAATGTATAACAATTATACATGTGTAGACTACACATAAGACTAAACTCCACAGCGAACAATGCATACCTAAGAACTCTAAAATTTAAAAAAAAACACATGAAATGTTAATATGATCTATGAATAACTATGGTAAAATGAGCAAAAATGGTGTTAGCCCCATTCCCTTTTCTTGACCCCAGCTAACGATGATACCCTCTCACAGCTGAGTCAACCGGTGTTTGGGAAGCCAGGATCAAAACAGACCTTACAAACATAAGTCCAGCGAGCTCCCATTGGGCACTGGTCAGACGTTTCAATTTTGACATAAAAATGGTTGAATGAAAAAGTCAGTACCCGCACCAGGTGCCGAACCAGGAAGGTTTCAGATAGGGTTCAGAGGGGAAAAAACAGGTCGACGATTCTCTGTTGCCTCATTAAGGATGTAATGGCCACAATTATAAACCAGAAGCGAACAGACAGCCGATTTAACAGTCCACTGATGAAACATTCCATTTCCTGCCAAGATAAATTATACAAGGAAAGCTTTGCAAGATATAAATATAAGTAAGTCTCAATTCCATATAATATAGTGTTTGAGAATAATAACCATTTTCTTTGAGGAAGAATTATTTAAATTCATAATGTGATATGTCTGAGAAATTTCTTGAGAATCAAGAAATTATAACCATCCCGCTGCTTTCATAAATTCTCATACAGCATTCTTGATATTTTTTTTATCACATTCAAATATGAAATTATATCAAGTTTGCTTTTATTTTAATATTCAATACAAAAGTAACTATCATCACTTTATCTTTCAAATTCTAAGAATTATTTCAGGTCATGTTAACAATGAGGGGCCAAATGAATTTCATACCCATTTTTGCTTCAAAGTAATTGCCCACAAAAATGGTACTTCTATCTATCTATCTATATCTATATATATATATATATATATATATATATATATATATATATATATATATATATATATATATATATATTATATATATATATATATATATATAAGAGCTTTATATACATAATGGCACAAGAAAAGCAGTGCCTCATGCTAACACTATACGCAAGGGCATACAAAGTTCTGCACTTGAGTCTAGTGGTTGGAATAATACGAAATTATTAGGAATGTTATGAGAATAACTTATCTCAGGTTTTCTTAAACCTTAAATCCTGTAACTGTTCAAGGATCAACAAAAACACTAATATACACTAAATGATTCATCTTCTTGCATCACCTTCACTAATTCTAAACCTGATAAGTTTATTTCACGAAATTATTTCTTCAGCTATACGCTTTAATGCTTTACTTTCAATATTTTGGCCTTGAGACAATAACCTGTTGAAGTCACGTCGTCTAATACTCTGAAGGAAAGCTGGACATTCTGTTCAGCAGGACGAAAATAATTTTGGAACTGCTAATCACAAAACCTGTATTCCCCATCTCACTTAATGAATTCAGTCGTCCTCTCACGAGGATACAAAGGAATGTTTTTTCCTGTAACTTTGCTGAAGGAACTGGCTCACTGAAGAGATTCTGTATATGACTTAATAATTCCTATCACATGCTTTCATTTCTGTTACAGCTCAGGGCATACAAAGCCTGAATACATGTTCTCCCTTCCAAGCAGAACTCTGAGCATTCATGGTAGCTGGACTGACAATACTTAAGTTGAATCTAATTTAGAGCCAATAAATTCAGGTAAAATTTGAGTTTCCCTTCGATATATGATCATCATTTGTGCCTTTTCTATTTACCATATTTAATACTGAATATATTTATTACAGTATTGCAGTGTAATAAATAAATTATTACAATATTTCAAACTACCATTCTTTGTATTTTTGTTTACAAAAAAATTGAGCATTTAAATAATTTTACTTTAGTATAAATCAGTTTTCTTTAAAGTACCTGAGTATGTGAATACTGAACATATTAGGATTTATATTACTTTGCTTATACAGTATTAGTGAAATGAAGAATTTTTTTTAGGTTTCACATTGGATTAATAAAGAGACCTCCGAAACAATTTAGCCTAAAGTATTTATAACAATAAAATGCATGCTACAGCCAACCTCAATCCCGTAAGTAAGTTATTAAATAAAATTACCTAAAAATATGTCTAAGAATTTTGAGAATTCTGGAAAACGTACCTAAAAATTGAGGACAGCTTCTAGGATTACTGAGAAAGAGAACGACCCCAGCACTGAGAAATGGGTTAAAAGGGTGTTATACCAAAATAGCAAACACTGCTTAAAAAGAACAAAGATAAAAATCCAAATGGTTAACAAATTTACAGAATGTGTTAAACAACTTGAAAAAAATTTTGAATAAGACAGTAAATAAAAAACGCAAAATCTTACGGTGCACTGTTGAAGACAGAGAGCTTAAATTGATGCACATTCTTCAATTTGTGTATTTTTCCTTTTTAAATTTAAAGAAGTCTAAAAATCTAATGCTAGCTTCGCACAAAAAAGTATACCGATATAAAATTTTCTTAAAAAATAATCGATGTACAACTAGACTTTCACCGTAAATTTGAATAAAGGGAAATTTCAACACATGACGGTTGCCTAAAATATTTTGTTTTGTTATATCCGCTTTCAGGCAATAAAGTTACGAGAACCATTAATTTTTGTAAAACAAAGCAGCATTTTCTCAAGTCCAAGAATGTAAAAAATTAATTTTATTTTTTCTTATAAATCTGCTTCCAGTTATAAGTAACTTTCTCTCTGCCTACTTCAAAACTAAAACGGAAACAATGTCGAGTAAATGGCCTTGCTCCAGTGCATGACAGGAAAGACAACCACTTAAAAAAAAAAAAAAAAAAAAAAAAAAAAGTCAGGCACTATTTAAACTGGCGTCTCCCTCCAGAAGACATCACTCAGTCGATCACCTCTGTAGATCCTGGTCCATCCCAGCGATATACACCACCAACCATGAAGGCCTTTGTAGTGTGTGGTAAGTAATCTATTCGAACGGACTGTTTACTAATTGTAGTGAGAAAAGCGAATGAACAGATTTGCAATTTTCAAATAAAAACTTCAATATTGAAACTGGAAGTCCATCGAGGCACAAAGTAGAATTTCCATTTAAGTATCACATAATATTAAAATCTTTAACTTGAAATGTTACACGTTATTTCCAGCTCTTCTCAGCCTCGCAGCTGCTGACAAACGCCCTCCTCCTCCTTCCAATGGTTATGGAGCACCTCCTGCTCCTCCAAGCAATGGGTATGGGGCTCCTCCAAGCAATGCTTATGGCCCACCTAGGAACTCCTATGGAGTAGATCCACTTGCTGCCTTGGCAGAGAATATTCCTGGTGGTGGAGTTCCTGGAGTAGACTACCCCATTTTGGCCTTCGTCCCTAACACTGGTTTCTCCTGTGATGCTCAGAATGTACCTGGTTATTATGCCGACACTGATGGTCAGGCTGGATGCCAGGTCTTCCACATCTGTCAGGACAGGCCCAATGGACGCCGTCAGCAGGACTCCTTCCTCTGCCCCAACGGCACCATCTTCAACCAACAGTACCTCGTCTGTGACTGGTGGTTCAACTTCGACTGCGCTGACGCTGAAGACTTCTATTCAGTCAATGAGCAGATTGGGGTCGTTACCTATGATCCTTATGGTAGAAGTCGTAACAGTAATGGAAACAATGGTTATGGATCTAATGGCAATGGTAATGGAGCAGGTGCTGCTCCCAGTAACGGTTATGGAGCCCCACCACCTCCTAGCAATGGATATGGAGCGCCTCCATCACCTTCAAACATTTACGGTGCACCTTTCTAAGTCACGTATCACCTCGTTATCCCCAACTCGACAAACAAACGACTATCTGCAACATCTCTAATGGAAAAGCCACCTTTGATGCGTGTCTGAATATGGACAAAAATCTAAAAGCATTGTAAATATCAATGTATATTTTTGTACATTAAACATAAAGGAATAAGGAGCTGTTATTACCCAGTATTCTACATAAAGAAGTGAAGTATGCCCTATTTTACATACAGGCGCATATCCACAGAAGGATGTGGAAAGATATATAAACAGAGACAACTAACAATTATACATGTGTACTGTAGACCTAAGACTAAACTCCATAGCATACTGTGCATGCCTAAGAACTCTAAAATAATAAAAAAAAACATGAAATTTAATTCAATATATGAATAATTAAGGTAAAATAACCAAGAAGGTTGTTAGTCCCATTCCCTTTTCTTGACCCCAATAGACGACGATACCCTCTCACAGTTGAGTCAACTGGTGGGAGGTAAGCCAGGGGCGAAATGCAGACCTTACACCTACAGGTCCTCAGCGAGCTACCATTGGGCACTGGTTCGACGTTTTAATTTTGACAAAAAAAAAAAAAAAGTCAAGTTGTTACCATATCATACCCGCACCAGGTGCCAAATCAGGAAGGTTTCAGATAAAGAGCAAGGGGGAAAAACAGGTTGACGATTCTCTGTTGCCTCGTTAAGTATGCAATGGCCACAATTATACATCCAAAAGCGAACAGAATTACCTAAATATAGGTAAGTCTTATATACATCCGAAGATATAAATGAAAGAGAGTCAGTGTAAAACATTTAAGGCTGTCAAGTATTTAAGATTAATAACTGCTTTCTTTGAGGAACAATTATTCAAATCTTTAATCTTTATACATGTGGCAAATTTCTTGAAAATTAAGAAAATTACAACCACCCCCTTGCTTTTAAGAATTCCCAAAACAGAATTCTTGATATGTTTTTTATCATATTTAAATCTGAAATTATTTTAAACTTGCTTTTATTTTAATATATAATGGAAAAAAAACTATCAGCATTATCTTTCGAATTCTAACAATTATTTCTGCTCACACTGACAATGAGAAGCCAAATGAACTCCATACCCACTTCTGCTTCAAATAAATTGCACACCAAGGTACTTCTATTGATATTTGTAAATATATATGTCAATATGCAAGAAGATTTTATACAAAGAAGTATACAACACGAAAATATTGTCTCACTAATGCAAAAAAGCTTTATATACATAATGGCACTCCAGAAGTAGTGCTTCATGCTAACGTTATACGCAGGGGCTTACAAAGCTCTGCACTTGACGTCTAGTTGTTGGAATAATACAAAATCATCAGGAATATTATCAAAATACCTTACATCAGATTTTCTTAACTTTAAATCCTTTATCTATTCAAGAACAACAAAAACACTAATATAAACTAAATGATTCATTTTCTTGCATCACCTCTAATTCTAAAGCCGATAAGTTTATTTCACGCAAACTACCTAGAGCCTATGGAAATTTCTTCAGAAAGCCTATGCGTTTCAGATCGCCACACAACACCAGCTATACGTTTTAATGCTTTAGCTTTAAATTTTTTGGCTCTTAGACAATAACCTGTTGAAGTCGCGTAGTCTAATCCTCTAAAAGAAAGCTGGTCATTCAGTTCAGCATAACGAAAATATTTTTGGAACTGCTAATCAAAAAATCAGTAGTCTCCACCTCACATAATGTTTCTCCTGTAACTTTGCTGAAGGAGCTGGCTCACTGAAGAGATACTGTATATGCTGACTTAATTATTCTTCCCATGTGGTTTCATTTCTGTTACAGCTGAGGGCACACAAAGCCTGAATACGTGTTCTCCCTTCCAACCAGAACTCTGAGCACTCTTGGTAGCAGGCTGGTAATGCTTAAGTTGAATCTAATTCGGAGCCATTAAATTCAGGAAAAATTTGAGTTTCCCTTCAAAACATGACCTTAACATTTCTACCTTTTCTGTTTACTATATTTATTTCTGAATATATTTACAACAGTGTTGCAAAATGTAATAAATAAATTATTACAGTATTCCAAACTACCCTTCTTTGTACTTTTCTATATAAAAAATTAGTGCAACTAATTAATTTTACTTTAGCATGAATCAGTACTTTTGTGTGTACCTACGCCTGTAAATATTGAATATATAAAAATTTCTATAACTTTGCTTATAAATATTAGTAAAATACATAATTTTTTCACACTGCATTACTTAATAAAGGGACTCCCAAATCAATTAAGCCCAAAGTATAAATATCAATAAAAGGAACGCTATCAGCCAAACTCAGTCACGTAAGAAAGATATTGAAAGAAATAGCTATCGCGATATTTGTCTAAGAATTTTGGGTAGTTTGGGTGACGTCTAAACACTGAGGACAACTTCCAGGATTACAGATAAAGACAACGACCTCAGCACTAAGAAATGTGGTAAAATGGGTGTTGTACCAAAATAGCAAAAGCTGTTTAAAAAGAATGAAGATAAAAAAATCCAAAGGTTAACAAATTCACAAAAAGTGTTAAACAACTTGAAGAAAACTTGAGTAAATAAAATATGCAAAACCTTACGGTCCACTGTCGAAGACATTGAGCTTCAACTGATGTACAGTTCTACAAGGTGTGCATTTTTCCTTTTAAAATTTAAAGTCTAAAAATTCTAATGCTCGCTTCGCACTGCGAAGTATACCGAAATAAAATTTGCTTTAAAAATAATCAATATACAATTGGACTTTCACCGTAACTTTAAATAAAGAGAAAATTATACACACGACGGTTGCCTAAAATATTTTGTTTTGTAATATCCGTTTTCATGCCATAATAGTTACAAGAACAGTTAAATACTTTGCAAGAAACGAGTATTTTATCAAGTAAAGATTGTAAAAATTTTGTTTCTTTTTTCTGATAAATCTGCTTCCAGTTATGAGTACATTTCTCTCCCTACTTCAAAATTAAAACGGAAACAATGCCAAGGACATGGTGGCCTTCATCGCGTGCATGACAAGAAAGACAACCACTATAAAAAAAAAAAAAGAGTCTGGCACTATATAAACTGGCGTCTCCACCCAGACATCAAGAGTCGATCACCTCTGTAGATCCTGGTCCATCCCAGCGATATACACCACCAACCATGAAGGCCTTTGTAGTGTGTGGTAAGTAATCTATTCGAACAAACTGTTTACAATTTGTAATGATAGAAGCGAATGAAAGGATTTACAATTTTCTAATAGTAAACTTCAATATAGAAATTGAAAGTATATCGAAGCACGACGCAGAATTTACAGTTAAGTATTACACAATATTAAAATCTCTCACTTGAAATGTTACACGATATTTCCAGCTCTTCTCAGTCTCGCCGCTGCTGACAAACGCCCTCCTCCTCCTTCCAATGGTTATGGAGCCCCTCCCGCTCCTCCAAGCAATGGGTATGGAGCTCCTCCAGCTCCTCCAAGCAATGGGTATGGAGCTCCACCAAGCAATGCATATGGCCCACCCAGGAACTCCTATGGAGTAGATCCACTTGCTGCCTTGGCAGAGAATATTCCTGGCGGTGGAGTTCCTGGAGTAGACTACCCTATTTTGGCCTCCGTCCCAGACACCGGTTTCTCCTGCGATGCTCAGAATGTACCTGGTTATTATGCCGACACTGATGGTCAGGCTGGCTGCCAGGTCTTCCACATCTGCCAAGACAGGCCCAATGGACGCCGTCAGCAGGACTCCTTCCTCTGCCCCAACGGCACCATCTTCAACCAACAGTACCTCGTCTGTGACTGGTGGTTCAACTTCGACTGCGCTGACGCTGAAGACTTCTATTCAGTCAATGAACAGATTGGAGTCGTTACCTATGACCCTTATGGTAGAAGTCGCAACGGTAACGGAAACAATGGTTATGGATCTAATGGCAACAGTAATGGAGCAGGTGGATGCTCCCAGAAAAATGGAGCCCCACCACCTCCTAGCAATGGATATGGATCTCCTCCATCACCTTCAACTCTTATGGTGCACCTTTCTAAGTGATGTATCATCATTATCCCAAACTCGACAAATGAACGACAATCTGCAACATCACTAATGGAAGAACAACCTCTGCTTATGCTTGAATATGGTTCTAAAATAAAAAAGGGTATTATAAATTTCAATGTATATTTTTGTATATTAAACATAAAGGTATAAGAAACTATTATTACCCCAGCATTTTGTAACAAACAAAAAATATAAGTTCCTTGTCTAAATGCACACCCATGAAGGATTTAAAAATACATATATACAATGTTAACAATTATGTGCTTTTAACTTTAACAGTAAAGTGTTTTATACGACCTAATGGAACTAAAAATCTGATCCAAAGTGTTTATCGAGTCACTTCCTAAAGGCTCTAAAAATTGCTAAATTTCAATAACAGTGTTACAAGCCGGATTATTAATGAACATTAACGCATCACTGCCTTATGCTAGAAAAACTTTGAAACATTTAAGACTGACTAACCACTGATAAGTCCACAAACCCAAATTCACATGAGCAGATTACCATTGGAAACTTTCAACATTGCAAGATGCTAGGTATGCACTTCAACAAGGTACCAAAACGACTTTATAAAGAGAAATAAATGCACCCACAGAAGGACTTTTAAAATGCCGAACACATGATAGAGGAAAACATAACAGCTCATAAAGCAACAAAACGTTATGACAAACATCATTTTTTGCATCATTTTCATTAGTTCGTAACAGCTGCTTTAACCAGTTTAACTTAAGAAATCTTTTAGAAAAGGCTAAAAAACCAGTGGTAAAGACCATATATCAGTGGACTTTGAACTTCCCTCAATTTTAACTTATTTTAATTCAATTAAACCATTGTTAGTGAACATTACAATCCTTGTACTGTTGTATGTAAGAAATTATAGTTAATCACTGAAAAACACTTAAATGAATAACGGAATAAATTCCTCTTATTATTTTAATAATGTCAAGATTACGACTTACATGTCTAATTTAATAAAGCTTTGTCTGAGAACAGAACCCTCAAGTATTCACGATCCAAAACAAGGAACCTAAGTACACTTAAAAATTGTACATACATCTAAAGGCCATCGGATCGAAAATAGAGAGCTAAAGCTGGTAAAGTTTATTTTAGTCAAATTGGAAAAACCTGAAGAATATTTAAGGCTATCTCAAAGAATGGCATTTAAGACATGACACCTTTCTTAAAGAAATTACGCCGAAAAATTTCTTGAAAATAAAAAAATTATAACCATCATTTATGCCATCTTTACCTTCCAAAAAGATTCACAAACTGACTTCTTAATACCGTTTTTATTACATTCATATCCCAAATTCTCTTAAATATCTTTTACCATTTTAATATGTAATGAAAAAAATTCTATCAACTTGCCCTTCAAATTGTAGTAAATTATTTCTGTTTTTGGTCAAATGTAAAAATTTACAGGCCAAATCAATTTTATATCATTTTGATCAAAACTGCATGACAGGAAAGACATAAAAAAACAAAGGTACATTTAGTAGATCCTGGAATCTATATATTTATATGAATATTAAGTGTAGAATCGAATGAACAGATTTACAATATACAATGAAAGTCCACTGATTTATATTACAAGAAATATATACAATATAATATATGGAGCTCCACCAAGCAATGCTTATGGCTCACCCAGGAACTTAGTAGAAAAATTGTCTCACTAATCGTAAGAACATTACATACCACAATAACAGGCCCAAAAAGTTGTGCCTCATGCTACTGTTATGAAACGGAAGAATGAAATGTAATCAAGATTCTGTATAACGTCTAGTCGTTAGAATAACGAAATTGTTAGGAACCTGATTAACTCAAATAACTGATCTCAGATTCTCTAAAACATTAAGTTCTATTATCTGGGCAAAAGCAAGCAAAACAACTGCAGTGCATGACAAACCAATCATTTTTTGCATACAGTTTTTTTTAATGTAGTTCTAAAGCTGGTAAGTTTATTTCACTGGTAATTCTAGCTTAAGGAGGCCTGTGAGTCAACGTTATTTCTTTAAGAGAAAGTTAGAGGATAATCTCAAATCGACAAAAATAACACCAGGCTACATGCACGATAATTCCTTTAACCCTTAAAAAAATCTTGGCTTTTAAAAAGACCGTGATCAGGTGGAGACAAAGCTGTTGAACACAAATGGTTTAATCCCCTACATAAAAGCAGATAATTCTTTTACAGCAAGATTCTGTATATAATTTGTTAAGAAGAAAAGATTTTTGGCACTATTATTCCCATAATCTGTGGACTCTTTTAAACATCACACTAGTTCTAAAGATATATTCAATCTTAAATGACCCCCACAAAATCGATGCAAAGGAATGTTATTCCTTAAAACTCTGCTGAAGGTTTCTCCCCTGGCTAATCATTGGTTGAAAATTTTGGCACCTGAATACTGAAATAAGACTCGTATTTTCATGCGCTGAATCTAATTCAAACAAATTAAACTTATAAAATTTAATTTTCTAGATAATATCTGATTAACAGTGCTTTAATTATCATATTTATTATGTTCTTTATTCCACTACTCAGCCTAATGCTGAGCATACCCTTATCCTTGTACTTTTGTAAAAAAAGTATAAATTCATTCTAATTTGGATGTATATTAATTTACCTAGGTATTAAAATTATATATATTTCCCTACATGTATGCTTATATAACATTAGTAAAATCTCATTTTTTCTAACATACCATTACTTAATACTGAATATCTAAAACAATGTTGGCAAATAATGTATAAATAGAATTTAATATATACATATATCAATGGAAACTATGTAAATGTTTGTACTTTTGTTAAGTTGGAATAAAATGTATCTACAAAACTGTAACATCTCACGATTACCGATAATGAGTATAAAATTCACTATCCCCAACTCGACAAATGAACCAATCTGTAATACAAAAACAACAGTAAATCTTGGCTTAAACGAATGAAAAAATTTATATTAAAATAAGAAGATCAAAATTCACAGCACTTCTTTGTCAAACGCACACCTTTGAAGAAAAATAATCCAGTTACATAATTATAAAATTAAGACAAAACCTTTCAATTGCACTCTCGAATACAGATCCAGGCATGGACTGATGTAAAGTTCTAACTATTTATGCTGTTCCTTTTTAAATTTAAAAAAATGCACAAAGGACAATAGTTACAGGCAAAGACAAATGACATTGAACGTAAATATCTGGAAAAAAATAAACATAAGAAATTCTCTTAATGGATAATCATGATAATATCAAATTAACAAACAGGCCAAATCAACATTATCAAAAAAATTACTGACATCTTTTGACAAGAAAATGTTTCCATCTTGAACACGCTTAACAGGATACACAAAAACGTGAGGCACTAGATCCGCATCAAAGTCAAAATTCATGAAATGAAATGGCCATAGTGTCTGACTTTTAGAGTAACTGATAATTCTCTAAGCAAAAGGGAAAATAAATGCAATACACTGCGCGATATAAAATAAATCTTTAGTTCTTTGAATTTGCACTGTCCTTGAAGGAACTGAAGATAAATTAAATGTGCAAGTTGAACCTAAAATTCAGTTCAAAAATGAATATTTTAATAAAAACTAAAAGTTATTATCCACATCAAAATTAAAACCCTTGTTGCATGCAGTTTCTATCTAACAAATTTACCATCTTTAGTCTTTACATTAATAAGTATTCATAAACTTGTATTTCATTTTAACATTACTTTTGAAACTGGAGGAAAAAATACATAAATGTTGTTCATTTCGTTGCAAAAATGAATTATTCCATACGTTTAACTGATAGTTCCATATGATATAAAAAAATAAATCATTTCGTTTTCACAAATGAAGCTAAAACAAGGTGGTTAAAAATTA
Source organism: Macrobrachium rosenbergii (assembly GCF_040412425.1). Classification (NCBI taxonomy): domain Eukaryota; kingdom Metazoa; phylum Arthropoda; class Malacostraca; order Decapoda; family Palaemonidae; genus Macrobrachium; species Macrobrachium rosenbergii. The sequence goes on along the minus strand of NC_089791.1, from coordinate 23,215,076 downwards.
ATACTTTCACCGTAAATTCAAAACATTGTAATTCCAGCAATCAGCACTAACAAATAAGACTAAAATTAAAAAGACATAAAATTTATCTTAAAATGTTTAATCAAAAAATAATATGGACATTCACCGTGATTTCTGACGATAAAGGAACAATAATCATTTTTAAAATTTAGAAAAGACCAAAAAACCAAAAAATATTTTTCACAAATAAATATCTGATTTCATGAAACGCTGGCATTAAATATTTTGACAAAAGTTTTTTAAATTTTAAAATTAAAGGATACAGATAATTATCACTTTTTCTTTCCAGTTATCAATCCAGTTATAAACTAACTTTGAACTCTCTCTGAAGGAACTACTTCAAAACTAAAACATTTCAAACAATGTCGAGTAAAGTGGCCTTGCTCTAGTGCATGACAGAAAGACCATTTACTATAAAAAAGAGAAGTCTGAAGCACTATATAAACTGATTCGCGTCTCCCACCAGAAGACATCACTCAGTCGATCACCTCAGTAGATCCTGGTCCATCCCAGCGATATACACTACCAACGATGAAGGCCTTTGTAGTGTGTGGTAAGTAATCTATTCAAAAATACTGTTTATTAAATTTGCAGTGATATAAAATTTTCGAATGAACAGATTTATCATTTTTCTAATAGTAAACTTCAATATAGGCTCTGAAATCCAATGTCGATGAAATGGCCTTGCTCTACAGTAGAATTTGGCACTATTTAAACATGATTAAGTATTACACAATTTACAATCTTTCACTTGATTAACGTTACATGTTATTTCCAGCTCTTCTCAGCCTCACTGAGCTGCTGACCAAACGCCCTCCTCCTCCTTCCAATGGCTATGGAGCCCTCCTGCTCCCCAAGCAATGGGTATGGAGCTCCTCCCCCCAAGCAATGCTTATGGCCCACCAAGCAATGGAACTCCCTACGGAGGTAGATCCACTTGCTGCCTTGGCAGAGAATATTCCTGGCGGTGGAGTTCCTGGACAAGACTACCCTATTTTGGCCTCCGTCCCAGACACCGGTTTCTCCTGCGATGCTCAGAATGTACCTGGTTATTATGCCGACACTGATCGTCAGGCTAGATGCCAGGTCTTCCACATCTGCCAGGACAGGCCCAATGGTCGCCGTCAGCAGGACTCCTTCCTCTGCCCCAACGGCACCATCTTCAACCAGCAGTGCCTCGTCTGTGACTGGTGGTTCAACTTCGACTGCGCTGATGCTGAAGACTTCTATTCAGTCAACGAGCAGATTGGGGTCGTTACCTATGACCCTTATGGTAGAAGTCGCAACAGTAATGGAAACAATGGTTATGGATCTAATGGCAGCGGATGGATATGGATCTAATGGCAACGGTAATGGAAACAAATGGTCATGGATCTAATGGCAAATGGTAATGGCAATTTTTATGGATCATAATGGCAACTTGCAATGTGAAGCAATGGATATGGATCATCAATGGCAGCGGTAATGGGCAACCTGCTGCTCTATAAAAGTTATGGAGCCCCAGCACCTCCTGTTAATGGATGTTTTTGTATCCTCCATAAAGCCTTCAGACTCTTATGGTGCACCTTTCTAAGACATGTATCACTCTATTATCCCACAACTCGACAAATGAACGACAATCTGCAATATCACTAATGGTACAACAGCCTCTGCTTCATGCATCTTGAATTATCGTCCTTAAGTCTAAAATTTATAAATTTCAATGTATATTTTTGTATATTAATCCAAAAAGGAATAAGCCCACTATTATTGCAGTATTTGCATAACCAACAAAAATATGCACTTCTTTGGGATGGGTAAATAAAACACTACCACTGGGCATTACTTGGATTTAAAATACATATAATTAACAGTTAACAAATTATCTGCAACAGCTGCTACACCAGTACATTTAAGACTAAAAAAAAAAAAAAAGACAGGCGATGTATTTTACATAGTCACCCTGAGAACTTAAAAATTTATATATAGCCTGACTTAAAATCCAGGCTGTTAATAGACGAGTCACTGATGAGTTGAAACATTTAGTTTAATACTGTCAAGATGAGTTACACAAAGGAAAGCTTTGGTAAAGATACGCAGAAGATTGTCCATACAAGCACAGGACACACATACATCTAAAGATACATCGGAAGGAGGTCCTAAGAGTCAGTGCAGAATATTCAAGGCTATCAGGCATTTAAGACTGACAACCACTTTCTTAGAGGATACGTCTGAAAAAATTCTTGAAAATCAAAAAAAATTATAACCATCACTCTTTCTTTCATGAATTCCCAAACTGACTTCTTGGTATATTTTTTTATTACAATCATATCGGAAATTCTCTTAAATTTCTTTTATTTTAATATGTAATGAAAAAAAGCATCAACATTGCCCTTCAAATTGTAGTAATTATTTCTGTTTATGTCAATAATGACAGTACCAAATCAATTTTATATCTATTTTTATTCAAAAAATTGCAGCACCAAGGTTTTTCTATTTATATTCATAAACGTATGTCAATATACAAGAGGAATTTATAGACAGAAATATATACAATAAGAAAAATTGTCGCACTAGCGTAAGAACATTACAAAAATAACGTGCTCTTGTACCTCATGCTACTGTTTAAAATGTAATTCAAGATTCTGTACTTAACGTCTAGTCGTTAGAATAACACGAACTTGTTAAGGACTGTTAACAGAATAACTGATCTCAGATTCTCTAAAACATTAAGTTCCTGAATCTGGGCAACAAAGCAACAAAAACGTTCGTGCCCAAACCAATCATTTTCTTGCATCATCTTACTGGTTCTAAAGACGGTAAGTTTATTTCGAGCAAACAAGACGTAAAAGGCCTGTTATGGAAATTATTTCTAATTTCAAATCGACACATAACACCAGGCACATGCCGATAATATCCGTTAACTTAAGAAATCTTGGCTTGGATAGCAAAGTGCTTGTTGAACACAAATGGTTTAATCCCGCAGAAAAACAGACTTCTTTTCAGCATACTTGAAAAATTTTTGGCACTACCGATTCCGAGCCATCTGTGGACTCTACTTCACAAGATTCTTAGGGAATGTTATTCATGTAACTCTGCTGAAGGGGCAGGCATTATGAAGAAATACTCGTAACGTCATGCGCTGAATCTAATTAAACAAATTAAACTTAGTAAAATTTAAATTTCTCTTTAATTCTGATTAACAAAGCCCTATTATCTTTCTAATATCATATTTATTATTAAATTTATTCACTACATTAATGCTAACTACCGTTATCCACCTTGTACTTTTGTAAAAAATTAGTATATTTAATTCATTCTACTTTGGAATGTATCAAGTACATGAACTTACCTAGGTATGTAAATACTTATATATTATAGAGTTCCACATGTATGCTTATATAACATTAGTAAAATACATCATTTTTTTTTAACACCGTCTTAATCCTCTAAAGGGATATCTAAAAACAATTTGTTCTAATGTATAACGAATAATATACATATAGTAAGGAACTATGGCAATCTTTGTCCAAATTTGTAATCTTCGATTCACGAGGATCTACATGACTGTAGACATCTCTCACGATGCCGATAATGAACGACCTCAACACTAACAAATTCTGTAAAAAGGGTGTTATACAAAATAGCAATCAGCTACTTTCAAAGGAACGATGAAAAAAAACACAAATTACAAAATTCACAGTGTTTGAAACTTGAATAAGACAGAATGAATCAAAATGGCAAAACAGTTGGTGCACTCTGAAGACAGACAGACAAAAGTTGATGTAAAGTTCCTAACTATTTATGTACCTCCTTTTAAAATTTAGAAAAGTGCACAAAGGGAAAATAGATATAAACCCAAATGACATTGAACGAAATAAATATCTGAACAAAAAATAAATAGAGAATGGATAATCGCAATAATATCATTAACAAAAAAGTTCAAATTATCCAAAGGACATCTTTTGACATAAAATTTGATCTTGAACACAAATTAAAAGGATACACAAAACGCAGCGTGAGGCACCTAGATCCGCATCAAAGTCAAATTGGATGAAAGATGGCCATAGTGTCTGACTTTAGAGTTCCTAATTCGCAAGCAACAAGGGAGAAAACAAATGCAATACACTATAGAATAAACTAACAGGAAGGTGAAGAGCGACTGTCCATAAAGGAACTGAAGAAAATTAAATGTGCTAGTTCTTTGAACCGAAAATTCATTTCAAAAATGAATATTTTAATTAATAACTAAAAGTATTGGGCGAAACATCAAAATTAAAAAGTGTTCATGCGTTTCTAGGAAATCTGTACTCAATTTACCATCTGTAGTCGAGAGTAAACAGTATTCAAGAGAGTATTTCACAAATACACACATACTTTTGAAAACTGGAGGGCAGAAGACATGAATTTGTTCAATTTTATAAAAAATGAATGATTCCATACGTTTTAACTGACATCAGATGATGAAAAATAAACATTTCGGTACAGCAATGAAGCTACAAGGTGGAAAGTGACAACTGATTGAAAGGGTAAAATTCTAATGGTCGCTTCGACCTAGGAAGTATAAAGACATAAAATTTACTTTAAAAAATAATCAAATTATAATTGGACATTCACCGTGATTTTGAATAAAGGAACATTCTACACAAAGGATGGTTGCCTAAAATATTTCGTTTTGTAATATCCGCTTTCATGTATTAAAAGTTACTGAACAATTAAATACTTTGCGACAAACGAATATTTATTAAATTTTCAAAATTAAGTAAAAATTTAATTTTTTATTTATTTTTCTTTTTTATTTTATCTAATTTTATTTTACAAATCTCATCCAGTTATAAGTAACTTTCTCTCCTACTTCAAAACTAAAGCAGAAACAATGTCATGAAATGGCCTTGCTCTAGTGCATGACAGGAAGAGACCATCACTATAAAAAAAAAAAAAAAATTCTGGCACTCTTTAAACTGCGTCTCCTCCAGAAGGCATCACTCAGTCGATCACCTCAGTAGATCCTGGTCCATTCCAGCGACATACACCACCAACGATGAAGGCCTTTGTAGTATGTGGTAAGTAATCAAGTCGAACAAACCTGTTTAAACTTTATAGTGATAAAGCGAATGAACATATTTATCATTTTCTAATAGTAAACTTCAATATAGAAACAAATCCATCGATGCACGAAGTAGAATTTGAGTTAAATATTACACAATATTTCAATCTTTTCCTTGAAACGTTACACGTTATTCCAGCTCTTCTCAGCCTCATGAGTTGCTGACCAACGCCCTCCTCCCTCCAATGGCTATGGGCCCCTCCTGCTCCCAAGCAATGGCTATGGAGCACCACCAAGCAATGCTTATGGCACCCAGGAACTCCCTGTGGGAGTAGATCCACTTGCTGCCTTGGCAGAGAATATTCCTGGCGGTGGGTTCCTGGACAAGACTACCTATTTTGGCCTCCGTCCTGACACCGGTTTCTCCTGCGATGCTCAGAATGTACCTGGTTATTATGCCGACACTGATCGTCAGGCTGGATGCCAGGTCTTCCCACATCTGCCAGGACAGGCCCAATGGTCGCCGTCAGCAGGACTCCTTCCTCTGCCCCAACGGCACCATCTTCAACCAACAGTACCTCGTCTGTGACTGGTGGTTCAACTTCGACTGCGCTGATGCTGAAGACTTCTCAGTCAATGAACAGATTGGGGTCGTTACCTATAACCCTTATGGTAGAGAAGTCGCAACGGTAATGGAAACAATGGTTATGGATCTAATGGCAACGGCAACGGAACAATGGATCCTGGATCTAATGGCACCACCACCTAGTAATGGAAACAATGGTTATGGATCTAATGGCACCTTTCTAAGATAATGGAAACAATGGTCGATCAAATGAACGACGATCTGCAACGGCAACGGAAACAATGGATATGGATCTAATGGCAAAATCTAAAAAGCACTGTAATGGATATTTGCTGCTCAGTAACGGTTATGGAGCCCCAGCACCTCTACAGCAATGGATATGAGTATGCTCCATCACCTTCACATATTATGGCACCTATCTAAGATGGATGTAAAAGATATAAAATGTATCACAACTATACAAATGAAGACGACAATCTAAACTCACAATGGAAGACAACATACTAAGACTCTAAAATTTAATATCGTCCTTAAATGTCTAAGATGATTATAAATTTCAATGTATATTTTTGTATATTAAACAAAAAGGAATAAGAAACTATTATTGACCCCAGCCATTTGCATACCCTCAACAAAAATATCAACCGGTGTTTGGGAATGCACTCAGAAGGATTTAAAAATACATAATAGAGGCTTCCATTATGCATGGTACACAGTTTTCATTTTGAGACTAAAAGCATAGTGTATTTTCGTATCCAAGAACTTAAAAATTTATATAACCGGGTTCATCAGGCTGTTAATAGACGAGTCACGATGAGTTGCCTCATTTTAGTTTAATACTGTCAAGATGAGTTAACCAGAAGGAAAGACTTTGCAAGATACGATGAAACATTGTCCATCAAGATAAATTAAGACAAGGACATACTTCTAAAGATACATCGGAAGGAATTCCATAATAGTCAGTGCAGAATATTCCATTTTCTATCAGGCATTTAAGACTGACAATTCACTTTCTTAGAGATATGTCTGAAAAAATTTCTTGAAAATCAAAAAATATAACCATCACTCTTTCTTTCATGAATTCCCAAACAGCATTCTTGATATATTTTTATTACAATCAAATATGAAATTATCTTAAATTTCTTTTTATTTTAATATGTAATGAAAAACTATCATCAACATTGCCCTTCAAATTGTAGTAATTATTTCTGTTTATATTAATAATGACAGGCCAAATCAATTTCATATCTATTTTTACTTCAAAAAATGCCACCAAGGTATTTCTATTATATTCAGAAACGTATGTCAATATACAACAGGAATTTATAGACAGAAATATATACAATAAGAAAAAATTGTCATAGCGGTAAGAACATTACATATACATAACGGCACAAGAAAAGCGATTGCCCATGCTAACTGTTATGAGAAATGTAATCAAGATTCTGCACTTAACGTCTAGTCGTTAGAATAACACGAACTTGTTAAGGCTGTTAACAGAATAACTGATCTCAGATTCTCTAAACATTAAATTCTGAATCTGTTCAACAAGCAACAAAACGTTCGTGCATGACAAACCAATCATTTTCTTGCATCATCCTTCACTAGTTCTAAACCTGTATAGTTTATTTCGACAAACTAGCTAAGGCCTACGGAAATTTCTTTTCAAATCGACTATAACACTGTACATGCCGATAATTCCTTTAAAAGAAATCTTGGCTTGAGACAATAACCTGTTGAGACACAAATGGTTTAATACTCTGAAGGAAAGCTGATAATTCTTTTCAGCATACTTGAAACATTTTTTTGGAACTGCTAATTCCCATAATCTGTGGACTCTACTTCACAAGATTCTTAGGGAATGTTATTCGTAATAACTCTGCTGAAGGGGCAGGCATTACAAAGAAATACTCATGTTTTTCATGTAATCTAATTCAAACAAATTAAACTCACTGAAATTTCTTGAAATTCTCTTTAATATCTGATTAATAATTCCTTATCTTTTCTTTATCATTTTTATTATTAAATTTATTCAGGGCATTAATGCTAATCACATCCTTCTCCTTTTGTAAAAAGAACTCTAAGCATTCATTTTACTTTGGCCTGTACAGTACAATTTGAACTTACCTAAGTATGTAAATACTGTATATATTTAGAGTTCCATGTATGTTTATATAACATTAGTAAAATACATCATTTTTTTTAACACTTGATATATGATATCTAAAAACAATTTGGCCTAATGTATAAAGAGCAATAATTACCATTTTACCATATTCTTTGTCAAGAATTTTGTAATATTCGATTTATCTACATGACTGTAGACATCTCTCACGATTACCGATAATAAATCAACACTAACAAATAAGGTAAAAGATTATTATACAAACTACCATTCTTTGTAAGGAACGTTGAAAAAAACCCAAATTTACAAAATTCACAGCAAGTGAAAAACTTGAATAAGATCAGTTTTCATTAAAACCTTACGGTATGTCGAAGACAGACAGCACAAACTGATTATAGTTCTAACTATTTATGCACCACCTTTTAAATTTAGAAAGTGCACAAAGGAAAATAGATATAAACCCAAATGACATTGAACGTAAATATCAAAAAAAATAAATAAAATGGATAATCGCGGTAATATCATTAACAAAAAGTTTAACATTAAAGGATCTTTTGACAAGAAAATTTACATCTTGAACACGGCCAATTAAAGGATACAAAACCAGCGTAAGCACCTGGATCCGCATCAAAGTCAAATTGGATGAAAGATGGCCGCTGTGTCTAACTTCCAGAGTTTAATTCAAAGCAACAAGGAGAAACAAATGCAATACACTATAGAATAAACTAACAGGAAGGTGAAGAGCGACTGTCCTGAAGGAACTGAAGAAATTTAAATGTACCCTAGTGGGAGAAATTCATTTCAAAAATGAATATTTAATTAATAACTAAAAGTATTGGGCGAAACATCAAAATTAAAAAGAACAAAGTTAAAAATCTGTACTCAATTTACATCTGTATTTAGAGTAAACAGTATTCAAAGATTACTTGAAAAAATTTTGAAACTGGAGGGCAGAAGAATAAATGTTGCAAAATGCAAAAAAGAATGATTCCATACGTTTAACTGACATCGAAAGATGATGAAAAATAAACATTTCTTCGGCAATGAAGCTACATTTGGAAAGTTTTAAATTTAAAAGGGTAAAATTCTAATGGTCGTTTCGACCCTGGGAAGTATAAAGACATAAAATTTTCTTAAAATAATCAAATTATAATTGGACTTTCACCGTGATTTTGAATAAAGGGAACGTTCAACACAAGGTGGTTGCCTAAAATATTTTGTTTGTAATATCGCTTTCAGTAATAAAAGTTACACGAACAATTAATTTTTGTAAAACAAACAGATATTTATTAAATTTTTCAAAAATTATAAAATTTAATTAATTTTCTTATTTTTATTTTATCTAATTTTATTTTAAATCTCCAGTTATGAGTAACTTTCTCTCTCCTACTTCAAAACTAAAGCAGAAACAATGTCGATAAAATGGCCTTGCTCTAGTGCATGACAGGAACCATCACCATAAAAAAAAAAAAAAAATTCTGGCACTATTTAAACTAGCGTCTCCTCCAGAAGGACATCACTCAGTCGATCACCTCAGTAGATCCTGGTCCATTCAGCGATATACACCACCAACGATGAAGGCCTTTGTGGTGTGTGGTAAGTAATCAATTCAGACAACCTGTTTAAACTTTAGTGATAGAAGCGAATGAACAGATTTATCAATTTTCTAATAGTAAACTTCAATATTGAAACTGAATATCCATCGATGCACAAAGTAGAATTTGCAGTTAAATATTACACAATATTAAATCTTTTCCTTGAAATGTTACACGTTATTTCCAGCTCTTCTCAGCCTCGCAGCTGCTGGCGACCAATCACTCCTTCCAATGGTTATGGAGCACCTCCTGCTCCTCCAAGCAATGGTATGGGGCTCCTCAAGCAATGCTTATGGCCTAGAACTCCTCCATGAGTAGATCCACTTGCTGCCTTGGCAGAGAATATTCCTGGCGGTGGAGTTCCTGGACAAGATACCCCATTTTGGCCTTCCGTCCTAACACTGGTTTCTCCTGCGATGCTCCAGAATGTACCTGGTTATTATGCCGACACTGATGGTCGGCTGGATGCCAGGGTCTTCCCTCTGTCAGGACAGGGGCCAATGGACGCTAAATCAGCAGGACTCCCTTCCCCTCTGCCCCAACGGCACCATCTTCAACCAACAGTACCTCGTCTGTGACTGGTGGTTCAACTTCGATTCACTTTGTACTGCTGAAGACTTCTATTCAGTCAACGAGCAGATTGGGGTCGTTACCGACCCTTAGGTCCTAATAAACAATGGTTATGGATCTAATGGCAACGTAACAATGGCAACGGGTAATGGAAACAATGGTTTATGGATCTAATGGCAAATGGTAATGGAGCAATGGTGCTGCTCTAATGGCAATGGCAGTAACAATGGATATGGATCCCCAACGGTAATGGAGCAGGTGCTGCCCTGTAACGGATATGTGGAGCCCCGCCTCCATCACCTTCAAACACCTTAGACTCTAGTGCACCTTTCTAAGTCATGTATCACCTCGTTATCCCCTAACTCGACAAACAAACGACTATCTGCAGCATCTCTAATGGAAAACATGCCACCTTTGATGCGTGTCTGAATAACGGACAAAATCTAAAAGCATTGTAAATTTCAATGTATATTTTTGTGTATATTAAACATAAAGGAATAAGAAACTGTTATTACCCAGTATTCTGCATAAAAACAAAAATATGCCCTATTTTTGTCTAAAGGCGCATACCACAGAGGATGTGAAAATATATAAACAACACAACTAACAATTATACATGTACACTGTAGATTTAAGACTAAAATAGCATACTGTGCATGCCAAGAACTCTAAATAATAAAAAAACAGGCTGTTAAATAGAATTCAATATGGCTGAATAGTGAGTAAAATAACCAAGATGAGTTGTTAGTCCCACATTTCCTTTACGTTGGCCCCAATGAACAAGACACACATACATCTCTACATCGAAGTTGAGTCAACTGGAGTCAGCGCAGAAGCCAGGGGGCAGGCATTTAGACCTTACAACCACTTTCTAGAGGTTCACGCGAGCTACCATTGAAAACACTGGTTATAACGACGTTTTCTTTTGACAAAAAAAACTTCTTCAATTTTTTGTTATAATCATACCCGCACCAGGTGCCAAATCAGGAAGGTTTCAGATAAAATGAAAAAGGGAAAACAGGTTGCCGATTCTCTGTTGCCTCGTTAAGTATGCAATGCTTCAATTATACAGGCAAGCGATTAATTTTATATCTATTTTTACTTCAAAAAATTATATACATCGAATTTATACCTGAAACGAGAGTCGGTGTAAAACATTTAAGACTGTCAATATTTAAGATTAATAACTGTTTCTTTAGCGTAACAGTATTAAATCTTTAATCTTGCCATGTGGCAACTTCTTGAAAATTAAGAAAATTACAACTAACCCTTGCGTTAGAATTTAAAACAGAATTCTTGAGACTGTTTTATCATATTTAAATCTGATCTTATTTTAAACTTACTTTTATTTTAAACAAGCAACAAAAACGTGGAAAAAACCAATCATTTTCTTGCATCATCTTTCACTAGTTCTAACAAGTTTATTTCTAGCAAACTAGCTAAGGCCTGCGAAATGATTCTAATTCCAAATCGACACATAACACCAGGTAAATTGCACATATAATTCCTTTAACTTAAGAAATCTTGATAAATATATGTCAATATGAACAGAAATTTAATACAAAGAAAAGCAGATAATTCTTTTCTCACTAATTAGAAAAATTTTATACTATTATTCCATAATCTGTGGTGCTTTACATGCTAACGTATTCGCAAGGGAATGTTATTCCTGTAAACTCTGCGCCAGCGGCTAGTATGTTGGAATAATACAAGTTTTCATCAGGAATCTAATCAAAAAATTAAACTTAGGTTTTCTTAACTTTAAATCTTTAATATCTGATTAACAAAACACTAATATAAACTAAATCATATTCATTTTCTTGCATCACCATCTAATTCCCTAAAGCCACATAAGTTTACTTTTGTAAGAACCTATAGTATATTTAATTCATTCTATGCGTTTCAGATCGAACACAACACCAGCTATACGTTTTAATGCTTTAGCTTTAAATTTTTGAACATGTAGACAGCCAACCTGTTGACATCACGTAGTCTAACTCCATTACTTAAATAGAAATCTGGTCAATTCAGTTCCTAATGTATAAAGAGTAATAATATACATATAGTAAGGAACTATGGCAATCTTTGTGAACCAAGAATTTTGTAAAGTTCGATCAGTGTATCCACATGACGACATTCCCTCACGATTAATACAATGAACCACCTCAACACTAACAAATAAGGTGGGGTATATGTTATGGCAAATGAGCAACAGCTATTTGGAAAGGAATCACAAAATAACTCCAAATTCTACAAATTACAGCAAGGAAAACTTCTGAATAAGACAGAATGAATCAAAATGGCAAACCTTTACGGCACTCGAAGACAGACAGCAAAACTGATGTAAGCCTAACCATTTATGCACCTCCTTTTTAAATTTAGAAAGTGCACAAAGGAAAATGTTGCAAGATGACATAATAAATAAATATCTGAACAAAAAATCAAACTACCCTTCTTAATCGCAGTACTATCATAACAAAAAGTTCAACATTATCATTAATCTTTTTGACAAGAAAAAATTTACTTTTGTGAACACAGGGCCAATTAAAGGGATATATAAAATTTCTCTCGTTGTATAAATATTAGATAAGATCACATGGATTTTTCATGCATTATAATAAAGGACTCACTTTGGGATCAATTCATTAAGTATAAATATTAAACAAATACAGTCACTACTCAGTCACGTAAGAAAGATGGTGAGAAGGCGTACTGTCGCAGGATATTTGTCTAAATTTTGTGTAGTTCTAGGTCAAAATTCATTTCAAAATGAATATTCCAGGATTAATAGATAAAGACAACGACACTCAGCATTAAAAAATGTTCAATGGTTTCTACAAAATCTAAAAGCTGTTTCCAAAGAATGTCGAATAAAAAGTATTCAAAAGGTGTAAATTTAAAAAGTGTTAAACAACTTTTGCAAACTGGGGCAAAGACAGAAGTAAATAAAATTGTGCAAAACCTTGATTCCATCACGTTTTAACTGACATCGAAAGATTCAACTGATGTACAGTTCTACGGCAATTAGGTGCAAGGGTCAGAAAGTGACAACTGATTTAAAGTCTAAAATTCTAATGGTCGCTTCGACTAGAAAGTATAAAAATAAAATTTGCTGCAAAATAATCAAATTATAATTGGACTTTCACGTGATTTTGAATAAAGGGAACGTTATACACAAGACGGTTGCCTAAAATATTCGTTTTGTAATATCCGTTTTCTTGTATAAAGTTACAAGAACGATTAAATGCTGCAACAAACGAAGTATTTTATCAAGTTTCAAAATTAAGTAAAATTTAATTTTTATTTCTTTTTTATTTTATCTAATTTTGTTTAAAATCTGCATCCAGTTATGGTACATTTCTCTCCCTATCTTGAACTAAAACGGAAACAATGTCAAGGACAAGTGGCCTTCATCGCGTTGCATGACAAGAAAGACCACCACTATAAAAAAAAAAAAAAAAGTCTGGCACTATATAAACGCGTCTCCTCAGGGAGACATCCGCTCCAGTCGATCGCATCTGTAGATCCTGGTCCATTCCAACGATATACACCACCAACGCGATGAAGGCCTTTGTAGTGTGTGGTGAATAATCAATTCAAACAAACTGTTTTTAAATTTTATAGTGATAAACGAATGAAAAGGTTATCAATTTTTCTAATAGTAAACTTCAATATAGAAACTGAAAGTATCATCGATGCACGACAGTAGATTTTTTGATTAAATATTACACAATATTAAAATCTTTTCCTTGAAATGTTACATTATTTCCAGCTCTTCTCAGTCGCAGTTGCTGACCGAACGCCCTCCTCCTCCTTCCAATGGTTATGAGCCCTCCCGCTCCCCCAAGCAATGGGTGTGGGGCTCCCAGGCTCCTCCAAGCAATGCTATGGCCTCCACCAAGCAACTCCTGGGCTCTGTAAGGTAGATCCACTTGCTGCCTTGGCGGGAATATTCCCTGGCAGTGGAGTTCCTGGACAAGAACTACTATTTTGGCCTCCGTCCCAGACACCGGTTTCTCACTGCGATGCTGGAGAGATATTGCCTGGTTGTTGTGCTAGACACTGGTGGGTCAGGCTGGCTGCCAGGTCTTGCACTCTGCCAAGACAGGCCCAATGGACGCCGTCAGCAGGACTCCTTCCTCTGCCCCAACGGCACTGTCTTAATAACAGTACCTCGTCTGTGACTGGTGGTTCCAGCAAACTGCGCTGAGCGCTGAAGACTTCTATTCAGTCAATGAACAGATTGGAGTCATTACCTGTGGCCATATGGTAGAAGTCGCAATGGCAACGGGAAACAATGGTTATGGTTCTAATGGCAACGGTAATGGAGCAGGTGTTGCTCCCAGAACGGTTATGGAGCCCCACCACCTCCAGCAATGGATATGGAGCTCCTCCATCACCTTTCAGACTCTTATGGCACCTTTCTAAGTCATGTATCACCTCATTATCCCCAACTGACATGTGGACGACTATCTGCAACATCACTAATGGAAGAACAACCTTTGCTTCATACTTGAATATATGTTTAAAAATAAAAAAAAATACTATGTATGACAATGTATATTTTTGTATATTAAAACATAAAGGAATGAGAAAACTATTATTACCCAGGTATTCTTCTGGCAATCAAGTAAAACATACACTTCTCATTTGTTAGCACACACTCATTCAAATATTCCTCAAAAGATTTGTACAACAATTCAATAATTACCAGTATTTGTCTATGGTACTATCGGTCTATTAGGCTAATCTAGCCTTTTATCCATTCTAGCTGCCTTTTCTAAAATTAAAATTTCAATATGATCGATGCATACATATCGAACAATAATGAAAAAGTTGCTGGGCCTCAAGATCTTTCTTTGACCCCAACTGGATGATCATACCATCACAAGTCCACTTAGGTTAAGTATACATAGTTCAAACAGCCACACTTGGCATGCTTGGATGTTTAATTTCAAAAAAGGCTGGCGAACGAATCATACCGTAACAGCTGCTGAAACCAAGAAAGTTGCAGATAAAGACCAGGTGGTAAACGAAGACCGACAATTCTTTGTGACTTCATAACGTATGCGGTGACCCTAATTATCCCCAAAACAGTATCAGCCACTGAATTGAAATTCGGCCAATCTTATTTTAATAGACAGGTCGGAGATTCAGACTCGAAACCAAGCAGATCCTGTCAAATATGATTATATACAGAAAGCTTGTCCAAGTACAGATTCCACAAGTAAAGCACAGGCAAGTCTAAAGATACATCTGGAAGGAGGTCCCTAAGACTCAGTGCAGAATATTTAAGGCTATCAAGCATTTAAGAACTGACTACCCTTAGTCAAACTTAATGTGATACTTCTGAAAAATTTCTTGAAAATAAAAAAATTATAACCATCCTCTTTCTTATGAATTCACAAACAGAATTCTTGGTATATTTTTTTTATTACATTCATTATCAAATTCTCTTAATTTCTTTTAAATTTAATATCTAATGAAAAGACAACATCAACATTATCTTTCAAATTGTACAAATTATTTCTGTTTATCTTGATAACGACAGGCCAAATCAATTTATATCTATTTTTGCTTAAAAAATGTACACAAAGGTATTTCTGTTTATATTTGAAAATATTTATGTCAATATGTAAGAAGATTTTATATAGAAATATATAAAAAAAAAAATTGTCTCCACTAATGTAAGAACATTACATACATAATAACTACAAAAGTAGTTTCTCATGCTGACGTTATATGCAAGGGCATACAAGATTCTGACTTGACGTCAAGTCGTTAGAATAATACGAAATTATTAAGATTAACAGAATAACTTATCTCCCTAAGCAAAGATCAACAAAACCACGTTGGTAATACAAACCAAATCATTTTTTGCAACATTTTCATTAGTTCTAAAGCTGATAAATTTATTTCAATGCAATTAACTAAAATTTATGGAAATTATTTCTAATTTCCTAATCTCAAGATCGCCACATCACACCAGCTTACACTACAATGTTTTAGCTAACCAAATCTTGGCCTTAAAACAATGAACCATTGAAGTCACGTAGTTTTAATCCCCTAAAAACCTAATTCTATTCAGCATAACAAAAATTTTTGGAACTATTAATTACAAAATCTGTAGTGTCCTGTGCCACGTAAGATCAGTCTTCCCCCTCATGGAATTCATTCCTGTAACTCTGCTGAAGGGGCTGACATTCAAAGGAATGTTTTTCCTGAATCTAATTCAACAAATTAAACTTGTTGAAGGAGAATTTTTCTCAAAGAGATATCTTTATTATTATCACATTTAACTGTTAAATTTATTCACTAAGTAATTTAATTACCCTTATCAGCTCGTAAAAGCCCGTGCATATAATTCATTTCTACTTCCAACCAGAATGGTAGCTGGTATGTAAAATACTGTATTCGATTTATAATTATAGCCATAACATTACTATAATAAAATTTTTTTAATTTACTTAATATGGGATATCTA
Source organism: Macrobrachium rosenbergii (assembly GCF_040412425.1). Taxonomy (NCBI): domain Eukaryota; kingdom Metazoa; phylum Arthropoda; class Malacostraca; order Decapoda; family Palaemonidae; genus Macrobrachium; species Macrobrachium rosenbergii. The sequence continues at coordinate 23,198,672 of NC_089791.1, read as the reverse complement.
AAACAATTTCTGATAATTTCTATTTACACATATTTATTAAAATTTGTCAATATATTTTGTAAAGTTGGATTGTGTATCTACAAGAAGTAACATTATCACCGATAATTTCAAACTACCAAATGGGGTAAAAGATTTATAAAAATTTGAGCATTTGAAGGAATTTTACTTTAGTATAAATTATAAATTCAATTCAAGAAAGTTGAAAGCTTGTAAACACTAAACAAAATGGAAAACCTTATATAACTTTGATAATATAGCATTATGTAAAATTCTAAATAATTTTTTAAATTTTGGACATTGGGAAAATAGATATAAACTCATATGACACTGAACGAAATAATTCTAACCTAAATAAATACAATGAATGGATAATGTAATACTAACAATAAAGTTCAACATTATCCAAAGACATCTTTTGACAAAAATTACATCTTGAAAAATTTGTCACAAGAATTTTGAGGCACCTAGATCCCCACATCAAAAGTCAAATTGGATGAAAGAAGACAGTGTCTGACAGGATTACTTCATAAACAGAACAAATCCAATACACTGAGATAAACCAACAGGGGTAGAAAGATCGACTGTCCCATGAAGGAACTAGCAAAAAGCAGTTCTAGTGAAAAGAACGAAAAATAGATAAAAATAACTAAAAGTATTGGAGAAAAAGAACACATCAAAGAAAGTGTTTTCATGCGTTTCTACTAGAAGAAACTGTGAAGTAAGAAATCAGAGAGTACATAAAAATGCAAACTTTTGGAAAGTGGAGGCAGAAGAGATCAACGTTATTTCAATTTCGTTGTAAAGGTTCCATACGTTTAACTGTTGTGAAAGATGATTAAAATATTTCATAAAATTAAAGGTGAAAGTCTGAAAAATCTAATGGTCGCTTCGCATTAGGAAGTATACCAATATAAAATTGACTTAAAAAACAATCGAATGAACAGTAAAACTTTCACTGTGAATTTGAATAAAGGAACGTTCTGCACATGACAGTTGCCTAAAATGTTTTAATTTGTTATATCACTTTCATGTATTAAAAGATGCTGAACAATTAAATATTTTGTAACAAACCAGCATTTTTCTAAATTTTCAAGAATGTAAAAAATTTTATTTATTTTCTTTTATAAATCTTTTCCAGTTATACGTAACTTTCTCTCCCCTAAAAATTAAAACGGACGCAATGTCGAGTAAATGGCCTTGCTCTAGTGCATGACAGGAAAGATAACCACTAAAAAATAAAAAGAAGTCTGGACTATATAAACTGGCGTCTCCTCCAGAAGACATCACCAGTCGATCACCTCAGTAGATCCATCCATTCAAGCGATATACACCACCAACCATGAAGGCCTTTGTAGTGTGTAAGTAATCTGTTCTGAACAAACTGTTTACAGCTTGTAGTGATAGAATCGAATGAACAGATTTACATTTTTCTATTAGTAAACTTCAATATAGAAACTGAAAGTCCACTGAGGCACGAAGTAGATTTTACAGTTAAGTATTACAAAACATTACAATTTTTCACTTGAAATGTTACACGTTATTTCCAGCTCTTCTCAGCCTCGCAGCTGCTACAAACGCCCTCCTCCTTCCAATCGGCTATGGAGCACCTCCTGCTCCCCAAGCAATGGGTATGGGCTCCTCCTGCCAAGTCGCTATGGTCCACCAGAAACTCCCTGCAGGAGTGATCCACTTGCTGCCTTGGCAGAGAATATTCCTGGCAGTGGGTTCTGGACAAGACTACCCTATTTTGGCCTCCGTCCCTGACACTGGTTTCTCTGCGATGCTCAGAATGTACCTGGTTATTACCCATACTACAATCGTCCAGGCTAGATGCCAGGTCTTCCATCTGCCAGGACAGGCCCAATGGTCGCCGTCAGCAGGACTCCTTCCTCTGCCCCAACGGCACCATCTTCAACCAATTGCCTCGTCTGTGACTGGTGGTTTCAACTTCGACTGCGCTGATGCTGAAGACTTCCTATTCGGTCAACAGGCAGATTGGGAATCGTTACCTGTGACCCTTATGGTGAAAATGCCAGCAGTAATGGAAACAATGGTTATGGATCTAATAGCAGCAGCAGCAGAGCAATGGATATGGATCTAATGGCAACGATAATGGAAACAATGGTTATGGATCTAATGGCAATGGTAATGGAAACAATGATTTATGGATCTAATGCTTGGCGACAGCAGAGCAATGGATATGGATCTAATGGCAACGGTAACGGAGCAGGTGCTGCTCCAGTAACGGTTATGGAGCCAGCACCTCCTAACAATGGATATGGGCTCCTCCATCACCTTCAGACTCTTATGGTGCACCTTTCCTAAGACATGTATCTCGTATCCCCAACTCGACAAATGAACGACAATCTGCAACATCACTAATGGAAGAACAACCTCTGCTTCGTGCTTGAATCTCGTCCTTAATTCTAAAATTATTATAATTTCAATGTATATTTTTTGTATTAAACATAAAGGAATAGAAACTATTATTACCCAGTATTTGCATAACCAACAAATATGCACTTCTTTCATGTCTAAATGCACACCCACAGAAGGATTTAAAAATACATATATAGACAGTTAACAGTTATGCATGTACAGTACATTTTAAGACTAAAAGCATAGTGTATTTACATATCCAAGAACTTAAAAACATATAACCAGATCAGGCTGTTAATAGACGGTCACTGATGAGTTACCCCAACTGATTTAGTTTAATACTGTCCAGATAGGGAGACTGCACAAGGAACAGCTTTTACAAGCTTGGGACGTTTTGATTGTCCATACAAGTACACTTAATTAACACATACATCTAAAGATACATCGGAAGGAGGTCCTAAGTCAGTGCAGAATATTCAGAGGCTATCAGGCATTGTGACTGACAACCATGCTTAGGATACGTCTGAAAAATTCTTGAAAATCAAAAAAAAATTATATAACCATCACTCTTTCTTTCAAGATTTAAACTGACTTCTAATAGTATATTTTTATTACAATCATATCAGAATTCTCTTAAATTTCTTTTATTTTAATATGTAATGAAAAAAAGCATCAACAAGCTTGCCCTTCAAATTGTAGTAATTATTTCTGTTTATGTCAAGGCAATGACAGAGGCCAAATCAATTTTATATCTATTTTACTTCAAAAAAATTTTGCACAAGGTATTTCTATTTATATTCAGAAACGTATGTGTGTCCAATATACAAGGGATTTATAGAGTATATATAATAATGACAAAATTGTCGCACTAGCGTAAGAACATTACATACACAATAACGGCACAGAAGTTGTACCTCATGCTACTGTTATGAGAAATGTAATCAAGATTCTGTACTTAACGTCTAGTCGTTAGAATAACACGAACTTGTTAAGACTGAACAGAATAACGATCTCAGATTCTCTAAAACATTAAGTTCTGAATCTGGGCAGACAAGCAACAAAACGTTCAAATGACAAACCAATCATTTTTCTTGCATCATCTTCACTAAATCTAAACTTGGGTCAGTTTATTTCGAGCAAACTAGCTAAGGCCTACGGAAATTAGTTCTAATTTCAAATCGACACATAACACCAGGTACATGCCGATAATTCCTTTAACTTAAGAAATCTTGGCAGGAGACAATATTGTTGAACACAAATGGTTTAATCCCTACAGAAAAGCAGATAATATCAAGCATACTTGAAACATTTGGCACTATTATGGAACATAATCTGTGGACTCTACTTCACACGATTCTTAGAATGTTATTCCTGTAACTCTGCTGAAGGGCAGGCATTATGAAGAAATACTCGTATTTTCATGCGCTGAATCTAATTCAAACAAATTAAACTTGGAGTAAAATTTAAATTTCTCTTTAATATCTGATTAATAAAAGATTAAATAATCTTTTTCTATTATCATATTTATTATTAAATTTATTCACTACATTAATGCTAACTACCTTATCCTTGTACTTTTGTAAAAAATTTATTTTAATTCATTCTACTTTGGAATGTATCAGTAAATTATTTCTTCACCTAGGTATGTAAAAATACTGTATATATTTAAATTCACACATGTTATGTATATAACATTAGTAAAAATACATCATTTTTTTTTTCCCATTACTTAATATGGGGATATCTAAAACAATTTTGGCCTAATGTATAAGAAAAAATAATATATACAGCATAATGAACTATGGCAATCTTTGAAACTATTTTATGTAAGTTCGAAATGTATCTACATGACTGTAGACATCTCACGATTACCGATAATAGGAACGACCTCAGCACTAACAAATAAGGTAAAGGGGTGTTATACAAAAAGAGCAACTAGCTTCAGTGGGAAAGGAACGATGAAAAAAAAAATTTCTGTTACAAAATTCACAGCAAGTGAAAACTTGAATAAGACAGAATGAATCAAAATGGCAAAACCTTACGGTGCACTCTCGAAGCAGACAGCAAAACTGATGTAAAGTTCCTAACTATTTATAACTCCTTTTTAAAATTTAGAAAAAGTGCACAAAGGGAAAATAATATAAACCCAAATGACATTTCTGCAGAAATAAATATCTGAACAAAAATAAATATTAGTGGATAATCACTGTAATATCATTAACAAAAGTTCAACATTATCAAAGACATCTTTTGACAAGAAAAATTTACATCTTGAACACGGGCCAATTAAGGATACACAAAACGCAGCGTGAGGCACCTAGATCCACATCAAAGTCAAATTGGATGAAAGATGGCCATAGTGTCTGACTTTAGGGAGTTCTTTTCATAAGCAACAAAGGGAGAAAACCGTTTTTTTCAATACACATAGAATAAATAACAGGGAAGGTGAAAAGCGACTGTCCCATGAAGGAACTGAAAAAATTAAATGTGCAGTTCTAGTGAACCGAAAATTCATTTCAAAAATGAATATTTTTAATTAATAACTAAAAGTATTAGGCGAAACATCAAAATTAAAAAAGTGTTCATGCGTTTTCTGGGAAATCTGTATTCAATTTACATCTGTAGTCGAGGTAAACAGTATTCAAGAGATAACAATTTCACAAATACACATACTTTTCAAACTGGGGCAGAAATCATGAATGTTGTTCAATTTGTGCAAAATAATGATTCCATACGTTTAACTGACATCGAAAGATGATGAAAAAATAAACATTCGTCTGACAAGTGACTACAAGGTGGAAAGTGACAGCTGATGAAAGGAGTTAAATTCTAATGGTCGCTTCGACCTAGGAAGTATAAAGACATAAAATTTACTTTAAAAAATAATCAAATTATAATTGGACATTCACCGTGATTTTGAATAAAGGGAACGTTCTACACAAGGTGGTTGCCTGTAATATTTCGTTTTGTAATATCCGCTTTCATGTATTAAAGTTACACGAACAATTAAATACTTTACGACAAACGAATATTTATTAAATTTTCAAAATTAAGTAAAATTTAATTTTTTTATTTATTTTTCTTATTTTATTTTATCTAATTTTTATTTTACAAATCTGCATCCAGTTATGGTAACTTTCTCTCTCCCACCTTCAAAACTAAAACGGAAACAATGTCGATGAAATGGCCTTGCTCTAGTGCATGACAGGAGGAGACCATCACTATAAAAAAAAAAAAAAAAAAAAAGCATTACCTTTTCTTTAAACCCGCGCGTCTCCCCCTCCAGAAGGCATCACTCAGTCGATCACCTCAGTAGATCCTGGTCCATTCAGCGATATACACCACCAACGATGAAGGCCTTTGTAGTATGTAGTAAGTAATCAAGTCGAACAACCTGTTTAAACTTTATAGTGATAAAGCGAATGAACAGATTTATCATTTTCTAATAGTAAACTTCAATATAGAAACTGAATATCCATCGATGCAAAGTAGAATTTGCAGTTAAATATTACACAATATTTCAATCTTTTCCTTGAAACGTTACGTTATTTCCAGCTCTTCTCAGCCTCGCAGTTGCTGATATCCCTCCTCAATGGCTATGGAGCCCTCCTGCTCCCAAGCAATGGGTATGGAGCTCCACCAACAATGTGCTTATGGCCCCACCCAGGAACTCCTATGGGTAGATCCACTTGCTGCCTTGGCAGAGAATATTCCTGGCAGTGGGTTCTGGACAGACTACCCTATTTTGGCCTCCTGTCCCTGACACCGGTTTCTCCTGCGATGCTCAGAATGTACCTGGTTATTATGCCGACACTGATCGTCAGGCTAGATGCCAGGTCTTCCACATCTGCCAGGACAGGGCCAATGGTCGCCGTCAGCAGGACTCCTTCCTCTGCCCCAACGGCACCATCTTCAACCAACAGTACCTCGTCTGTGACTGGTGGTTCAACTTCGACTGCGCTGATGCTGAAGATTTCTATTCAGTCAACGAGCAGATTGGGATCGTTACCTATGACCCTTATATGGTAGAAGTCGCAACGGTAATGAAACAATGGTTATGGATCTAATGGCAACGGCGGAAACAATGGATATGGATCTAATGGCAACGGTAATGGAAACAATGGTTATGGATCTAATGGCAATGGTAATGGAAACAATGGTCATGGATCTAATGGCAGCAACAACGGAAACAATGGATATGGATCTAATGGCAACAGTAATGGAAGCAACCTGCTGCTCCCAGTAACAGTTAGGAAACCCCAGCACCTCCCTAGCAATGGATATGGAGCTCCTCCATCACCTTCAGACTCTTATGGTGCACCTTTCTAAGACATGTATCACTCATTATCCCCAACTCGACAAATGAACGACAATCTGCAACATCACTAATGGAAGAACAACCTCTGCTTCATGCTTGAATATCGTCCTTAAGTCTAAGAGTATTATAAATTTCAATGTATATTTTTGTATATTAAACATAAAGGAATAAGAAACTATTATTACCCAGTATTTGCATAACCAACAAAAATATGCACTTCTTTGTCTAAATGCACACCCACAGAAGGATTTAAAAATACATATATAGACAGTTAACAGTTATGCATGTACACAGTACATTTTAAGACTAAAAGCATAGTGTATTTTACATATCCAAGAACTTAAAAATTTATATAACCGAATCCAGGCTGTTAATAGACGAGTCACTGATGAGTTGAAACATTTAGTTTAATACTGTCAAGATGAGTTACACAAGGAAAGCTTTTGCAAAACATATTGTAGAAGATTGTCCATACAAAGTACACTAAGATAAAGACACACATACATCTAAGATACATCAGGAAGAGGAGGTCCTAAGAGTCAGTGCAGAATATTCCAAGGCTATCAGGCATTTAAGACTGACAACCACTTTCTTAGGGGAAGAATTAACGTCTGAAAAATTCTTGAAAATCAAAAAAATTATAACCATCACTCTTTTCTTTCATGAATTCCCAAACAGACTTCTTGGTATATTTTTTATTACAATCATATCGGAAATTCTCTTAAATTTCTTTTATTTTAATATGTAATGAAAAAAACCAAGCATCAACCATTTTCCTTCAAATTGTAACAATTATTTCTGTTTATGTCAATAATGACAGGCCAAATCAATTTTATAATCTATTTTTATTAAAAAAATTGCAGCACCAAAGGTATTTCTATTTATATTCAGAAACGTATGTGTCAATATACAACAGGAATTTATAACAGAAATATATACAATAAGAAAAATTGTCGCACCTAGCGTAGAAGACATTACACAATAACGCCACAGGGATTGTACCTCATGCTACTGTTATGAAATGTAATCAGATTCTGTACTTAACGTCTGGTCGTTAGAATAACACGAACTTGTTGGGCTGTTAACAGAATAACTGATCTCAGATTCTCTAAACATTAAGTTCTGAATCTGGGCGACAAGCAACAAAAACGTTCGTGCATGACAAACCAATCATTTTCTTGCATCGTCTTCACTAGTTCTAAAGACGGTAAGTTTATTTCGAGCAAACTAGCTAAGGCCTACGGAAATTATTTCTAATTTCAAATCGACACATAACACCAGGCACATGCCGATAATTCCTTTAACTTAAGAAATCTTGGCTTGGAAACAATAGCTTGTTGAACACAAATGGTTTAATCCCTACAGAAAAGCAGATAATTCTTTTTCAGCATACTTGAAACATTTGGCACTATTATTCCATAATCTGTGGACTCTACTTCACAAGATTCTTGGGGAATGTTATTCCTGTAACTCTGCTGAAGGGGCAGGCATTATGAAGAAATACTCGTATTTTCATGCGCTGAATCTAATTCAAACAAATTAAACTTAGGTAAAAAATTTAAATTTCTCTTTAATATCTGATTAACAAAGCTTCTAAATGATCTTTTCTGTATCATATTTATTATTAAATTTATTCACTACATTAATGCTAACTACCGTTATCCTTGTACTTTTGTAAAAAATTAACCTATTTTTAATTCATTCTACTTTGGAATGTAAGTCAGTTTTACGACTTACCTAGGTATGTAAATACTGTATATATTTAGAGTTCACATGTATGCTTATATAACATTAGTAAAATACATCATTTTTTTTCACCGTATTACTTAATATTAGGGATATCTAAAACAATTTGGCCTAATTATAAAGAGCAATAATATACATATAAGAGGAACTATGGCAATCTTTGTCCAAGAATTTTGTAAAGTTCGATTGTGTATCTACATGACTGTAGACATCTCTCACGATTACCGATAATGAGAACGACCTCAACACTAACAAATAAGGTAAAAGGGTGTTATACAAAATAGCAACAGCTACTTGGAAAGGAACGATGAAAAAAAACCCAAATTTACAAAATTCACAGCAAGTGAAAACTTGAATAAGACAGAATGAATCAAATGGCAAAACCTTACGGTGCTTCTCTCGAAGACAGACAGAAAACGATGTAAAAGTTCCTAACTATTTATGCCTCCTTTTTAAATTTAGAAAAGTGCACAAAGAAAATAGATATAAACCCAAATGACACTGAACGAAATAAATATCTGAACAAAAAATAAATAGAAGAATGGATAATCGCGGTAATATCATTAACAAAAAAGTTCAACATTATCAAGGACATCTTTGACAGAAAAATTTACATCTTGGGCAGGCCAATTAAGGATACACAAGAAACGCATGCGTGAATGCACCTAGATGTCAATGTAATCACATCAAAGTCAAATTGGATGAAAACATGGCCATTTTGTCTGACTTTAGAGTTCCTAATTCGCAAAGAGACAAAGGAAAACAAATGCAATACACTATAGAATAAATAACAGGAAGGGTGCCGACTGTCCCATAAGAAGGAACTGAAGAAAATTAAATGTGCAGTTCTAGTGAACCGAAAATTCATTTCAAAAATGAATATTTTAATTAATAACTAAAAGTATTGGGCGACACTGAAAATTAAAAGTGTTCATGCGTTTCGTCTGTACTCAATTTACCATCTGAAGTCGAGTAGAAGCAGTATTCAAGAGGGTATTTCACAAATACACATACTTTTGAAACTGGAGGGCAACAAGACAGAATGTTGTTCAAATTGCAAAATGATTCCATACGTTTTAACTGACATCGAAAAGATGATGAAAAAATAAACATTTCGTACGGCAATGAAGCTAAAAGGTGGAAAGTGACAACTGAGTGAAAGAGTAAAATTCTAATGGTCGCTTCGACCTAGGAAGTATAGACATAAAATTTACTTTAAAAATAATCAAATTATAATTGGACATTCACCGTGATTTTGAATAAAGGGAACGTTCTACACAAGGTGGTTACCTGTAATATTTCGTTTTGTAATATCAGCTTTCATGTATTAAAGTTACAAGAAAATTAAATACTTTACGACAGACGAATATTTATTAAATTTTCAAGTATTAAGTAAAATTTAATTTTTTTATTTATTTTTCTTATTTTTATTTTATCTAATTTTATTTTAAAATCTGCATCAGTTATGAGTAACTTTCTCTCTCCTACTTCAAAACTAAAACGGAAACAATGTCGATGAAATGAAAGCGCTCCTAGTGCATGACAGGAAAGACCATCACTATAAAAAAAAAAAAAAAAAAATTCTGGCACTATTTAAACCACGTCTCCCTCCAGAAGGCATCACTCAGTCGATCCTCAGTAGATCCTGGTCCATTCCAGCGATATACACCACCAAGATAGAAGGCCTTTGTAGTATGTGGTAGAAGTAATCAAGTCAGACACCTGTTTAAACTTTATAGTGATAAAGCGAATGAACAGATTTATCATTTTCTAATAGTAAACTTCAATATAGAAACTGAATATCCATCGATGCTGAAGTAGAATTTGCAGTTAAATATTACACAATATTTCAATCTTTCCTTGAAACGTTACACATTATTTCCAGCTCTTCTCAGCCTCGCATGCTGACCAACGCCCTCCCCCCTCCAATGGCTGGAGCCCCTCCTGCTCCCAAGCAATGGGTGTGGAACTCCACCAAGCAAATACTTATGGCCCCCAGGAACTCCTACGGAGTAGATCCACTTGCCTTGGCAGAGAATATTCCTGGCAGGTGGGTTCCTGGACAACTACCCTATTTGACCTCCGTCCCTGACACCGGTTTCTCCTGCGATGCTCAGAATGTACCTGGTTATTATGCCGGCACTGATCGTCAGGCTAGATGCCGGATCTTCCACATCTGCCAGGACAGGCAATGGTCGCCGTCCCAGCGGGACTCCTTCCTCTGCCCCAACGGCACCATCTTCAACCAACAGTACCTCGTCTGTGACTGGTGGTTCAACTTCCCGACTGCGCTGATGCTGAAGACTTCTATTCAGTCAACGCTGCAGATTAGAAGTCGTTACCTACAGGCCACTTATGGTAGAAGTCGCAACGGTAATGGAAACAATGGTTATGGATCTAATGGCAACGGCAACGGAAACAATGGATATGGATCTATTGGCAGCAGTAATGGAAACAATGGTTATGGATCTAATGGCAATGGTAATGGAAACAATGGTCATGGATCTATTGGCGGCAACAACGGAAACAATGGATATGGATCTAATGGCAACGACAATGGAGCAGGTGCTGCTCAGTAACAGTTATGGAGCCCCAGCACCTCTAGCAATGGATATGGGCTCCTCCATCACCTTCAGACTCTTATGGTGCACCTTTCTAAGACATGTATCCTCCATTATCTAACTCTCGACAAATGAACGACAATCTACAACATCACTAATGGAAGAACAACCTCTGCTTCATGTGATATCGTCCTTAATTCTAAAAGTATATAAATTTCAATGTATATTTTTGTATATTAAACATAAAGGAATAAAAACTATTATTACCCAGTATTTGCATAACCAACAAAAATATGCACTTCTTTCTCTAAATGCACACCCACAGAAGGATTTAAAAATACATATAAAGAAAGTATAACAGTTATGCATGTACAGTACATTTAAGACTAAAAGCATAGTGTATTTTACATATCAAGAACCCTTAAAAATTTAAATAACACAGATCAGGCTGTTAATAGACGAGTCAATAACTGAGTTAAACATTTAGTTTTATACTGTCAAGATGGAGTTACACAAGGAAAGCTTTTTAACAAGATACGTACAAGATTGTCCATACAAGTACATCACACATGCATCTAAAGGTGATTGGGAGGTCTAAGAGTCAGCGCAGGATATTCAAGGCTATCAGGCATTTAAGACTGACAACCACTTTCTTAGAGGATACGTCTTTGAAAAAATTCTTGAAAATCAAAAATTATAAACCATCACTCTTTCTTTCATAATTCCCAAACTGACTTCTTGGTATATTTTTATTACAATCATATCGAAATTCTCTTAAATTTCTTTTTATTTTAATATGTAATGAAAAACCAGCATCAACATTGCCAGCCAAATTAACAATTATTTCTGTTTATTCAATAATGACAGGCCAAATCAATTTATATCTATCTTTTGTTCAAAAAAATTGCAGCACCAAGGTATTTCTATTGTATTCAGAAACGTATGTGTCCAATATACAAGAGAGGAATTTATAGAAGAATTATTTAAAAAAAGTGATCGCACTAGCATAAGAACATACATTGACAATAACGGTACAGAAGTTTGTACCTCATGCTACTCTGTATAGAAATGTAATCAAGATTCTGTACTCACATTCAGTCGTTAACACGAGACTTGTTAAGGCTGTTAACAGAATAACTGATCTCAGATTCTATCTAAAACATTAAGTTCTGAATCTGGGCAACAAGCAACAAAAACGTTTTCGTGACAAATTCATACCAATCATTTTCTTGCATCATCTTCACTAGTTCTAAAGACGGTAGGTTTATTTCGAGCAAACTAGCTAAGCCTATCTATATTATTTCTATTTCAAATCGACACATAACACCAGGTACATGCCGATAATTCCTTTAACATATAAATCTTGGCTTGGAGACAATAGCTTGTTGAACACAAATGGTTTAATCCCCTACAGAAAAGCAGATAATTCTTGCTAACACTTACGCACTGGTACAAAATCTGTGGACTCTGAGTTCAAGATTCTGGAATATTTATTCCTGTAACTCTGCTGAAGAGGGCTTGCATTATGAAAAATACTCGTTTTTCAACTTGAATCTAATTCAAACAAATTAAACTTAAACCCTAAAATTTAAATTTCTCTTTAATATCTAATTAACAAAAACTTCTAATATCTTTCTATTATCATATTTATTATTAAATTTATTCACTACATTAATGCTAACTACCGTTATCCTTGTTTTTGGAAATTAGTATATTTAATCCATTCTACTTTTGGAATGTTCAGTACACTTGAACTTACCTAGGTATGTAAATACTGTATAACCTGTTTCACATGTATGCTTATATAACATTAGTAAAATACATCATTTTTTTCACACCGTATTACTTAATATAGGGATATCTAAAACAATTTTAGCCTAATGTATAAATGAGCAATAATATACATATACGAGGAACTATGGCAATCTTTGTCCAAGAATTTTGTAAGTTCGATTGTGTATCTACATGACTGTAGATCATCTCACGATTACCGATAATGAGAACGACCCTCAACACTAACAAATAAGGTAAAGCCTGTTATGCAAAATAGCAACAGCTACTTGGAAAGGAACGATGAAAAAAGCCCAAATTTACAAAATTCACAGCAAGTAGCTTGAATAAGACAGAATGAATCAAAATGGCAAAACAACTTACGGTGCACTCTCGAACAGACAGCAAAATTTGGAAGTTCCTAACTATTTATGACCACCTTTTTAAATTTGAAAAGTGCACAATTTAGGGAAAATAGATATAAACCCAAATGACATTGAACAAGAAATAAATATCTGAACAAAAAATAAATAGAGAATGGATAATCGCGGTAATATCATTAATAAAATTCAACATTCTCAAAAGGACATCTTTTGACAAAGAAAAATTTACATCTTGAAGTACCAATTAAAGAACACAAACATATTAGGCACCTAGATCCGCATCAAAAAGTCAAATTGGATGAAAGAATGGCAGTGTCTGACTTTAGAGTTCTAATTAATAAAGAACAAGGGGAGAAACAAATTTAGCAATACACTATAGAATAAACTAAAAGGAAGGTGAAAACCTCAATCCCATGAAGGAACTGAAGAAAATTAAATGTACAGTTCTTGAGAATTCTGAAAATTCATTTTCAAAATGAATATTTTAATTAATAACTAAAGTATTGGGCGAAACATCAAAATTAAAAAGTGTTCATGCGTTTCTAGAAATCTGTATTCAATTTACCATAAAAAGGCGAAAGTAAAACAGTATTCAAATGATTATTTCACAAATACACAGAATTTTAAAACTGGAGGGCAGAAGACATGAATGTTGTTCAATTTGTGCAAAAACGAATGATTCCATACGTTTAACTGACATCGAAGATGATGAAAAAAATAAACATTTCGATACAGCAATGAAGCTACAAGATGTGAAAGTGACAACTGATTGAAAGGGTAAAAATCTAATGGTAGCTTCACCTAGGAAAGTATAAAGACATAAAATTTACTTTAAAAATAATCAAATTATAATTGGACATTCACCGTGATTTTGAATAAAGGGAACGTTCTACACAAGGTGGTTGCCTGTAATATTTCGTTTTGTAATATCTGCTTTCATGTATTAAGTTACGAACAATTAAATTTTTTACGACAAACGAATATTTATTAAATTTTCAAAATTAAGTAAAAATTTCTTATTTTATTTTCTTATTTTTTATTTTATCTAATTTTATTTTACAAATCTGCATCAGTTATGAGTAACTTTCTCTCTCTACTTCAAAACTAAAACGGAAACAATGTCGATGAAAATGGCTTTGCTCCAGTGCATGACAGGAAAGACCATCACTATAAAAAAAAAAAAAAAAAAAAAGTCTGGCACTATTTAAACCCGCGTCTCCCTCCAGAAGGCATCACTCAGTCGATCACCTCAGTAGATCCTGGTCCATTCCAGCGATATGCACCACCAACGATGAAGGCCTTTGTAGTATGTGGTAAGTAATCAAGTCGAACAACCTGTTTAAACTTTATAGTGATAGAAGCGAATGAACAGATTTATCATTTTCTAATAGTAAATTCAATATAGAAACTGAATATCCATCGATGCACAAAGTAGAATTTGCAGTTAAATATTACAATATTTCAATCTTTAACTTGAAACGTTACACGTTATTTCAGCTCTTCTCAGCCTCAGCAGTTGCTGACCAACGCCCTCCCCTCAATGGCTATGGAGCCTCCTGCTCCCAAGCAATGGGTATGGAGGCTCCACCAAAAATGCTTAAGCCCCACCCAGGAACTCCTACAGGTAGATCCACTTGCTGCCTTGGCAGAGAATATTCCTGGCGGTGGGTTCCTGGACAAGACTACCTATTTTGGCCTCCGTCCCTGACACCGGTTTCTCCTGCGATGCTCAGAATGTACTGGATTATTATGCCGACACTGATGGTCAGGCTAGATGCCAGGTCTTCCATCTGCCAGGACAGGCCCAATGGTCGCCGTCAGCAGGACTCTTCCTCTACGCTAACTTGGCACCATCTTTGAACCAACATTACCTCGTCTGTGACTGGTGGTTTCAACTTCGACTGCGCTGATGCAGAAGGCCTGATATTCAGTCAACGAGCAGATTGGGGTCGTTACCTATGACCCTTATGGTAGAAGTCGCAACGGTAATGGAAACAATGGTTATGGATCTAATGGCAACGGTAACTGGAAACAATGGATATGGATCTAATGGCAACGGTAATGGAAACAATGATTATGGATCTAATGGCAATGGTAATGAAACAATGGTCATGGATCTATTATCCCCAGACAAACAAACGACTATCTGCAATACAATGGATATGGATCTAATGGCAAAATTCCAGTAATGGAGCAGGTGCTCCCAGTAAACAGTAAAGGAGCCCCAGCACCTCTAGCAATGGATGTGGAGCTCCTCCATCACCTTCAGACTCTTATGAAGCACCTTTCTAAGACATGTATAAACATTAGACACCTCGACAAATGAACGATGTGCAATCTGTATCACTAATGGAAGAACAACCTCTGCTTACTGAATATCGTTCTTAAGTCTAAAATATTATAAATTTCAATGTATATTTTTGTATATGAATAATTAAGGAATAAGAAACTGTTGTTAGTCCCATTCCTTTCTTGACCAACAAAAATATGCACTTCTTTGTATCTAAATGCACATACAGAAGGATTTAAAAATACATATATAGACAGTTAACAGTTATGCACTGGTACAGTACATTTTAAGACTAAAAGCATAGTGTATTTTACATATCCAAGAACTTAAAAATTTATATAACCGAATCCAGGCTGTTAATAGACGAGTCACTGATGAGTTGAAACATTTAGTTTAATACTGTCAAGATGAGTTACACAAGGAAAGCTTTGCAAGATACGTAGAAGATTGTCCATACAAGTACACTTAAGACACACATACATCTAAAGATACATCGGAAGGAGGTCCTAAGAGTCAGCGCAGAAGATTCAAGGCTATCAGGCATTTAAGACTGACAACCACTTTCTTAGAGGATACGTCTTAAAATTTCTTGAAAACCAAAAAATTATAACCATCACTCTTTCTTTTTTTGAATTCCCAAACTGACTTCTTTGTATATTTTTTTATTACAATCATATCGGAAATTCTCTTAAATTTCTTTTATTTTAATATGTAATGAAAAAAAGCATCAACATTGCCCTTCAAATTGTAGTAATTATTTCTGTTTATGTCAATAATGACAGGCCAAATCAATTTTATATCTATTTTACTTCAAAAAAATTGCAGCACCAAGGTATTTCTATTTATATTCAGAAACGTATGTGTCAATATACAAGAGGAATTTATAGACAGAAATATATACAATAAGAAAAAATTGTCGCACTAGCAAAAGAACATTACATACACAATAACGGCACAGAAGTTGTACCTCATGCTACTGTTATGAGAAATGTATTCAAGATTCTGTACTTAACGTCTAGTCGTTAGAATAACACGAACTTGTTAAGATTAATAGAATAACTGATCTCAGATTCTCTAAAACATTAAGTTCTAAATCTGGGCAGCAAGCAACAAAAACGTTAGTACATGACAAACCAATCATTTTTTGCATCATTTTCATTAGTTCTAAAGCTGGTAAGTTTATTTCGCGCAAACTAGCTAAGGCCTGTGGAAATTATTTCTAATTTCTAATCTCAAATCGACACATAACGCCAGCTACATGCACGATAATTCCTTTAACTTAAGAAATCTTGGCTTAGAGACAATAGCTTGTTGAACACAAGTGGTTTAATCCCCTACGGAAAAGCAGATAATACTGTTCAGCATATATAATTTACTTAAAACATTTTGGCACTATTATTCCCATAATCAGTGGACTCTACTTCACAAGATTCTTAGGGAATGTTATTCCTGTAATTCTGCTGAAGGGGCAGGCATTATGAAGAAATACTCGTATTTTCATGCGCTGAATCTAATTCAAACAAATTAAACTTAGGTAAAATTTAAATTTCTCTTTAATATCTGATTAACAAAGCTTCTATTATCTTTTCTATTATCATATTTATTATTAAATTTATTCACTACATTAATGCTAACTACCGTTATCCTTGTACTTTTGTAAAAAATTAGTATATTTAATTCATTCTACTTTGGAATGTATCAGTACACTTGAACTTACCTAGGTATGTAAATACTGTATATATTTAGAGTTCCACATGTATGCTTATATAACATTAGTAAAATACATCATTTGTTTTTCACACCGTATTACTTAATATAGGGATATCTAAAACAATTTGGCCTAATGTATAAAGAGCAATAATATACATATAGTAAAGGAAACTATGGCAATCTTTGTCCAAGAATTTTGTAAGTTCGATCGTGTATCTGTGACTGTAGACATCTCTCACGATTACCGATAATGAGAACGGCCTCAACACTAACAAATAAGGTAAAAGGGTGTTATACAAAATAGCAACAGCTATTTGGAAAGGAACGATGAAAATAACCCAAATTTACAAAATTCACAGCAAGTGAAAACTTGAATAAGACAGAATGAATCAAAATGGCAAAACCTTACGGTGCACTCTCGAAGACAGACAGCAAAAACTGATGTAAAGTTCCTAACTATTTATGCACCTCCTTTTTAAATTTAGAAAGTGCACAAAGGGAAAATAGATATAAACCCAAATGACACTGAACGAAATAAATATCTGAACAAAAAATAAATAGAAGAATGGATAATCGCGGTAATATCATTAACAAAAGTTCACATTATCAAGGACATCTTTTGACAAGAAAAATTTACATCTTGAACACGGGCCAATTAAAGGATACACAAAACGCAGCGTGAGGCACCTTTCCATCAAAGTCAAATTGGATGAAAGATGGCCATAGTGTCTGACTTTAGAGTTCCTAATTCGCAAGCAACAAGGGAGAAAACAAATGCAATACACTATAGAATAAACTAACAGGAAGGTGAAGAGCGACTGTCCCATGAAGGAACTGAAGAAAATTAAATGTGCAGTTCTAGTGAACCGAAAATTCATTTCAAAAATGAATATTTTAATTAATAACTAAAAGTATTGGGCGAAACATCAAAATTAAAAAGTGTTCATGCGTTTCTAGGAAATCTGTATTCAATTTACCATCTGTAGGCGAAAGTAAACAGTATTCAAGAGAGTATTTCACAAATACACATACTTTTGAAACTGGAGGGCAGAAGACATGAATGTTGTTCAATTTGTGCAAAAAGAATGATTCCATACGTTTAACTGACATCGAAAGATGATGAAAAAATAAACATTTCGTACGGCAATGAAGCTACAAGGTGGAAAGTGACAACTGATTGAAAGGGTAAAATTCTAATGGTCGCTTCGACCTAGGAAGTATAAAGACATAAAATTTACTTTAAAAAATAATCAAATTATAATTGGACATTCACCGTGATTTTGAATAAAGGGAACGTTCTACACAAGGTGGTTGCCTGTAATATTTCGTTTTGTAATATCCGCTTTCATGTATTAAAGTTACACGAACAATTAAATACTTTGCGACAAACGAATATTTATTAAATTTTCAAAATTAAGTAAAATTTAATTTTTTTATTTATTTTTCTTATTTTTATTTTATCTAATTTTATTTTACAAATCTGCATCCAGTTATGAGTAACTTTCTCTCTCCCTACTTCAAAACTAAAACGGAAACAATGTCGATGAAATGGCCTTGCTCTAGTGCATGACAGGAAAGACCATCACTATAAAAAAAAAAAGAATTCTGGCACTATTTAAACCCGCGTCTCCCTCCAGAAGGCATCACTCAGTCGATCACCTCAGTAGATCCTGGTCCATTCCAGCGATATACACCACCAACGATGAAGGCCTTTGTAGTATGTGGTAAGTAATCAAGTCGAACAACCTGTTTAAACTTTATAGTGATAGAAGCGAATGAACAGATTTATCATTTTCTAATAGTAAACTTCAATATAGAAACTGAATATCCATCGATGCACGAAGTAGAATTTGCAGTTAAATATTACACAATATTTCAATCTTTTCCTTGAAACGTTACACGTTATTTCCAGCTCTTCTCAGCCTCGCAGCTGCTGACCAACGCCCTCCCTCCAATGGCTATGGAGCCCCTCCTGCTCCCCCAAGCAATGGGTATGGAGCTCCACCAAGCAATGCTTATGGCCCACCCAGGAACTCCTATGGAGTAGATCCACTTGCTGCCTTGGCAGAGAATATTCCTGGCGGTGGAGTTCCTGGACAAGACTACCCTATTTTGGCCTCCGTCCCTGACACTCGTTTCTCCTGCGATGCTCAGAATGTACCTGGTTATTATGCCGACACTGATCGTCAGGCTAGATGCCAGGTCTTCCACATCTGCCAGGACAGGCCCAATGGTCGCCGTCAGCAGGACTCCTTCCTCTGCCCCAACGGCACCATCTTCAACCAACAGTACCTCGTCTGTGACTGGTGGTTCAACTTCGACTGCGCTGATGCTGAAGACTTCTATTCAGTCAACGAGCAGATTGGGGTCGTTACCTATGACCCTTATGGTAGAAGTCGCAACGGTAATGGAAACAATGGTTATGGATCTAATGGCAACGGCAACGGAAACAATGGATATGGATCTAATGGCAACGGTAATGGAAACAATGGTTATGGATCTAATGGCAATGGTAATGGAAACAATGGTTATGGATCTAATGGCAACGGCAACGGAAACAATGGATATGGATCTAATGGCAACGGTAATGGAGCAGGTGCTGCTCCCAGTAACGGTTATGGAGCCCCACCACCTCCTAGCAATGGATATGGAGCTCCTCCATCACCTTCAGACTCTTATGGTGCACCTTTCTAAGACATGTATCACTCATTATCCCCAACTCGACAAATGAACGACAATCTGCAACATCACTAATGGAAGAACAACCTCTGCTTCATGCTTGAATATCGTCCTTAATTCTAAGAGTATTATAAATTTCAATGTATATTTTTGTATATTAAACATAAAGGAATAAGAAACTATTATTACCCAGTATTTGCATAACCAACAAAAATATGCACTTCTTTGTCTAAATGCACACCCACAGAAGGATTTAAAAATACATATATAGACAGTTAACAGTTAATGTACACACCATTTTAAGACTAAAAGCATATAGTGTATTTAATATCTAAGAACTTAAAAATTTATATAAACTGAACTCAGTTTAACAGTCACTGATGAGTTGAAACATTTAGTTTAATTTTCAAGATGAGTAAAGAGCCTCGATGGCTTGGTTGGTAGAGGCAACCACAGACTTCACCAGGGTAACCAAGAACCCAGTCAAAAACTTTCATATATCGTGTAGACATCCGGGATTACGTATGTAATCAGATAGGTTTTGCTGAAAGCAAATGGATGTTACAGACTACTGTTAAACAAAGCCACTCCAACATCTTCAAAAAACATAACAGACACTCATACGTCTCGAACTGTCGTACTGTCCTCAAAAGAGCTGGGGTTTCGGTAACAATGTCCACGTTCGGTACCGGTTCAGTACCTGGGTCTAAGCGATGTCAGGCAGGGCAGCCGGTCGAGGTTACGGCCTACCCCACCAAAATCAAAGTCCTTCAAAGAGCTGCACATTAACTTAAAAAAATGGGTATAAAAGCACGTTAAAACGAATCTGTCAAGATAGAGTTACAAAGAAAGCATACGGAAGATTGTCCATACAAGCACTTAAGACACACATACATCTAAAGATCATCGGAAGGGAGGTCCTGAGAGTCATAGAATATTCAAGGCTATCAGGCATTTAAGACTGACAACCACTTTCTTAGAGGATACGTCTGAAAAAATTCTTGAAAATCAAAAAAATTATAACCATCACTCTTTCTTTCATGAATTCCCAAACTGACTTCTTGGTATATTTTTTTATTACAATCATATCGGAAATTCTCTTAAATTTCTTTTATTTTAATATGTAATGAAAAAAAGCATCAACATTGCCCTTCAAATTGTAGTAATTATTTCTGTTTATGTCAATAATGACAGGCCAAATCAATTTTATATCTATTTTTACTTCAAAAAAATTGCAGCACCAAGGTATTTCTATTTATATTCAGAAACGTATGTGTCAATATACAAGAGGAATTTATAGACAGAAATATATACAATAAGAAAAAATTGTCGCACTAGCGTAAGAACATTACATACACAATAACGGCACAGAAGTTGTACCTCATGCTACTGTTATGAGAAATGTAATCAAGATTCTGTACTTAACGTCTAGTCGTTAGAATAACACGAACTTGTTAAGACTGTTAACAGAATAACTGATCTCAGATTCTCTAAAACATTAAGTTCTGAATCTGGGCAACAAGCAACAAAAACGTTCGTGCATGACAAACCAATCATTTTCTTGCATCATCTTCACTAGTTCTAAAGACGGTAAGTTTATTTCGAGCAAACTAGCTAAGGCCTACGGAAATTATTTCTAATTTCAAATCGACACATAACACCAGGTACATGCCCGATAATTCCTTTAACTTAAGAAATCTTGGCTTGGAGACAATAGCTTGTTGAACACAAATGGTTTAATCCCCTACAGAAAAGCAGATAATTCTTTTCAGCATACTTGAAACATTTTGGCACTATTATTCCCATAATCTGTGGACTCTACTTCACAAGATTCTTAGGGAATGTTATTCCTGTAACTCTGCTGAAGGGGCAGGCATTATGAAGAAATACTCGTATTTTCATGCGCTGAATCTAATTCAAACAAATTAAACTTAGGTAAAATTTAAATTTCTCTTTAATATCTGATTAACAAAGCTTCTATTATCTTTTCTATTATCATATTTATTATTAAATTTATTCACTACATTAATGCTAACTACCGTTATCCTTGTACTTTTGTAAAAAATTAGTATATTTAATTCATTCTACTTTGGCAATGTATCAGTACACTTGAACTTACCTAGGTATGTAAATACTGTATATATTTAAAGTTCCACATGTATGCTTATATAACATTAGTAAAATACATCATTTTTTTCACACCGTATTACTTAATATAGGGATATCTAAAACAATTTGGCCTAATGTATAAAGAGCAATAATATACATATAGTAAGGAACTATGGCAATCTTTGTCCAAGAATTTTGTAAAGTTCGATCGTGTATCTACATGACTGTAGACATCTCTCACGATTACCGATAATGAGAACGACCTCAACACTAACAAATAAGGTAAAAGGGTGTTATACAAAATAGCAACAGCTACTTGGAAAGGAACGATGAAAAAAACGCAAATTTACAAAATTCACAGCAAGTGAAAACTTGAATAAGACAGAATGAATCAAAATAGCAAAACCTTACGGTGCACTCTCGAAGACAGACAGCAAAAACTGATGTAAAGTTCCTAACTATTTATGCACCTCCTTTTTAAATTTAGAAAAATGCACAAAGGGAAAATAGATATAAACCCAAATGACATTGAACGAAATAAATATCTGAACAAAAAATAAATAGAGAATGGATAATCGCGGTAATATCATTAACAAAAAGTTCAACATTATCAAAGGACATCTTTTGACAAGAAAAATTTACATCTTGAACACGGGCCAATTAAAGGATACACAAAACGCAGCGTGAGGCACCTAGATCCGCATCAAAGTCAAATTGGATGAAAGATGGCCATAGTGTCTGACTTTAGAGTTCCTAATTCGCAAGCAATAAGGGAGAAAACAGATGCAATACACTACAGAGTAAACCAACAGGAAGGTGAAGAGCGACTGTCCCATGAAGGAACTGAAGAGAATTAAATGTGCAGTTCTAGTGAACCGAAAATACAGTTCAAAAATGAATATTTTAATAAATAACTAAAAGTATTGGGCGAAACATCAAATGTAAAAAGTGTTCATGCGTTTCTAGGAAATCAGTATTCAATTTACAATCTGTAGGCGAAAGTAAGCATATATAAGCAGTATTCAAGAGAGTATTTCACAAATACACATACTTTTGAAACTGGAGGGCAGAAGACATGAATGTTGTTCATTTTGTGCAGAAAGAATGATTCCATACGTTTAACTGACATCGAAAGATGATGAAAAAATAAATATTTCGTACGGCAATGAAGCTAAAAGGTGGAAAGTGACAACTGAGTGAAAGAGTAAAATTCTAATGGTCGCTTCGACCTCGGAAGTATAAAGATATAAAATTTACTTTAAAAAATAATCAAATTATAATTGGACATTCACCGTGATTTTGAATAAAGGGAACGTTCTACACAAGGTGGTTGCCTGTAATATTTCGTTTTGTAATATCCGCTTTCATGTATTAAAGTTACACGAACAATTAAATACTTTGCGACAAACGAGTGTTTATTAAATTTTCAAAATGAAGTAAAATTTATTTTTTTTATTTATTTTTTTTTATTTTTATTTTATCTAATTTTATTTTAAAAATCTGCATCCAGTTATGAGTAACTTTCTCTCTCCCTACTTCAAAACTAAAACGGAATCAATGCCGATTAAATGGCCTTGCTCTAGTGCATGACAGGAAAGACCATCACTATAAAAAAAAAACAAGAATTCTGGCACTATTTAAACCCGCGTCTCCCTCCAGAAGGCATCACTCAGTCGATCACCTCCGTAGATCCTGGTCCATTCCAGCGATATACACCACCAACGATGAAGGCCTTTGTAGTGTGTGGTAAGTAATCAAGTCGAACAAACTGTTTAAACTTTATAGTGATAGAAGCGAATGAACAGATTTATAATTTTCTAACAGTAAACTTCAATATAGAAACTTAATATCCATCGATGCTCGAAGTAGAATTTGCAGTTAAATATTACACAATATTTCAATCTTTTCCTTGAAACGTTACACGTTATTTCCAGCTCTTCTCAGCCTCGCAGCTGCTGACCAACGCCCTCCCTCCAATGGCTATGGAGCCCCTCCAGCTCCCCCAAGCAATGGGTATGGAGCTCCACCAAGCAATGCTTATGGCCCACCCAGGAACTCCTATGGAGTAGATCCACTTGCTGCCTTGGCAGAGAATATTCCTGGCGGTGGAGTTCCTGGACAAGACTACCCTATTTTGGCCTCCGTCCCTGACACTCGTTTCTCCTGCGATGCTCAGAATGTACCTGGTTATTATGCCGACACTGATGGTCAGGCTAGATGCCAGGTCTTCCACATCTGTCAGGACAGGCCCAATGGACGCCGTCAGCAGGACTCCTTCCTCTGCCCCAACGGCACCATCTTCAACCAACAGTACCTCGTCTGTGACTGGTGGTTCAACTTCGACTGTGCTGACGCTGAAGACTTCTACTCAGTCAACGAGCAGATTGGAGTCGTTACCTATGACCCTTACGGTAGAAGTCGCAACGGTAACGGAAACAATGGTTATGGATCTAATGGCAACGGTAATGGAGCAGGTGCTGCTCCCAGTAACGGTTATGGAGCCCCACCACCTCCTAGCAATGGATATGGAGCACCTCCATCACCTTCAAACTCTTACGGTGCACCTTTCTAAGTTATGTATCACCTCATTATCCCCAACTCGACAAATGAACGACTATCTGCAACATCACTAATGGAAGAACATCTTTATTCTTGCTTGGATATGGTCCTTAAATCTAAGAGCATTATAATTGTCAATGTATATTTTTGTATATTAAACATAAAGGAATAAGAACCTATTATTACCTAGTATCTATGTAAACAGCTAAAGTATAACCTTCTTCGTGTCCGTACACACCCATAGAAGCATTTAAGAAGACAGTGAAAGTCAACAATTATATATGTGTAGAATACATCTTAAGAATAACAAGTCAAAAATGCGCAGAAAGTTATTCGGCACAATCTAGTTTTCTGTACAGCCGCTACTGGGTGTAATCAAGGTCACCAAAAACAGATATATCTTTCGGTCGTCTCGGTATAATGCAGTGTGAGCCGCGGCCCATGGAACTTTAACCACGTCCCGGTGGTGGCCTGCCCTATATCGTTGCCAGAAGCACGATTATGGCTAACTTTAACCTAAATAAAATAAAAACTAGTGAGGTTAGAGGGCTGCAATTTGGTATGTTTGATGATTGGAGGGTGGATGATCAACACATCAATTTGCAGCCCTCTAGCCCCAGTAGTTTTTAAGATCTGAAGGCGTACAGAAAAAGCACGGACAGACAGACAAACAGCCATCTCAATAGTTTTCTTTTATAGAAAACTAACAAGCGAACGGACAGCCGACTTAACAGAGTCCAAGCTGTTAACAGATGGGTCACTGATGAGATGAAACATTTAATCTAATACTGTCAAGATGAGTTACACAAGGAAAAGCCCTTTGTTGGCCGACTCGGTTGAGCTTCAGACTGTCACTCGATGGGCCGGAGATCAATTCCCGCGGCCGGCTGATGAAGAGTTAGAGGAATTTATTTCTGGTGATAGAAATTCATTTCTCGCTATAATGTGGTTTGGATTCCAACAATAAGCTGTACGTCCCGTTGCTAAGTAACCAATTGGTTTTTAGCCACGTAAAATAAAGTCTAATCCTTCGGGCCAGCCCTAGGAGAGCTGGTAATCAGCTCAGTGGTCTGGTAAAACTAAGATATACTTAACTTTTTTTTTTACACAAGGAAAGCTTTGCAAGATATGTAGAATATTTCCTAAAAGTACAGGTAAGTCACACATCCATCTCAAGATACTTCTGAAGGAGATGCTCAGAGTCAGTGTAGAATACTCAAGGCTATCAAACATTTAAGATTGGCAATCACTTTCTTAGAGGAAGAATTAGTCAAACCCATAATGTGATACGTCTAAGAAACTTCTTGAGAATATAACCGTCCCTCTTTTTTCAAGACTTTTCCAAACAGACTTCTTGATATATTTTCTACTACATTCAAATTCCTTTTTTTTAAGTATCTAACGACAAAAAAAATTATAAGTATTGGCCTTCATACTGTAATCAATATTTCTGTTCATGTTAGCAATGACAGGCCAAATTAATTTCATAACCAATTTTTCTTCAAAATAATTGCATCACCAAGGTATTTCTATCTATATTTCTAAAGATTTATGGCATTATGCAGGAGGAATTTGTGCATAAACTGTCCAGTATGAAAAAACTGTCTGACCAGCGTATGAACGTTACACATGGGCGCTACAAAAGTTGTGCCTCATGCTATTCTTATGAGCAAAGGCATACAAGATTCTGTACTTAACATCTAGTGGTTGGAATGAAAAGAACTTAATATGACTCTTAACAGAATATTTTATCTTAGATTCTCTAAAACCTTAAATTCGGTATCTAAGCAAGAATCAACAAAAACGTTAGTGTAAACCATTCATTTTCTTGCACCATCCTCACAAACTACCTAAGGCCTACGGAAATTATTTCCAATTTCTAATTTCAGATCGACAGTAGCCTACACGGCCAATTATTACAGATGATTCCTTGAACTTTAGATTTTTTGGCTTGGAGACAATAGATTATTGAAGACACGTAATTTAATCCTCCAAAAAAAAAGCAAGAAATTCTATTTAGCATAACAAAAACATTTTGGCACTATTATTCAAAAAATCTGTGGACTCTACTTCATATACAGGATCCAGTCCTTCCCGTTACAAGATTCTTAAGGCATGCTATTCCTGTAACTCTGTCGAAGGGGCTGGCATTATGAAGAAATACTCGCACTTTCGTGCGCTGAGTCTAATTCAAAGCAATAAAACTAACGTAAAATTTAAATTTCTCTTCAATATCTGATCAACATCATTTTCTATTCTATTTTCTATTCATTCTATTTATTCAAGACTTTAACAACTAAGGTAATTCTAACTTATCGTTGTACTTTTTTGAGTAAGAAATTAGTGCATGTAATTAATTCTACTTTGTAATAAATCAGAACATTTGAATTTACCTATGTAAGTAAATACTGTATATCATTTTTATTTTTCACCTTGCAATACTTAATACAGGGACATCCAAAACAAGTTGGCCTAATGTATATATTGCCAGATACTATCGCAAAATTTATCTAAGAATTTGTAAAGTTGGATCATGTATCTACAGTCTCACGATTACCGATATTGAGAACGACCTCAACAATGAGAAATGGGGTAAAAAGGTGTTATACAAAATATCAACAGCTGCTTGGAAAGGAACGATGATAAAAAAATTCCAAAGATTACAAAATTCAAGGAAAGTATTAAAGAACTTGAAGAAAACTTGAATAAGACAAAATAAATCAAAATGGCAAAACCCTGCGGCAAAGTTTCGAAAACAGAGAGTATAAACTAATACAAGCTTTTCAGTTTGTATAACTTTCCTTTTAAGTTTAGAAAAGTGGACAAAGGGAAAACAGACAAAACTCATATGAATGTTCAAAAAGAAAAATAAACAGAAGTGATAATCACGACAATATCAATAACAATGAATGTAATATCATCAAAGTACCTCTTTTGACGAGAAAAATTTATATCTTGAACAAGGGCAGATTAAAGGATACACAACACGCAACATGAGACACCTAGTTCTCAAAGTTAAACTGGATGAAGGATTGCCGTAGTGTTTTGTTTTACAGTTCATAATTCCCAAGCAATAAGACTGAAAACAAATGCAATACACTACAGAATCAACCAAAACGAAGGTGAAGAACGACTTAAACGTACTTATTAGTGAACCCTCAATATATTTCAGAAATGAATATTTTAATTAAAAACTAAAAGCATTTGGCGGAACATCAAAATGTAAAAAGTGTTTACGCGTTTCTTGGAAATCAGTGTTCAATTTACCTTCTGTAGGCGAAAATAAGCTGAAATCAGCAATATCCAAGAGTGTACTTCACAAACACACATGCTTTTGAAACTAGAGAGCAGAAGATATCAACGTTGTTCATTTTATCCAGAAAGAACGATTCCATCCGGTTTAGTCTGACATCGAAAGATGATAATAAAAAATAAACATTTGGTACGGCAATGAAGTTAAAAGATGAAAAGTGACTCTGAGTGGAAAAGTAAAATTCTAATGACTGGTTCACACTAGGAAGCATACCGTAATAAAATTTACTTGAAAACATATATCGATATACAACTGACTTTCGACGTAACTTTGAATAAAGGGAAAATCCTACGCACGAGGTTGCCTAAAATATTTTGTTGTATAATATCCGCTTACATGCAATAAAAGTTACGAGAAGTATTAAATACTTTGCAACAAACGAGTATCTTCACACGTCCAATAATGTAGAAAAAAATTTAGTTTCTTTTTTTCTTATAAGTCTGCTTCCAGTTATGAGTAACTTTCTCTCCCTACTTCAGAATTAAAACGGAAGCAATGCCGATTAAACGGCCTTGCTCCGGTGCATGACAAGAAAGGCCATCGTTAAATCAAAAAAGAAGTCTGGCACTATATATACTCGCGTCTCCCACCACAATACATCACTCAGTCGATCACCTCTGTAGATCCTGGTCCATCCCAGCGATATACACCACCAGCGATGAAGGCCTTTGTAGTGTGTGGTAAGTAATCTATTCGAACAAATTGTATTCAGTTTCTAGTGATAGAAGGGAATGAATATTTCCATAATACCCCCAAATATTATATTTCAATATAAAACTAAAAGCCCACATCAAGGCATGGTAAAATTCCCCTTTAAGTACTAAAAAATTTTGATCTTTTTACTTGAAATCATCCACGTTATTTCCAGCTCTTCTCAGCCTCGTAGCCGCCGACAGGCACCAAGCAATGGATATGGGCACCTCCTCCTCCTCCAAGCAATGGCTGGAGCTCCACCAAGCAATGCTGCCCCACTAGGAACTCTTACAGGTAGATCCACTTGCTGCCTTGGCAGAGAATATTCCTGGCGGTGGAGTTCTGGACAAGACTACCCTATTTTTGGCCTCCGTCCCTGACACTCGTTTTCTCCTGCGATGCTCAGAATGTACCTGGTTATTATGCCGACACTGATCGTCAGGCTGGATGCCAGGTCTTCCACATCTGCCAGGACAGGCCCAATGGACGCCGTCAGCAGGACTCCTTCCTCTGCCCCAACGGCACCATCTTCAACCAACAGTACCTCGTCTGTGACTGGTGGTTCAACTTCGACTGTGCTGACGCTGAAGACTTCTACTCAGTCAACGAGCAGATTGGGGTCGTTACCTATGACCCATATGGCGCAACGGTCACGGCAGTAACGGTAAAATGGCAACAATGGCAACAATGGCTATGGTTCAAATGGCAATGGCAACGGTAACAATGGCTATGGTTCAAATGGCAATGGAAATGGAAATGGCCAAAGAAACGGTAACAAAAATGGTAATGGTTCCAATGGCAACGGTTATGGAGCCCCACCAGCTCCTATGAATGGGTATGGAGCCCCTCCATCACTTTCAAACTCCTATGGAGCGCCATTCTAAACATGACAAATAATCATTTTCATTCATTCAACGCATGAACCTTTCATTGGTGCTTGATACGAAACTGCGACCATACTAACTTTATAAAGATAAATGCATATTTTTGTATAATAAATAAAAATAAATAAGAAATTACAAATAATATCCTGTATACTTTACCTAAACAAAAAAATTTGCTTAAAATGTATGCAACATGCAAATTCGGTCATGGATGATGTAAATGACGATATCTTATACGATTAGCCAGTAAACAAAAAAAATTTACACATTCCGGTTAAATGTTTACTAATTACCCATTCTATGAATTTGGAAAAAAAAAAATTACTGTATTTCGTAAAATCTACTTGGAAGCAATATCAGCACGGGTACCTCTCTTTCATTCCATGTATACGTTGAAGAGAGTTGCATAAACATGAAAAATAAACATAAGTCGGTAAATCTATGCAGCGTTTTTATTAAAATAATATTCAGATGAAATATAATGATTTTTAAAATAATTTGCACTTTACCTAGAACACGAACCATAGCTTTCACAAATGGAGTTTCGCACGCAAGGCGTTCTTTGGCTATCAATGACTAAAAGGAAAAAACAAAATCGCTTTAAGCATCCCTGTGCTTACTTCTAACAATGATATGTTTCGTTTGCGTGAACCAGTTAAAGGGATTTAAAAAATTATTATTAAGTAATATCTAATTAATTTCAGCCAATATAATATCAGTTTATTAACTTGCAATTCCTTTAACCTGTGTTTTTTAAGACAATAATTTACAGACGGCATTCGGTTTCTACTTGTAATAAAATTAACAATAACAATAACTGAAAGAGTTTCTAAATTAAAAACAAAAAATTCCTACAAAATCGCAGTTATTTCTGCTGACTTTAATTAAAACATTTTGCTTCACTACTATTCAAAAACTTAGTCCTCAACATCTGGCATTGAGTCCAGTCTTCTCTCAAAGAATCATAAAAGTATCCTTTGATTTTGCACAAAGGCTGGCAAGATGGATAGTGAATATCACTTTAAATTTTTACTTTATGACCGACGAATTTTTCATTGGCACTGCATATCAGAGTATTTAAGAGACATAAATAATTACAGTAAATCAGACAAAACCTTCAGCAATTGTGACAGATGAATTGGTAATTGCTTACTTCAATCTAAGTCAAACCACTTCAATCATGTTCTACTTTCCAAATTCTGTTTGTGCTGATTAAAAACACCCCAATAATATTCAACAAACAATAACATCTGAACGACCTACACTAGGTCTGGAAACGCATTTTTATCTTTATCTCGTTTCGGTCATCAAAAAAATTGAAGTGCTAATGAATTTATGTATCTCTACGTACGTGAAAGCTTACATAAATAAAGACGAATTATTTGTAAAAAGCAAGCTTTAAATGTTAAAAATAATTCCCTCAATTTTAAAAATCATCACTCTACCTCACCAGGATTGAACGTCAGAGAATGAAACACGAGCCACAAACTCAGACACGTGAAACAAGAAACGGAAAAACACGTGTATCCAAAAAATTTTCAACAATAAATGAAATTTAGAATTCCTTGAAAAATCGTCGTAAAGGCACTACAAATAAACAAGGTCGCAGGAAATAAAATATAAATTTAGTGTTCCGGTTAATGGAAGGCCGTCAACAATTTATCTCATTACTGGAAAAACTCAGCAGAGCAGAATAAGTGTTCGGCAAAATCTTTGGGTGAGTAACCAGTGATGCAGAAAATACCAACAATAGTTTTCCATTTTAGATTTTCAGTTTCAAGGAGTGGACAATGACATTGCCCAAACTATTAACAGCACTATAAAAAACCTCTGGGTTCAAGACAATGAGTAGAATATAAATTAATAAATGTGCTATGAACAATAAATGTGATAATATCATTAAAGGACATCGTTTAAAACAAATATGCCTCTTAAATGGATGCTGCGATATCTGTTTCATTAAATAAGAAAAAGGAATACTATTTGAGAAACGAATTGCCATAAATGTGAAACGTTGCCGGGTTAACCAGTTAAAAACAATGTAAAAATCGGCTTAAATAAAATCACGCAATGACCAGAAATAAAACACGGTGTCAAAAATAAAAAGAATATATATATAAATAGAAGTAAATAAATGGATAAAACGATGACACTGCATTAAAGACTAAGAAGTGTTCACTGTAAATAAGTGGTTTCTTACTGTATACGAAGAAGTGCATGAATTATGGTATAAGGTAAGACTAATAATGAGGAATAACAAAAGGCTTTTCGGAAGGATTGTACAAAAATCTAGTCACATGTAGATCAAAAGAAAGAAAAAATGCGCTGCAAAATTAACTGTAAAAAATAAAAATAAAATTAAATATTAGGTGTCAAAAGAAACTCCAATTCCGAAAACATAAAAGGTCCTGTAAATTTAGCACAGCGTCTCAAAATTAATATCAAGACAAGCATACCTAAATTAATAGATAAATAAAATTTGGAATATAAAGTATCATTAACAAAGAAAACCTCCAAAACAATTTTAAGTATTTTTCTAACTCAACATCATAAAAAGGCAGACGAAAAAATATATTTAATAAACGAGTGACCACTATAATGCCAGATATTTATGTGCTTCTGCTGCTTCCCGTTACAATTAACTACTTCTCTCCCTCTTTCAGAACTAAACGGAAATAATACCGATTAAGTGGCCTTGCTTCGCTGCATGACAAGAAATCCATCATAAAAAAAAAAGTCTGGCACTATATAAACTCGTGCCTCCCACCAGAAAGCATCACTTCAGTCGATCACCTCTGGCCAGATCCTGGTCCATCCAGCGATATACCACCAACCATGAAGGGCCTTTGTAGTGTGTGGTAAGTAATCTATTCAACAAACTGTATTTGGTTTGTAAATGACAGAAGCGAGTAAAATTATTTATAACGTTCAAAATATTGAACTCTAACTGAGAGATTGGGAGTCCAGTTCTCAGTAAAGTACTACAAAATATCACAATCTTTAACTAAATTTTCAAATTTATTTCTAGCTCTTCTCCCATTGTAGCCGCCGACAGGCGCCCAAGAATGATATGGAGCACCTCCTGCTCCTCCAAGCAACAGGTATGGAGCGCCACTCAAGCAATGCTTATGGCCCTCCTAGAACTCCTGGGTTGATCCACTTGTTGCTTTGGCAGAGAATATTCCTGGCGGTGGAGTTCCGGACAAGACTACCTATTTTGGCCTCCGTCCCCAGACCACTAGTTTCTCCTGCGATGCTCAGAATGTACCTGGTTATTGTGCTGACACTGATCGTCAGGCTGGTTGCAGGTCTTCCACATCTGCCAGGACAGGCCCAATGGACGCCGTCAGCAGGACTTTCCTCTGCCCCAACGGCACCATCTTTCAACCAACAGTACCTCGTCTGACTGGTGGTTCAACTTCAACTGTGCTGACGCTGGAAGACTTCTATTCAGTCAACGAGCAGATTGGGGTCGTTGCCTATGACCTTATGGAAGTCGCAGCGGTAACGGCAATGGCAACGGCAACAATGGCTATGGTTCAAATAGCAATGCCAACGGTAACAATAGCTATGGTTCAAATGCTTAATGGCAATGGCAACGGTAACAAATGGCTATGGTTCAAATGAAATGGAAATGGCCGAAAGGAACGGTAACAAAAATGGTAATGGTTCCAATGGCAACGGTTATGGAGCCCCACCAGCTCCTATGAATGGGTATGGAGCCCCTCCATCACTTTCAAACTCCTATGGAGCGCCATTCTAAATGTGGCAAATGATCATTTTCATTCATTCAATGCATGAGCCTTTTATTAGTGCTTCATACGAAACTGCGACCATACAACTTTATAAAGATAAATGTATATTTTTGTATAATAAATAAAAATAAATAAGGAATTACAAATACTATTCTGTATACTTTACCTAAACAAAAAATTTGCTCAAATGTATGCACATGCATATTCGGTCATGGATGATCTAAATGACTACATCTTATACGATTAGCCAGTACACAAACAAAATTTTACACATTCCGGTGACATTTTTATACTAATTACTATTCTATGAATTTGGAAAAAAAAAAAAAAATTACTGTATTTCGTAAAATCTACCTGGAAGCAAAATCCTTTTGGTGCCTTTCTTTACATTCTATGTATACACGTTGAAGAGAGTTGCATAAACATGAAAAAAATGAACACAAGTCAGTAAATCTAAGTAGTATTTTTATTAAAGATAAAATTCAGATGAAATATAATAATTTGTTAAATAATTTGTACTTTTCCTAGAACACGAACCATAGCCTTCACAAATGGAGTTTCGCGCGCAAGGCGTTCTTTGGATATCAATGAATAAAAGAAAAACAAAATCGCTTTAAGCATCCCTGTGCTCACTTCTAACAATGATATGTTTCGTTTGCGTGAACCAGTTAAAGGGCTTTAAAATATTATTATTAAGGAACGTCTAATTAATTTCAGCCGATATAATATCACTGGTTATTAACTTGCAATTCCTTTAACCTGTGTTTTTTAAGACAATAATTTACAGACGCCATTCGGTTTCTACTTGTAATAATATTAACAACAACAATAACTAACGAGTTTCTGAATTTAAAAAAAAAAAAAAATTTCATACAAAATCGCAGTTATTTCTGCTGACTTTAATGAAAACATTTTGCTTCACTACTATTCAAAACTTAGTCCTCAACATCTGGTACTGAGTCCAGTCTTCCTCTCTAAAGAATCGTAAAAATATCCTTTGATTTTACTGTAAAGGCTGGCAAGATGGATAGTGAATATCACCTAAGAATTTTTGTACATAACCGACGAATTTTTCATTGGCACTGCATATCTAAGTATTAAGAGACATAAATAATTACAGTATATCAGACAAAACCTTCAGCAATTATGACAAATAAATTGGTAATTGCTTACTTCAATCTAAGTCAAACCACTAAAACTTGCGTTCTATTTTAAATTCTGTCTAATAGCTGATTAAAAATACTCCCAATAATTTTCAACAATCAATAACTGAAATTGCGACCTACACGAGGTCTGAAAACGCTTATTTTTCTTTTATCTTTTCGCATCCAAAATCGTTTCGGTCAATTAATACATACCATAAATACTCGAAATCCTAATGAATTTATGTATCTCTACATAAATACATACGTGAAAACTTACATAAATAAAGACCCCGAAATTTATAAATATAGTAAGCTTTAACAGAGTCAAACATGTAAATTCCCTCATTTTTACTCACGCTACTCACTCTACCTTACCACGCTTTTGGCTTCATGAACGTCAGAGAATGAAACACGAACACAAACTCAGAAACGTGAAACTAAGAAAGCTATCGGAAAATATCTTATCTCTCAAATGTCTTCGTGTATCCAAATATGCATTGATTTTCTGCAATAAATTCGAAATTCCCAACTTCCTCAGTAAGAAATCGTCGTAAAGGTACTGTACAAATAAACAAAGTCGCAGAACGAAATAAAAGATAAATTTAGATGTAGCGATTAATGGAAAGCGTCAACAATATATCTCATTACTGGAAAAACTCAGCAGAACAGAATAAGTAAAACAGCAAAAATCTTTGGGTGAGCAAAATGATGGAGAGTAAATACCAACAGCCAGTTTTTCCATTTTAGATTTTTCAGTTTTCGATGTAGAGAGTGGACAAGGTGCACTGCCCAAAGCTATTAATGGCACTGCATTAAAACAAACCTCTGGGTTCAAAGACACAGGTAGAATATATATATGAATAATAATGCTAATACTATGAACAATAAATGTGACGATATCATTAAAAGACATCATTTCAGACAAATATGTCTCTTAAATGGATGCGAGAAACGCAGTGCGAGGTATCTGTTTCTCCATTAATTAAGTACAGGTTAATGAAGGTTAACGAAACTATTTGGCTTTGAGTTCCTAATTCCCATGCACAAACTATGAAACTGTTCTTGCCCCAGGTGCTTGTTAATTTGTTAAGCAATTTTCAAATACAATGTTAAAAAATCATCCAAAGGAAAGGTGGACAGAGTCTACCCCTGGACGCAACTGACAAGAAATAAAACATGTCGAAAATGAAATAAAATAAAAGAAAAATAAATAAGTAAATAAATGAATAAAACGTGTCGGACGAAACCTATCGAACTGCATCAAAGACTAACGTGTTCCCAGTGGCAATTTCAGTGTTTTCTTACTGTATGCGAAGAAGTGCATGAATTATGGTATAAGGTAAATATGCAATAATGAGGGAATATTTGACAAAAAGGCTTTTTCGGAAAAGTTGCCTAAAATCTATATCATATTAAATCAAAAAGGAATACTTTCGAATTGCCTAAATGCGCGCTCCAAAAACTAACTGTAAAAAAATCGGTTGAAATAAAATTAAATATTAGGTGTCACAATAAACCCTTAATTTCGAAGAAAGATGACATAAAGGTCCTGTAAATAATAATAAGTCACAGCGTCTCAAAGCGTAAGACTAATACCAATGACAAGTACACCTAAATCTATTTAAGAGAAAAGAAAATCGACCGAAAATTTTGAATATAAAAGTATCATTAACAAAAGAAAACCTCCACAAAACACTCATTTTTAGAATGTATATTTAAAGCACGTTACAAGATCGTAAAAGGCAGACGAAAAGAAAAATATCTCGCAATAAACAAGTTTTTTTCTAACTCACAGAATGCAGATATATTTAGATGTACTAATTACAAGGCTTTAGAGTTGCTTCTGCTTCCCGTTACAAAAACTACCTCCTCCTCTCTCTCCTCATTCAGAACTAAAACGGAAATAATACCGATTAAAATGGCCTTGCTCGGGATGCTGCATGGACAAGAAATCCATCATAAAAAAAAAGGTCTGGCACTATTTAAACGTGTGCCTCCAGAGGCATCACTCAGTCGATCACCTCTGTAGATCCTGGTCCATCCCAGCGATATATACACCACCAACCATGAAGGCCTTTGTAGTGTGTGGTAGTAATCTATTCAAACAAGTGTATTTGGTTTGTAATGAAGAAAGTAAACACTTATAACGTTCAAATATTGAACTCTAACTGAGAGACTGGGAGTCCAGTTTCAAAGTTAAAACCACTACAAATAGCACAATCTTTTACCTAAAATTTTCAACGTTGTTTCTAGCTCTTCAGCCTTGTGGCCGCCGACAGGCCCAAGCAATGGATATGAGCACCTCCTCCTCCCCAAGCAATGAGGTATGGAGCTCCACCAAGCAATGCTTATGGCCTCCTAGGAACTCCTGGAGTTGATCCATTTACTGCTTGGCAGAAAATATTCCAGGCGGTGGAGTTCCTGGACAAGACTACCTATTTTTGGCCTCCGTCCTGACACTCGTTTCTCCTGCGATGCTCAGAATGTACCTGGTTATTATGCCGACACTGACCGTCAGGCTGGCTGCCAGGTCTTCACATCTGCCAGGACAGGCCCAATGGACGCCGTCAGCAGGACTCCTTCCTCTGCCCCAACGGCACCATCTTCAACCAACAGTACCTCGTCTGTGACTGGTGGTTCAACTGACCTGCGACGCTGAAGACTTCTACTCAGTCAACGAGCAGATTGGGGTCGTTACCTATGACCCCCTTATGGTAAATCGAAGTCGCAACGGTAACGGCAATGGCAACGGCAACAATGGCTATGGTTCAAATGGCAATGGCAGTAACGGTAACAATGGCTATGGTTCAAAATGGCAATGGCAATGGTAACAATGGCTATGGTTAATGGCAATGGAAATGGAAATGGCCTAAAGGAACGTAACAAAAATGGTAATGGTTCCAATGGCAACAGTTGGAGCCCCACCAGCTCCTATGCAATGGGCATGGAGCTCCTCCATCACTTCAAACTCCTATGGAGCCCATTCTAAACATGGCAAATGATCATTTTCATTCATTCCAATGCATGAGCCTTTTATTTGTGCTTCATACGAAATCTGACCATACAAGTTTATAAAGATAACCTATATTTTTGTATAATAAATAAAAATAAATAAAGGAATTACAAATTTCTGTATTTTTGTACTAATAAACATAAAATTGCATGAAATATGCACATGCATATTCGGTCATAGACCAACCTAAATGACTACATCTTATATGATTACCCAGTACACAAACAAAGATTTGCACATTCCCGGTGACATGTTTATACAGTTATTCTATCAATTTAAAAAAAGAAAATTACTGTATTTCATTAAAATCTATTTGAAAAGCAAAATCACCACCGGCAATAGAACTTTTCTTTCATTCATGTGAGTTGAAACATTTGCATAATATGTGAAAATGAACATAAGTCGGTAAATCTAAGTAGCATTTTATTAAAGATAAATTCATATGAAATATGATAATTTTAAAGATAATTTGTACTTTTTCACGAAAGAATATTCAAAATAGAGTTTCATTGCACGGCGTTCTTTGGATACGTCAATGACTAAAAGGAAAAAACAAAATCGCTTTAAGCATCCTGTTTCTCATAGCTTAAACAATGATGTGTTTTTTTATTACAAACCAGTTGAAGGGTTTTAAAATATTATTAATAAGGAACGTAAAATTAATTTCAGCCAATATAATATCACTGTTTATTAACTTGCAATTCCTTTTATCCTGTGTTTTTTAAGACAATATTTACAGACGCCATTCGGTTTCTAATACTTATAATAAAATTAACAACAATAATATCTAATCGAGTTTATGAATGTTTTGAAAAAATTCATACAAAATGGCATTTATTTCTGCTGAAAACTTTAATAAAAAAATTTTGTTCACTACTATTTCAAAACTTGTCCTCATGACATCTTGTACTGAGTCCATCTTCCCTCTAGAATCGTAAAAAATATCCTTTGATTTTGCTGTAAAATAACTGGCAAGGTGGACAGTTGATATCACCTTAAATTTTTGCACATAACCGAAGAATTTTTCATTGGCAAACATATCTGGAGTATTTAAGAGACATAAATAATTACAGTAAATCAGAGAAAACTTTCAGCAATTATGATAGATAAATTGGTAATTGCTTACTTCAATCTAAGTCAAAGCACTGAAACTTACGTTCTATTTTAAATTCTTACTAATAGCTGAATAAAACACTCCCAATAATTTTCAACAATCAATAATTTGAATTTAATCAGACCTATACTAGTCTGACAACGCTTCTTTTTTTATTTTCTTTTTGTCTTTCCATACCATAAATACTTTCCGGTGAATTAATACATATTCCATAAAACTCTGTACATGCTGATGAAAATTTTCATATAAATAAGACAAATTAAACTTATAAAAA
Organism: Macrobrachium rosenbergii; assembly: GCF_040412425.1. NCBI lineage: Eukaryota > Metazoa > Arthropoda > Malacostraca > Decapoda > Palaemonidae > Macrobrachium > Macrobrachium rosenbergii. Next base: position 23,159,977 of record NC_089791.1, on the reverse strand, counting down.
TACAGTAAGCTTTAGCAGATTAACAATTCTGTAAATTTTTTTCTTTACTCACGCTACTTCCACTTACCACGCTTTTGCTTCGTCAGAGAATAATCACGAACATCAGTCACGTGAAAGAAAGAAAGCTATCGGAAAATTTCTTATCTTTGTGTCGTATCCAGAATGCAGTAAAGTATGTAAATATTGAAATTTAGCGATTAATGTATGCTTATAAACATTTAAAGGTCTCATTTTTAAAACAACGTCAGCAAAACGAATTAAAAGCAATTTGTAGCGGTAAACATAAAGCAAAATCTTTGGGTTGGCAAACAATGATCAGAGTTTTAAGTAGAAACGATCAAAATTTTGAGTAACCATTTTTAGATTTTCAGTTTTCCAAATAAGGTAAAAAGGTAGTGGACAAGGTGCAACACTGCCCAAAGGAACGATGAATGGCACTGCATTAGCAAACCTCTGGGTTCAAGACATAAGTAGAATATCAAATGAATAATAATGCAATACTCGTGAACAATAAATGTGATAATATCATTAAAGGACATCATTTATACAAATTTATAAAAATACGACAAAAAAAATAGGTATCTGTTCCCATTAATTAAGAAAAGGTTAATGAATATCTGAATGAAATTATTTGGCTTTTGAGTTCTAATTGCCATGCACAAAGTATGAAACTTTGTGCCCCAGGTGCGGCCGTGTTAATTTGTTAAGCAATTTTCAAATACAATGTTAAAATCATCCAATTAAAGGATGGACAAGTCTACCCCTGGACCAACTGACAAGAAATAAAACATGTAAAATTAAATAAAATGATGAAAAAAATAAATATTACAGAAATGAATAAAACGTCGGACGAAACAAATCGAACTGCAATAAAGAAACTAACGTGTTCCCAGTGGCAATTTCAGTGTTTTTCTTACTGTAAGAAAAAATTCAGTGCATGAATTATGGTTAAGGTAAATAAGCAACAATGAGGGAACATTTGACAAAAGGCTTTTTCTAAAAGTTGTCTAAAATCTATATCATATTAAATCAAAAGGAATACTTTCAGTATTGCCAAATGTATTTGCAAAACTGTAAAAATCGGTTAAATAAAATTAAATCATTTAGTGTCACAATATTCCCTTACGTTTAACTGAAGAAAGATGATGCGAAAGGTCCTGTAAATAATAATAAGTCACAGCGTCTCAAAAAGCGTGGAAAGTACAACTAATACCAATGAGTCACTTCGACCTAAATCTATTTAAGAAAAAATCGGCAGAAAATTTGGAATATAAACATTATCATTAACAAAAGAAACACTCCACAAAACACTGGTTTTTAGCATGTATATTTAAAACACGTTACAATATCACTTTCATGTAGCAGACGAAAAAAAAATATCTTCAATAATTTAAATTTTTTCAACTCAAATAAATCTAGAGATTTTTAGATATATTTCTATTTTAATTACAAGGCTTTTAGTTGCTTAAAAATCCCGTTGCAAAAAACTGCCTCCTCCTCTCTCCCTGTTCAGAATGAAAACGATAATACCGATTAAATGGCCTTGCTCTCGCTGCATGACAAGACCATCCATCATAAAAAAAGTCTGGCACTAATTTAAACTCGCGGCTCCTCCAGAAAAGCATCACTCCAGTCGATCACCTCCTGTAGATCCTGGTCCATCCCCAGCGATATACACCACCAAACATGAAGGCCTTTGTAGTGTGTGTAAGTAATCAATTCAAACAAACTGTATTTGGTTTGTGAAATGACAGAAACGAGTAAATTATTTATAACGTTCAAATATTGAACTCTACCTGATAGACTGGGGTCCAGTTCTCCAGTAAGTACTACAAAATAGCACAATCTTTTCCTTGAATTTTCAAAATTTATTTCTAGCTCTTCTCAGCATTGTAGCTCTTTGAACAGGCCTCCCAAATGGGATATGGAGCCTCCTGCTCCCCCAAGCAATGGGTATGGGCTCCACCTGCAACAATGCTTATGGCCCTCCTAGGAACTCCCTATGGAGTAGATCCACTTGCTGCTTTGGCAGAGAATATTCCTGGCGGGAGTTCTGGATAAGACTACCTATTTGGCCTCCGTCCACGGACACTGTTTCTCTGCGATGCTCAGAATGTACCTGGTTATTATGCCGACACTGATCGTCAGGCTGGATGCCAGGTCTTCCACATCTGCCAGACGCGGGCCCAATGGACGCCGTCAGCAGGACTCCTTCCTCTGCTGGCGGCACCATCTTCAACCAACAGTACCTCGTCTGTGACTGGTGGTTCAACTGACTTTGCTGATGCTGGAAGACTTCTCAGTCAACGAGCAGATTGGAGTCATGCCCTATGACCCTTATGGTAGAAGTCGCAACGGTAACGAGCAATGGCAACAATGGCTATGGTTTCAAATGGCAAATGGCAGGTGCTGCTAACAATGGCTGTTATGGTTCCAATGGCAATGGCAACGGTAACAATGGCTATGGTTCAAAATGGCAATGGAAATGGAAATGGCCAGGAGAAAACAAATAACAAAAATGGTAACGGTTCCAATGGCAAACATCTTTATGGAGCCCCACCAGCTCCTATGAATGGGTATGGAGCCTCCATCACTTTCAAATTCCTAAAGGAGCGCCATTCTAAATGTGGCAAATGATCATTTTCATTTATTCAATGCATGAGCCTTTCATTAGTGCTTCAACAATTACATGTGAAACTGCGACCATACAAATGCATAAAGATAAATGTATATTTTTGTACAATAAATAAAAATAAATAAGGAATTACAAATGCTATTCTGTATACTTAACCAAACAAAAATTTGCTCAAATTTATGCACATGTATATTCGGTCATGGATGATCTAAAATAAAACTTAGATCTTATACAATTTGGTATGTTTACAAACAAAATTTTGCACATTGTGACATGTTTATAAATCTACTATTCTATGAATTTGGAAAAAAGAAAATTACTGTATCAATAAAATCTACTTGAAGCAAACTAAAAATCAGCACTTAACAGGGTAAGCTTTCAGATTCCATGTATACGTTTAATCTAGTTGTCATAAACATGAAAAATGAACATAAGTCAGTAAATCTAAGTAGCATTTTTATTAAAGATAAAATTTCAGATGAAATATAACAATTTGTTCAAATAATTTGTACTTTTCAGATAGCTAAAATGGACAAATCCCGTTTGCAGTAACCTTTGGTTTCAATGACTAAAAGAAAAACCAAATCCTTCAAAGCATCCCTGTTGCTGTTAATTCAGCTAACAAATATTTGTTCATATTACTAAGATCCAGTTAAAGAGGCATTAAAAATTATTAGTAAAGAAAGTCTAATTAATTCAGACAATGATAACACTATTAAAGAACTTGCGATTCCTTTTATCGTGTGTTTTTTTAAGGCAAAATTTACGGACGATTCGGTTTCTGCTTTCTCAGTATTAACAAACATCAACTAACGATCCAAATTTCAGTAAAAATTCAGACTTGAACATCCAACTTCTCTTCTTTAATTAAAGACTTCTTGATAACGTTTCCTGCTATTCAAAACCCTTTTTTTAACATCATAAACGCCAAACTTTCTCTCTTGGAAACTTCATAAAAATCATCCAACTCTGTTCAGTAAAGTTAACGTGGCAACGTCCAACAGTGAATAACAAACGTCGTAAACGTCTAACTTAACTCACAATTTTATCGTTGGCATCCAACTATCTCAGTATTAAGGAGACATAGAAAAATTCCAACTGTCTGACTAAGTAACGTGGCAGAAAAAGTTGTCCTAACTTTCTTCAATAAGGAAACGTTGTAAACGTCCAACTTCCTAGTCCGGAATAAAAAGTCTAATAGCTGATTAACAAATATTTATCAATTTTCAAAACCTTGTCAATTTCTGAACTTCCGAGTCAGGTCTATAAACGTCCATTTCTTTTATCTCAGTAAAAAATGTTGTAAACGTCTAATTAATTACCAGACCACTGAAATACTCGTAAACTCCAATTGAATTTATGTATTTTACGTTGAAAACATCCGTTACCACATAAATAAAGACCCCAGAAACTGTGTGGAATCTAACAGAGTTCAAAATGTAAATTTCTATCACATCATAAACGTCCAACGTCCTAGAGACACATCATAAACTTCTCAACCGCTTTTGGCTTCATGGACGTCATTTCGCGAAACGTCCAACTTCCTCAGTAAGAAACGTCTGAAATTTCAGTCAAAGCTATCGGAAAAAATCTTAAACTCTCAAATTTTCAGTAAAGAAACATTGATTTAATGTCTAAATTCGACAATTCCCAACTTCCTCAGTAAGAAAACACCGTAAAAAAAAAAGTACATGTACAATTTCAACAAAGTAGCAGGACTTCCGAAATAAAAGATAAATTTAGATGTAGCGATTAATAAAAGATTCAACAATTTATCTTCATTACTGGAAAAACTAAGCAGAGCAGAATAAGTAAAACGGAAAATTCTTTTGGGTGAGTAAACCATTTATGGAGTAAATACCAACAGCCAGTTTTTCCATTTTAGATTTTCAGTGTTCGATATAGAGAACATTTGTGGAACAAGGTGCACACTTTATTTTTCAAAGCAATATTAATGGCACTGCATTAAAACAAACCTCTGGCCTAATGTATATAACGTTAAGAATATATGAATAATAATGCTAATACTGTGAACAATAAATGTGATAATATTATTAAGGACACCATTTAAAGACAAATATGCATCTAAATGGATACGAAAAAACAGTGTGAAGTATCTGTTTCTCCATTAATTAAGTAAGTATTAATGAAGGTTAATGAAACTATTAGGCTTTGAGTTCTAAACCACTGCCATGCACAAAGTGTGAAACCTTGTAAACCCCCAAACTGACTGGTTCTTCATTAATTTTCAAATACAATGTTAAAAAATCACCCAAAAAAAAGATGGAGAGCGTCTGCTGACCTGGACGAAACTGACAAAAGAAATAAAATACGTAATATTATCGAAAATGAAATAAAATAAAAGAAAAATAAATAAGTAAATAAATGAATAAAACGTGTCAGACGAATATTCAGACACCTTTCCCAAGTCAAAACTGTTTTCTTAGTATGCGAACATGTTTTATTATATAAGTAAGCAATAATAAGGAATATTAAAAAAAGGGCTTTTTCGGAAATGTTGTCTAAAACCTATATCACATTAAACTAACAATGAATACTTTCGAATTAAAACCTAAATGTGGGCTGCAAAACTAACTGTAAAAAAATCGGTTCAAAAAATTAAATATTAGGTACTCAAGTAAACCCATAATTGAAAAGAAGGCATGAAAGACATAAGCAGTCCAGTAAATAATAATAAGTCACAGCGTTTCAAAACGTAAGACTAATAAAAAATGATAAGAATACCAAATCCATTTAACAGAAAAGAAAATCGACAGAAAATTTGGAATATAAAATTATCATTAACAAAAAGAAAACCATCCACAAAACACTATCATTTTTTAGAATGTATACAATTGTATATTTAAAAAGGAAAATTACAATCATATAAAAGACGAAAAGAAAAGCATTTACATTAATAAACAAGTTTTTCTAACTACTTTAGAATGCAAATATTTAGATGTACTAATTACAAAAATTTTAGTTGCTTCTGCTTCCCTTCAAAAAACTACCTCCTCTCTCACCTCATTCAGAATTAAAACGGAAATAATACCGATTAAATGGCCTTGCTCCGATGCATGACAAGATATCCATCAAGAAAAAAACGACTGGCACTATTTAAACTCGTGTCTCTCCAGAAGGCATCACTCAGTCGATCACCTCTGTAGATCCTGGTCCATCCCAGCGATATACACCACCAAACATGAAGGCCTTTGTAGTGTGTGGTAATCTATTCTATTCAAACAAGTGTATTTGGTTTGTAATGACAGAAGCGAATAAAATTATTTAAAATTCAAATAATGAACTTAACTGAGAGACTGAGGAAATCAATTCTCAGTAGCACAAAAAAATAGCACAGTCTTTTACCTGAAATCATCCAATTATTTCCAGCTCTTCTCAGCCTCGTAGCCTAGCCGACAGGCGCCCAAGAATGGATATGGAGCACCTCCTCCTCACTCCAAAGCAATGGCTGTGGAGCTCCACAAGCAATGCTTATGGCCCACCTAGAACTCCTACGGAGTAGATCCACTTGCTGCTTTGGCAGAAAGAATATTCCTGGCGGTGGAGTTCTGGAGAAGACCCTATTTTTGGCCTCCGTCCCAGACCTCGTTTCTCCTGCGATGCTCAGAATGTACCTGGTTATTATGCCGACACTGATCGTCAGGGCTGGATGCCCAGGTCTTCCACATCTGCCAGGACAGGCCCAATGGACGCCGTCAACAGGACTCCTTCCTCTGCTAACGGCACCATCTTCAACCAACAGTACCTCGTCTGTGACTGGTGGTTCAACTTTCGACCGTGCTGATGCTGAAGACTTCTATTCAGTCAACGAGCAGATTGGGGTCGTTGCCTATGACCGCTATGGTAGAAGTCGCAACGGTAACGGCAATGGCAACGGCAGCAATGGCTATGGTTCAAATGGCAATGGGTAACAACGGGTTCAAACGGCAATGGCAACGCAACAATGGCTATGGTTCAAATGGCAATGACAATGGCTAAATGGCTGGCTCGGTAGGCTGTGTTCAAATGTGGCAACGGAAATGGAAATGGCCAAAAGAACGGTAACAAAAATGGTAATGGTTTCAATGGCAAATGGTTATGGAGCCCCACCAGCTCCTATGAATGGGTATGGGGCCCCTCCATCACTTTCAAACTCCTATGGAGCTCCATTCTAAACATGACAAATGATCATTTTCATTCATTCAATGCATGAGCCTTTCATTTGTGCTTCATACGAAACTGCGACCATACAAGTTTATAAAGATAAATGTATATTTTTGTATAATAAATAAAAATAAATAAGGAATTACAAATAATATCCTGTATACTTTACCCTAAACAAAAAAATTGTATGCGTGTATGCACATGCAAATTCGGTCATAGACAACCTAAATGGCGATATCTTATACGATTAGTCAGTAAACAAAGATGTAAATTTTACACATTCCTTTTGCATGTTTATACTACTATTCTATCAATTTGGGAACAATAAGAAAATTACTGTATTTCATAAAATCTATTTGGAAGCAATATCAGCACCGGTACACTTTTCATTCCATGTATACGTTGAAGAGAGTTGCATAAGTATGAAAAATAAACATAAGTCAGTAAATCTAAGCAGCGTTTTTTTATTAAAGATAATATTCAATCAAATATAATTTTGTGTATAAGTAATTTGTACTTTCCTAGAATATGAACCATAAGCCAAAATGAGTTTCGCAAGGCTTCTTTGGCTATCAATGGCTAAAAGGAAAAACAAAATCAACTTTACAATCCCTGTGTTACTTCTAACAATTTTGTTTTTTACGTTAAATAGTTAAAGGGGCTTTAAAAAATTATTATTTCAGAATATCTAATTAATTTCAGCCAATGTAATATCAGTTTATTAACTTAAAATTCCTTTAATGTCATGTTTTTAAGACAATAATTTACAGAAGCATTCGGTTTCTTAGCAATTACATTAACAAAAATGAATAACTGAACCTTTAATTAATAAAAAAAAAATTCATACAAAATCATGATTATTTATATCTGTTGACTTTAATGAAACATTTTTGCTTCCTATTCAAAACTTAGTTCTCAAATATCTTGTACTGAGTCAGTCTTCCTCTAAAGAATCACAAAAATATCCTTTGCTTTTCTGTACAAGCTGGCAAGATGGACAGTTAATATCTCCATAGAATTTTTGCGTATAACCGACGAATTTTTCATTGGCACTGCAGATCTGATAACTTACGAGACATAAATAATTACAAGTAAATCAGACAAAACCTTCAGCAACTGTGACAGATGAACTGGTAATTGCTCACTTGAATCTAAGTCAAAGCACTAAAACTTACATTCTATTTTAAATTCTGTTTAATAGCTGATTAAAAACACTCCCAATAATTTTCAACAATCAATAACATCTGAATTTGCGACCTACACTAGGTCTGAAAACGCATTTTTTTTTTTATCTTTTCTTATCCAAAATCGTTTCGGTCAACTAATACATACCATAAATACTCAAATCCTAATGAATTTATGTATCTCTACGTACATACATAGGTAAAAACTTACATAAATAAAGACCCCGATATTTATAAACATACAGTTAGCTTTAACAGAGTCACACATGTAAATTCCCTCATATTTACTCACGCTATTCATCACTCTACCTTACCACGCTTTTGGTTTCATGAACGTCATAGAATGAAACAAGAACACAAACTCAGACACGAGAAACTAAGAAAGCTATGGGAAAATATCTTGTCTCTCAAATATCTTCGTGTATCCAACAGTGCAGTGACTTTCACCATTAAATACCGAATTACCAACTTTCTCAGTAAGGAAACGTCATAAATGTACTGTACAAATAAAGTCGCAGAGCGGAATACAAGATAAATTTAGATGTAGCGGTTAATGAAGTGTTAACAATTTATCTCATCACTGAAAAACTAAGCAGAGCAGAATAAATAGAAACGGCAAAACCTTTGGGTAACAAATGATGTAGAGAAAATACTAACAGACAGTTCTTCCATTTTTAGATTTTTCTTTTTTGATATAGAGGACTGGACAAGGTGCACACTGACGAAAACTATTAATGTTACTGCATTGAAGTAAACCTGTGTTCAAGAGACATAAGTAGAATATATGAGTAATAATGCTAATACTATGAACAATAAATGTTATAGTCATTTCAAAAGACATCATTTAAGAAGACAATTACGCATCTTAAACAAAGGCAAATTACTAGATACGAGAAACGCAGTGTGAGGTATCTGTTTCTCCATTAATTAAGTACAGATTAATGAAGCTATTCGGCTTTTGAGTTACTAATTACCATTTGAGTTCCTAATTACCATAGACAGAGTATGAAACCTTGTGCCCCCAATGCGGCTGGATTAATCAGTTATGCAATTTTTAAATTCAATGTTAAAAAATATCTAAAGGGAAAGGAGAGCGTCTGCACCCTGGGACGCAAACTGACAAGAAATAAAACGCGTAGAAAATGAAATAAAATAAAAAGAAAATAAAAATAAATAAATAAATGAATAAAACGTGTCGGACAGAAACTTATCGAACTGTAATAAAGATTAAAGTGTTCCCAGTGACAATTTCAGTGTTTTCTTACTGTACGCGAAGAAGTGCCATTAAGGTATAAGGTCAAAAACAATAATGAGGGAATATTTAACAAAAGGAATACTTTGTACAAAATCTCAACATTAGATCAAAAGGAATACTCAGATTGCCTAAATGCAAAAACTAACTGCAAAAAAATCAGTTGAAATAAAATTAAATATTAGGTGTCACAATAAACCCCAATTTCAAAGAAAGATGACATAAAGTCCAGTAAATAATAATATATGACAGCGTCTCAAAGCGTGAGACTAATACCAGTGACAAGCATGCACTAAATCTATTTAACAGAAAAAAAATCGACCGAAAATTTGGATATAAAAAGTATCATTAACAAAGAAAACCTCCCAAACTTTCATTTTTAGAATGCATATTTAAAGCACGTTTCAAGTTCGTAAAAGGTAGACGAAAAAAAAATACTTCGCAATAATTAATATTTTTCTAACTCACTGAATGCAGATATATTTAGAAGTACTAATCACAAGGCTTTTGTTTGGCACAAACTCTCCTTCTCTCCCTCATTCAGAATTGAAACGGAAATAAGCACGATTAAATGGCCCTTGCTCGATGCATGACAAGATATCCATCATAAAAAAATAAGGTCTGGCACTATTTAAACTCGTGTCTCTCCAGAAGACATCACTCAGTCGATCATTTCTGATCCTGGTCCATCCCAGACGATATACACCAGCAACTATGAAGGCCTTTCTAATGTGTGTAAGTAATCTATTCAAACGAACTGTATTTGGTTTGTAATGACAGAAGCAATAAAATTATTTATAGCGTTAAATATTGAACTCTAACTGAGCGACTGGGAGTCCAGTTCTCAGTAAAGTACTACACAATATCACAATCTTACCTGAAATGCTCCACGTTACTTCCAGCTCTTCTCAGCCTTGTAGCCGACAGGCAAACCAAGCAATGGATATGGAGCACCTCCTCCTCCTCCAAGCAATGGGTGGAGCACTCCCAAGCAATGGGTATGGCACCTCCTAAGCTCTCCATGCAATGGGTTGGAGCACCTTGCTCCTTTGGCAATGGGTATAGCTCCTCCACACCTTCAACTGGACTATGGAGCTACCATTCTAAATCAGGCATGACCATTATTGAGACACTGATGCATGACAGATTCTCCTGCGAAATGCTCAGAAGAAATATCTACTGACTTATCCTGACATGGAACAACGCACTTAACTGGATGACATTTAATGGTCTTTTTTGCATCTGAAAGGAATAAGAAATAATGGAAATGCTTATCAGCTTTACTCCTTCCATCTGCCCCAAGTATGTGCATTTTTAACCAACATGTGTCGTTAAGGCATGGGCAACTAAATGAAGTTTCATTTGATAAGCCTTCATACAAGAGATTCTATTCAGTCAACGAGCAACGATTATGTCGTTGCCTTCCAATTTAATTTAAGTGCTGAAAGAAAATCTGCATATTTCGTGGAATCTATATAGAGAACATTTGTGCCATTCTTTAATTTTATGTGCTTTTAATTTGAGAGAGAGAGAGAGAGAGAGAGAGAGAGAGAGAGAGAGAGAGAGAGAGAGAGAGAGAGAGAGAGAGAGAGAGAGAGAGAGAGAGAGAGAGAGAGAGCTGCCAAACTATGAATAATAAACAAAGTACACTTAAATAAAATGTCTCTAAAGAAAATATTCGCGAAAATAATAAAGATATAAAACTTAGTTGCAAGTTGATGGTTTTAACCAATTTATTTACCTAGTTCCCAGAGTGATACGTTCGCTGTTAGCAAACCCGTTAAGTGGTTTGAAAATTATCAATTCAGGTCTATTTCATCGAATAAGACTGGCTTCGATCTTATCATTTCTTTAACCTCTAGTGATTTTTTCCCTTTCAGACAACAACCTACTGAAGGCATTTAGTTCTATCCTTTTCAATTTGAAATTTTTTTGCAACGAAAACAAACAATTTCTGTTGGTTAAAAAGAAAATATTTTGCCTCTGTGGTTCTCACTAAACAAAATGCCCCCATGCCGCTATCAGCAGAAATCAGAGAAAAATTACAGTCAATTTTGCTGAAGGAAATGGGGGCAGGAGAGGTATCTTGTACGATCTAGCCTTCAGAATATATTCAGTTAATTTCTTCAATTCTATCTTTACAGTCTTCCTTTTATACAATTACACACTTAACCTGAATTTTAAAAAAATGATTGTTAACTTAAAAATATAGGTATATCAGTTAGGCATAACGAAGACGCCTTACATACAAATTTAAACACCTATGCAAATGCAGATATAAGGGAACCACTGGTATGAGAGCTCATAAATTACAGCTGAGCATACATAAAGAAATATAAAAACAATTAAGGTTGCACTTCCATTTATAAATGAATACAATATACTGAAAATATTTAATTTTTCAAAACAGTAGTGTATCTAAAATAATCAGTTAAAAATCAATCCTGTAAGTATATCAAGAGATCTGTCACAGCTATTAAAGTTCCTAATATTGGAAGGTTGTATCTTAATTCTGGACATGGTGGATCGCCAACAGAAAGGAAACGTTGTAAACGTACAACCTCACTTAGGAAACGTGATAACGTTTCAACCTTATCAGTAAGTTAACGTCTTTAAAATATTAACTTCCTAAGGAACTGTCATTAACGTCCAACTATCGGTAAGGAAACGTCGTAAACATCCAACTTCCTTTAAGCGAAACGTCGTTTTTAACGTCCAACTTCCTTTAAAGAAACGACATTCGTTAAGTTTCTACTCGGTATGGAAACGTCGTAAACGTTCAACTTAACTAAAAAACGTCTGAATTAAACGTCAAAAAAATTCATGTAACGAAACATCGTAAACGTCCAACTTCCTCGGTGAGGAAACGTCGCAAACGTCCAGCTTTCTCGGTAAGGAAACGTCACAAACGTCCAACTTCCTCGGTAGGGAAACGTCGTAAACATCCAACTTCCTCAGTAAGCAAAAAGTAAAACGCCCAATTTTTACTGTAAGGAAAACGCTGTAAACGTCCAACTTCCTCAGTAGGGAAACGTCGTAAACATCCAACTTCCTCAGTAAGCAAAAGTCGTAAACGTCCAACTTACTCAGTAAGGAAACGTTGTAAACGTCCAACTTCCTTAGTAGAGAAACGTCGTAAACATCCAACTTGCTCAGTAAGGAAACGTCGTAAATGTCCAACTTCCTCAATAAGAAAACGTCGTAAACGTCCAACTTCCTCATTGAGGACACGTCGTAAACGTCTAAATTCCTCAATAAGGAAACGTCGTAAACGTCCAACTTCCTCACTAAGGAAACGTCGTAAACGTCCAACTTCCTCACTAAGGAAACGTCGTAAACGTCCAACTTCCTCACTAAGGCAACGTCGTTAACGTCGAATTCAGTAAGGGCGCCAACGCCTAAATTCTCAGTAAGGAAACGTCAGATGCCCAATTCAGTATCTCTACGACAAACGTCCAACTTCCTAAGTAAGGAAAAGTCGTAAACGTCCAACTTCCTGAGTAAGGAAACGTCGTAAACGTCCACAAATGTCGTAAACGTCCAACTTCCTCACTAAGAAAACGTCGAACACGTCCAACTTCCTCACTAAGGAAACGTCGTAAACGTCCAACTCAGTAAGTAAACGTCCAACTCCCTCGGTACGGAAACATCGTAAACGTCCAACTATCTCAATAAGGAAACGTCATAAACGTCCAACTTCCTCAGTAAGGAAGCGTCATAAACGTCCAACTTCCTCACTAAAGAAACGTCGTAAACGTACTGTACAAATAAACAAAGTCTCATAAGAAATAAAAGGTAAATTTAGATGTAGCGACAATGAAAAAGTGTTATCAATTTTATCTCATCACTGAAAAACTAAGCAGCAATAGAATAAGCAAAATCTTTGAGTAACAAATGATGCAGAGAAAATACCAACAGCCAGTTTTTCCATTTTTAGATTTTTTAGTTTTGATATAGAAGAGAGGACAAGGTGCACACTGCCCAAAGCTATTAACGTTACTGCATTAAAACAAACCTGGGTTCAAGAGACATAAGTAGAATATATGAGTAATAATGCTAATACTATGAGCAATAAATGTTAGTATCATTAAAGGACATCATTTAAGAGAAATTACGCTCTTAAACGGATATACGAGAACGCAGTGTGAGGTATCTGTTTCTCCATTATTTAAAGCACAGGTTAATGAAGGTTAACGAAAATTATTTGGCTTTTGAGTTCTAATTGCCATGCACAAAGTATGAAACCTTGTGCCCCAATGCGACCGGGTTAATCAGTTAAGCAATTTTCAGATTCAATGTTAAAAAACCATCCAAAGGAAAGGTGGAGAGAGCGTCTGCACCGGGATGCAACTGACAAGAAATAAAACGCGTAGAAAATTAAATAAAATAGGAGAAAAATAAAAAAAACAAACTAATAAAACGTGTCCGACGAAACTTATCACTGAAGACTAAAGTGTTCCCTGTGACAGTTTCGGTGTTTTCTTACTGTATGCGAAGAATGCATACTAATGGTATAAGGTAAATATGCAATAATGAGAATATTGACAAAAGCAAAATTTGGGAAAATCTATATCATTAAATCAAAGGAATACTTTCAACTGCCTAAATGCGCGCTGCAAAAACTAACTGCAAAAAAATCAGTTGAAATAAAATTAAATATTAGGTGTCACAATAAACCCTAATTTCGAAAGAAAGATGACATAAAAGTCCTGTAAATAATAATAAGTCACAGCGTCTCAAAGTGTAAGACTAATACCAATGATAAGAATACCCTAAATCTATTTAACAAAAAGAAAATCGACCGAAAATTTGAATATAAAAGTATCATTAACAAAAGAAAACCTCCCCAAAACACTCATTTTTAGAATGTATATTTAAAGCACGTTACAAGATCGTAAAAGGCAGACGAAAAGAAAAATATCTTCGCAATAAACGAGTTTTTCTAACTCACAGAATGCAGATATATTTAGATGTACTAATTACAAGGGTTTTAGTTCCTTCTGCTTCCCGTTACAAAAAACTATCTCCTCTCTCCCTCATTCAGAACTAAAACGGAAATAATACCGATTAAATGGCCTTGCTCCCTGCATGACAAGAAAATCCATCACAAAAAAAAATATGTCTGGCACTATATAAACTCGCATCTCCCTCCAGAAGACATCACTCAGTCGATCACCTCTGTAGATCCTGGTCCATTCCAGCGATATAAACCACCAACCATGAAGGCCTTTGTAGTGTGTGGTAAGTAATCTATTCAAACAAACTTTATTTGGTTTGTAATGACAGAAGCGAATAAAATTATTTATAATGTTCAAATATTGAACTCTAACTGAGCAACTGAAGTCCAGTTCTCAGTAAAGAACCCTACAAATATCGCAATCTTTTACCTGAAATGCTCAACACGTTATTTCCAGCTCTTCTCAGTCTTGTAGCCGCCGACAGGCCCAAACAATGGATATGGAGCACCTCCTGCTCCTCCAAGCAATGGGTATGGAGCTCCACCCTCCAAGCAATGGATATGGCCCTCCTAGCTCTCCAAGCAATGGTAGATCCACCTTGCTGCTCCTCCAAGCAATGAGAATATTCCTGGCGGTCACCTGGACAAGACTAACCCTATTTTGGCCATTATCATTGACACTCGATTCTCCTGACACATTCTCAGAATGTACCTGATTATTATGCCGACACTGACCCGTCAGGCTGGAACAACACCCTCTTCCACATTTAATGATATTTTTGCAATGGATGAAAATGAATAGGACTCCTTCCTCTGCCCCAACGGCACCATCTTCATCTGACAGTACCTCGTCTGTGACTGGTGGTTCAAGGCGACTGGGCAACCTAAATGAAGGTATCTTTGATAAGTCAACGAACAGAATGTGGTCGTTACCTAGTTAAATTTATGGTAGATCGCAACAGTAACAATGGTTATGGATCTAATGGCAATAAATTTAATGGCTATGGTTCAAATGGCAATCCAATGAAAATCTGCTATGGTTCAAATGGCAATGGTAATGGAAACAATAACATGGTTCAAATGGCAACAAATGGAAATGGAAATGTCTCTAAAGAAACATAATAAAAATAATAATGGTTAAAACTTAACAGTTATGGAGCCCCACCAGCTCCTATGAATGGGTATGGAGCCCCTCCATCACCTTCAGAACTACTGCATTTGAAGGCATTTGTATTCTAAATGTTTCAAAATGAAATTTTCATTCAAAGAAAAGAAACAATTTAGTGATTAGTGCTTAAAAAGAAAACTTTGCCTCCAGGTTAACTTTATAAATGTCTTTTCCAATGTATATTTTTGTATAATAAATAAAAATAAATAAAAATTAAGAAATATTATTCTGTATACTTTGCCCCTAAACAAAAAATTTGAGCAAATGTATAAATATATTCAGTCATGGATGATCTAAATGACTACATCTTATATGATTACCCAGTACACAGTTAAACTTTTGCACATTCCCTGACATTTTTATACTAGTACTATTCTATTTGTTTGGAAAAAAAAAATTACTGTTAACTTAAAAAAATATCAGTTAGGCAAAATCAAGTTTACATACAAATTCTAAACATTCTATGTATATTGAAGATATAAACATGAAAAACTGAACATAAGTCATAAATTACAGCTGTAGCATTTTTAAAGATAATATTCAAAATAAATATAATGCATTTTTAAAAATTTGAATACAAAACACTGAAAAATAACCAATTTTTCAAAACAGGATTTCGCATCTAAATAATTCTTAAAATCAATCCTGTAAATATATCAAGAAATCTGACACAACTATTGAATTCCTAATATTAACAACTGATATCTTTTTATTCTGGACATGTGGAGTTAAAAGAAAAAATATTTTTTTAAATAACGTCTAAAAATTTCAAAATTAATTCACTAAAACTTCAACTTCCTTTAACAGGAACTTAAGACAAAATCAACTTATACCTACGGACGCAGCATTCGGTTTCTACTTTCAGAAATTTCTGAAACAATAACAAAGTTTCAAATTTCTCAAAAAGAAACGTCGTACAAAATCAAAACTTCTGCTATTTTTAAAACATTTTCTGTAAAATTCAAAACTTGTCCTCAGCTACTGGTATGGAGTCAAACTTCCTCAGATCTAAAGAATCGTAAACGATCCTTTGATTTTTTAGTTAACGCTGCAAATGGATATGTTTCATCACCTAAGAATTTTTGTCATCAAACATACAAAATTGCAGTCCTCTAGTATTAAACGTTACATAAAAATTATCATTTTCTTCGATCAAAACCTTAATCAGTTATCTGGAAAATTGGTAAACAGGCAACTTCATCAGTAAGTCAAAAGTCTCATAAAACTTGCGTAAAGACCTCGTAAATTCTTCTATTAAAATTAAGAACATCGAATAGGATTTTAACAATCAATAAATTTTCGGTGGCCTTTGATTATAACACGTTCAGGTTCCTCACAGAAAAATCTTTATCTTTTCGCATAAGAAACGTTTCAGCGTCCAATTAAATCTGTACTCTAAATACACAAACTGCTAATGATGGAAAAGGTATCTCTACGTCATAAATTCGTTGAAAACGTACATAAATTCCAAATTTATAAATATACCGTAAGCTTTAACAAAGTCATACATCGTAAATTCCACATTTTTACTCAAGCTATGAAATCCGGAATTTATCCACTACATTTGGCATAAAGAAGCTCAAAGGATTGTAAAAATTAGTAAATAGATATCTTCTGAAACCCAAGCTAACTCAAAATAACTGAAGTATGTTGAACATCCAATCAATACAAAATCAACACCAAATTACGTCAAATTTCCAACTCAAGTAAACAATCGACAAAAAAGAGTTGTACAAATAAACAAAGTCTCATAAGAAATAATGAATAAATTTAGATGTAAAAAAAAAAATTGTTAACAATTTATCTCATCACTGAAAAAACTCAGCAGAGCAGAATAATGAAAATTTTGGTGTGATAACCAATGATACAATTAAATAAAAACCAGTTTTTATTTTTAGATTTTCAGTTTTCGATATATAAGAGTCGTGGACAAGGTGCACACTGCCAAAACCTATTAAAGGCATTGCATTAAAGGACAAACCTCTGGGTTCAAGAGACAAAGTAGAATATATAACTAATAATGCAATACCTGAACAATAAATTTTAATATCATTAAAGGACATCATTTAAACCAAATGAACATTGCCTCTTAAATGGATACGAGAAACGCAGTGTGAAGGTATCTGTTTCTCCATTAATTAAGAACAAGTTAATGAGTTAAGGAAAACTTCGTTGGCTTTTGAGTTCCTAACTCCGTGACAAAGTGCTGAAACCTTACAACCTCGGTAAGGAAATTCGGTTAATCAGTTAAGCAATTTTCAAATTCAAACGTTAAAAAAATTCTTCAAAGGAAATGTGGAAAACGTCTGCCCCTGGACACAACTGACAAAGGAAATAAAACAAGTAGAAAATGAAATAAAAAAAAGAAAAATATAAATAAAAATAAAGGATAAAACTTCCGACGAAACTTATCGAACTGCAACAAAGAAAAGTCCAACTCCCTGTGAAGGAAACGTTTCAGTGTTTTCTTACTGTATGCGAATTACGTGCATAAACGTCCAATAAGGTAAACTATCAAAATGAAAAAAGTAAACAAAGGCTTTTTCGTAAAAGTTGTCTAAAGAAACGTCCAACATTAAATAAAAGGAATACTTTCAAACTTCTCGCCTAAAACGTGCGTAAACAAAAACTAACTGCAAAAAAATCGTCGAAATAAATTTAAATATTAGGTGTCACAATAAACATCCAATTTCGAAGAAAAATGACATAAACGTCCAACTAAATAATGTTAAGGGCAACGTCTCAAATGGTCGGTAAGACTAAAACCAATGAAAAATACCCAAATCTATTTAACAGAAAAAAAATCGACCGAAATTTGGTATATAAAACGTTAACAAAAAAACCTCCACAAAACCCTCATTTTTGAATGTATATTTAACGCACAGCTTTCAAGATAAAAGGAAAACGAAAGAAAAATACTTCGCAATAAACAAATATTTTCTAACTCACAGAATGCAGATATATTTAAATGTACTTTTAATTACAAAACTTTTAGTTTACAACTGCTTCCAGTTACAAAAAAACATCCCCTCTCTCCAACTAATTCAGAACTAAAATCAAATAATCCAACTTTAAAAGGCCTTGCTCTAACCATCCAACAAATCCATCACTAAAAAAAATAAAAACTGTCTGGCACTATTTAAACCTCCAACTCCCTCCAGAAGACATCACTCAGTCGATCACCTCTGTAGATCCTGGTCCATCAGCGATATACAACACCAACCATGAAACCTTTGTAACTGTGTGGTAAGTAATCTATTCAAACAAACTTTGTTTGGTTTTATAATGACAGAAAAGAAAAAATTATTTATAACGTTCAAATATTGAACTTTAACTGAGAACTCCAACCATCGGTAAGGAACGAGTTCTCAGTAAAAACTACAAAACGGCACAATCTTTTTACTGAAATTTTCAACGTTATTTCCAGCTCTTCTCAGCCTCGGTAAAAGGAAACGCCCAAATGGCAATGGATAACACCTCCTGCTCCTCCAAGCAATGGGTATGGTCCAGCTCAAAAGCAATGCTTATGGCCAACACCTAGGAACTCCTAAACCTTCCACTTGCTGCTTTGGCAGAGAATATTCCTGGCACGTCCAAGTTCCTGGGAGAAGATTACCTATTTTGGCCTCAAACCCAGACACTCGTTTCTCCTGCGATGCTCAGAATGTCCTGGTTATTATGTCCAACTGATCGTCAGGCTAGATGCCAGGTCTTCCACATCTGCCAGGACAGGCCAATGGAAACGTCAGATGGACTGTACAAATTCTGCCCCAACGGCACCATCTTCAACCAACAGTACCTCGTCTGACTGGTGGTTCAACTTCGACTGTCGACTGATGCTGAGACTTCTACTCAGTCAACGAGCAGATTGGGGTCGTTGCCTGAAATCCTTATGGTAAGAAAATGATCGCAAAAATAACCTTTAATGACAATGGCTATGGTTCAAATGGCAACAATAAGAATGGCTAAGGTTCAAATGGCAAATGAAACATACTTCCCAAGTAACAATGGCTATGGTTCAAATGGCAATGTAGCAGTAACAATGGCTATGTTCAAATTCGGCAAACAATGGAAATGGAAATACCAAAAACGAACATGGTAACAAATGGTAATGGAAACGGTCAATGGCAACAGTTATGGATTAATTAATTTTTTCTCCTATGAATGGGTATGGAGCCCTCCATCACTTTCAAACTTCTAATGGACACCATTCTAAGGCAAATGATCCCTTCATTCAACAGTGCATAAGGCTTTTGGTAATAACCATTTCAATGCGACCATACAACTTTATAAAGATACAATGTATGTTTTGTATAATAAATAAAAATAAATAAGCCTACAAATTTACACGTATACTTTGCCCTAAACAAAATTTGAAATGTATGCACAAACATATTCGGTCATGAATGAACTAAATATAGTCTGGAGATTCAGTACTCAAACAAAATTTTAATTACATTCACAGAACATGTTTATACTACTATTCTATGAATTTGGGAAAAAAAAATTTTGTAATTAGTAAAATCTAAGAACATTAAATCAAAAAGTTCTAATTCTTTCATTCCATGTAGTCGTTGATGAGCTGCATAACATGAAAAATGAACATAAAATAAAAATCTAAGCGTATTTTTACAATAAAGATAAAACATGTCAGATGAAATATAATAATTTTCCAGTAAATAATTTATACTTTTCATGAAGACCAATATAAAGTCTTTCTAAATGTTTTTAAAAGTACAACCACAGTCTTTGGCTATCAATGATAAAAAATCATCAAAAATCAAAAAAGCATCCACTGTCTTTTTCTAACAAATGATATGTTTCAAACTTATCAATCATTAAATAAAGGCTTTTTTTAAAAATATTAATTAAAAGCATCTAATTAATTTCAAATTGTAATCTAATAAATTTAGTTATTAAATCTGACAGGCCAACCTTTAACCTGTGCTTTTAAGACAATAAATTACAGTAAATGTTCTTTCTGGACTTGTAATAAGATTTAACAATAACAATAAAGAGGATACCTAAATTCTAAATTTAAATAAAAAATTCATAAAAATAAGAATATTTCTACACACTTTAATTAAAAGAAAACCTCCACTACTATTCATGAAAATTAGTTCTCAACATTTTGTACTGAACAGTCTTCACTCTCTAAAGAATAAAAATATCCTTTGATTTTTGATTTTAACAAACTGCAAGATGGACAGTGTAATATCTCCAAATTTTGCAACATAACCGAACTTTTTCGTTGGCTGCACTATCTAAGATTAAAAACATAAATAATTACACAGTAAATCACCTGAAAATTTCAGCAAATGACAGATAAATTGGTAATCACTTACTTCAATCTAAGAAGTCAAACACTAAAACTTCACGTTCTAGCCTTTTAAATTCTTTTTAATAGCTGATTAAAAATTCCAATAATTTTCAACAATCAATAACTTCTGAATTTGAACCATGCACTAGGTCTGACCATCAGCCCGTGGTTTATCTTTTCTCATTTTTGCGCAATTAAACATAAACTCAAATAAATAAATACTGACTAATGAAAATTGATTATCTCTACAGTAAATGAAATGAATTTACCGAAATAAAGACCCCATCCAGTATTTATAAATACTTGTTTTCTAACACATGATCAAAGGAAATTCCTCCTTTTACTCCAACGGCTCTTCAACCAAACCTTACCTGCTCATTTTGGTTTTCAGCAATTTTGATGGACAATAACACAAACAATGCTTACGGGGTCGTCTCTGGTTCCTACGGAAGATCTCTTTCGTCGGCAAATATCTTCGGCAACGGTATCCAAGTTATGGAGTCAAGACTTAAAAACGGTCTGAATTACATGGTTCAAATAAAATGCTCAGTAAATAGGTTCAAATCGGCGACCGATGTACAAATAAAGTCAGACACTCAAATAAAAGATAAATTTACATGTAGCAATTAATGAAATCATGGTAACAATTTATCTCATCAAATGAAAAACTCAGAAAAGAATGGAATAAATAGAAACAGGGTTCAATCTTTGAAGTAAGCAACCAATGACAGTGGAGTAAATGACCAACAGGGTTTTTCCATTTTTAGATTTTCTTTTTTCGATAAAAATGGACAAGGTGAACATGATATGGTTCAATGGCACTGCATTAAAACAAACCTCCTGGGTTCAAACACACATAAGGTAGAATATATGGAATAATAATGCTAATAGCAACAATAAATGTAATAATATCATTAAAAAGGACATCATTTAAATGAAAAATTTACATCTTAAATGGATAATGGCAGAGGAAAAAAAATATCTGATTCTCCATTAATTAAGTACAGGTTAATGAAGCTATTAATGAAAATTTGATTTTGAGTTCTAATTCAAAGCAAACAAAACCTTTTGCCCTTGCTGTGCAGCCTGTTAATTTCTTCAAGCAATTTTCAAATTCAATGTTAAAAAATCATCCAAAAAAGTGGAACGTCTGTGTCATGACGCAACTGACAAAAATAAAATGTCAAAATTGTAATAAAAATAAAAAGAAAAAATAAATAAAAATAAACGGATAAAACGTGTCGGACAAAACCTATCGAACTGCAATAAAGATTAAACGTTCCCAGTAATGGTTTCAGTGTTTTCTTACTGTATGCGAAGAATTGCATGAATTATGAGTATAAGTAAATAAGCAAAATGAGGAATATTTTGACAAAAATTTTCGGAAAGAAAAGAAACAAAATCTATATCACATTAAATCAAAGAATAAAATTTATGCCTAAATGTGGGTTGCAAAACTGATAAAAAAATCAGTTCAAATAAAAATTAAATAAGTCACAATAAACCCTTAATTTCAAAAAAATGACATAAAAAGGTCAAATTAAATAATAATAAGTCCGTCTCAAAACGTGGACTAATACAATGATAAGTATACCTAAATCTATTTAAAAAAAAAATCTGGGCGGCATTTGGTATATAAAAGTATCATTAACAAAAAAAACCTCCCAAAACACTCATTTTTATGATTTTTGTAATATCACGTTTTAATATTATAAAAATCAGCAGACGGTATGCAATTTTTAGGCAATAAACGAAGTATTTTCTAACTTTAGAAATGAATATATTTAAATGTACTAATTACAAGGCTTTTATTTTTCTGCTTTAATTTTAAAATTTCTACCTTTTACTGTTGCCTCATTTCAGAATGAAACGGAAATAATGCCGATTAAATGGCCTTGTTTGTTGACAGAATGTCCATCACTAAAAAAAAAAATTCTGGCACTATATAAGAACGTGTCTGGCCCCAGAAACATCACTCAGTCGATCACCTCTGAATCAGATCCTGGACCATCCAGCGATATACACCACCAACCAGTTGAAGGCCTTTGCTAATGTGTGGTAAAGTAATCTATTCAAACAAACTATTTGGTTTTTATAATAAAAATGAAGTAAAAGAAATGCATAATTTTCAAATATTTCTAAAACTAAAGAGTCAGTTCTCAAGTAAAGTCAACTTTACAAAATATCACAATCTTTTACCTGAAACGTTCAAATCTTATTTCTAGCTCTTCTCAGATTGGCCAACAGAAAGAAAAAAAGGCATCCTTTTGGATATGGAGCACCTCCTCCATCCTCCAACATAGCAAGGGTATGCAGCTCCACCAAGCAATGCTTTATTTTTCCAGGAACTCCTGCATCAGTTAGATCCACTTGCTGCTTTGGAGCAAAATATTCCTGGCGGTTCACGTTTTTTGGATGGCTACCCTTTTTTTGGCCTCAGTCCCTGACACTCGTTTCTCTGCGATGCTCCAGAATGTTGGTTATTATGCCGACACTGATGGTCAAGCTGGATGCCAGATGTCTTCCACTTTCATCTGCCAAACATACCAATGGACGCCGTCAATTAAATTTTCCTTTATCTGCCCCTAACGGCACCATCTTCAACCAACAGTACCTCGTCTGTGACTGGTGGTTCAACTTCGACTTAAAGTGCTGACGCTGAATCAAATCTTCAATTAGTCAACGAGCAGATTGGGGTCGTTGCCTATGACCCTGTATGGCAGAAAAAAAAATAAACAATGTAGCAATTAAAATAGCTATGTTCAAATGGCAATTGAGGAACAGAAAAACTTTTGATATTTTCAAAGTTTTAATTTCAAAAATGACCTACCTGGACAATGGCTTGTTCAAACCAATGGAA
This sequence comes from Macrobrachium rosenbergii, assembly GCF_040412425.1. Classification (NCBI taxonomy): domain Eukaryota; kingdom Metazoa; phylum Arthropoda; class Malacostraca; order Decapoda; family Palaemonidae; genus Macrobrachium; species Macrobrachium rosenbergii. The sequence continues at coordinate 23,136,437 of NC_089791.1, read as the reverse complement.
ATGAAAATGGATCAATGGATCTTAGCGCACCAGCAAAAAATGGTAATGGTTTCAATGGCAATTATTATTTTCCCTTTCATGACCCTGTTTAAGCTCCTATGAATGGGTGACAAAAATAAACCTCCATCACTTTCAAACTCCTATGGAAACGTCATTCTAAATTTCAAATGATCATTTCATTTTATTCAAACCAGATGGCTTTCATTAGTGCTCGATGCTGAAACTGCGACTTCATTTTTATTTATAAAGATAAAATGTAATTTTTGTATAATAAAATAAAATAAATACTTACAAATACTATTATGTATTTTTTTACCCAAACAAAAAATTTGGTTGTCAATAACATCTTTTTCGGTCATTTACCTAAACTGGCGATATCTTATCCAACTTAGTCAGTAAACAAAGATATGGAAATTTTACACATTCCGAAACATGTTTAAACTTTAAGATCTAACTATGAAATTGGAAAAAAGAAAATTACTGTATTTCATAAAATCTATTTGGAAACAAAATAAACACGTCTTAATCATTCCTTTTATAAATTTATACTTGAAACGTTTAATTTTCATAAACAGAAAAATGAACAGAAGTCGGTAAATCTAACTAGCAACGTTATTAAAGATAAATTCAGATGAAATATAATAATTTTTAAAAAGTAATTTGTACTTTTCCTAGAAATATCAAACGAACCAACTTTCACAAATGGAGTTTTCGCGCGCAAAGGCGTTCTTTGGCTATCAATGACTAAAAGGAAAAAACAAAATCGCTTTAAGCATCCTGTGAAACTTCTAAACAATCCAACTTTCTTTTACGTGAAAGCAGTTAAAACATTAAAATTATTATTAAGAAACTAATTAATTTCAGATAAATCTAATAAGAAAGTTATTAACTCAATTCCCTTTAACCTGTGTTTTTAAGACAATAATTTACAGAAGAAATTCGGTTTCTACTTGTAATAAAAATTAACAAAAAATAACAACTTTTCTGAATTTTTTGAAAAAAACATCCAACTTCCTCAGTTATTTCTGCGTGAACTTTAATTAAAAACATTTTGCTTCACTACTATTCAAAAACTTAGTTCTCAACATCCTGTACTGAGTCAACTTCCTCTCTAAAACTTTCAAAAAACTATCCTTTGATTTTTGCGTAAAACGTGGCAAGATGGAAACAAAGTTGACGTCACCAAAATTTTTCACTAACCGACGAATTTTTCATTGGCAAACTGCATATCTGAGTATTAAAGAGACATAAATAATTACAGTAAATCAGACAAACTTCCTTGGTTGTGACAGATGAATTGATAATTGCCAACTTCAATCTAAGTCAAAAAAACTAAAACGTACCAACTTCTATTTTAAATTCTGTCTAATAGCTGATTAAAAACACTCCCAATAATTTTCAACAATCAATAACTGTGAATTTGCGACCAACAACTTCCTCAGTGAAAACGTCATTTTTTTTTATCTTTTCTCAGCAAAAATCATTTCAGTCAACGTCATACATATCCATAAATACACGAAATCCTAATGTTTATGTATCTCTACGTAAACGTACATACGTGAAAAACTTACATAAATAAAGACCCGAAATTTATAAACATACAAACGTAGCTTTTTAACAGAGTCAAACATCGTAAATTTCCATTTTTGCTCACGCTTCTCACTCTACCTTGGAGACACGTTTTGGTTTCCTGAACGTCAGAAAATGAAACAAGAAACTTCAGACACGAGAAACTAAAAAACTATGGGAAAATATCTTATCTCTCAAATATCTTCGTGTATCCAAATATCAGTGATTTCAACCAATAAATAAGGCAAATTCCCAACTTCCTCAGTAAGGAAACGTCGTAAAAAAACTACTGTACAAATAAACAATTCGCAGAACGAAATAAAAGATAAATTTAGATGTAGCGATTAATGAAAAGCGTTAACAATTTATCTCATCACTGAAAAACTCAGCAGAGCAGAATAAATAGAAACAGCAAAATCTTTGGGTGAGTAACAAATGATGCAGAGAAAATACCAACAGCCAGTTTTTCCATTTTTAGATTTTTTTAGTTTTCGATATAGAAAGTGGACAAGGTGCACACTGCCCAAAGCTATTAATGGCACTGCATTAAAGCAAACCTCTGGGTTCAAGACACATAAGTAGAATATATATATGAATAATAATGCTAATACTATGAACAATAAATGTGATAATATCATTAAAGGACATCATTTAAGACAAATATGCCTCTTAAATGGATACGAGAAAAGCAGTGTGAGGTATCTGTTTCTCCATTAATTAAGTACAGGTTAATGAAGGTTAATGAAATTATTTGGCTTTTGAGTTCCTAATTGCCATGCACAAAGTATGAAACCTTGTGCCCCAATGCGGCTGGATTAAATCAATTAAGCAATTTTCAAATTCAATGTTAAAAAAATCATCCAAAAGGAAAAGGTGGAGAGCGTCTGCCCCTGGACGCAACTGACAAGAAATAAAACACGTAGAAAATTAAATAAAATAAAGAAAAATAAATAAATAAATAAATAATAAAACGTGTCAACACGAAACCTATCGAACTGCAATAAAGACTAAAGTGTTCCCAGTGACAGTTTCAGTGTTTTCTTACTGTATGCGAAGAAAAAAATGCATGAAGTATGGTATAAGGTAAATATGCAATATTAGATAATATTTAACAAAAGGCTTATTCAGGGAAAATCTATATCACATTAAATCAAAATGTAAAATACTTTCGAACTGCCTAAATGTGCGCTGCAAAAACTAACTGCAAATAAAATCAGTTGAAATAAAATTTAAATATTAGGTGTCACAATAAACCCTTAATTTCAAAGAAAGATGACATAAAGGTCCAGTAAATAATGTTAAGTGACAGCGTCTCAAAGTGTAAGACTAATACCAGTGATAAAGTACCTAAATCTATTTAACAAAAAAAATCGACCGAAAATTTGGTATATAAAAAAGTATCATTAACAAAAGAAAACCTCCCAAAACCTCATTTTTAGAATGTATATTTAATGCACGTTTCAATATTATAAAAGTTTTGAAAAAAAAATCTTCATGCATAAAAATATTTTCTAACTCACAGAATGCAGATATATTTAGATGTACTAATTACAAGGCTTTTTAGTTTGCTTCTGCTTCCCGTTACAAGTAACTACCTCCTTCTCTCTCCCTCATTCAGAATTGAAACGGAAATAAAGCCGATTAAATGGCCTTGCTCCCGTGCATGACAAGAAGTCCATCACTAAAAAAAAAAAGAAGTCTGGCACTATTTAAACTCATGTCTCCCTCCAGAAGACATCACTCAGTCGATCACCTCTGTAGATCCTGGTCCATCCCAGCGATATACACCACCAACCATGAAGGCCTTTCTAGTGTGTGGTAAGTAATCTATTCGAACAAACTGTATTTCGTTTGTAATGGCAAAAGCGAATAAAATTATTTATAATGTTCAAATATTGAACTATAACTGAGAAACTGGGAGTCCAGTTCTCAGTAAAATACTACAAAATATCACAATCTTTTACCTGAAATGCTTCAACGTTATTTCCAGCTCTTCTTCTCAGCCTTGACAGGCGCCTAAGCAATGGCTGGCGCACCTCCTGCTCCTCCAAGCAATGGGTATGGAGCACCTCCTGCTCCTCCAAGCAATGGGTATGGAGCTCCACCAAGCAATCCTGGCCCTCCTCTCAAGCAATGGGTATGAGCACCTCCACTTGCTGCTTTGGCAGAGAATATTCCTGGCTGGAGTTCCATTGGACAAAGACACCCTATTTTGGCCTCCGTCCCTGACACTCGTTTCTCCTGCGATGCTCAAGAATGCACCTGGTTATTATGCCGACACTGATCGTCAGGCTGGATGCCAGGTCTTCCAATCTGCCAGGACAGGCCCAATGGACGCCGTCAGCAGGACTCATTCCTCTGCCCCAACGGCACCATCTTCAACCAACAGATTCACCTCGTCATGTGACTGGTGGTTCAATATCGACTGACTGATCCTGAAGACTTCTACTCAGTCAACGAGCAGATTTAATGTATATTTTTGCCTATAATAAATGAAAATAGAAGTAAGAAGTGAAATAATGAAAAATGCTTATCCTTTACCAACAAAATACACTTGATTAACAAAGTCAATGGCTATGGTTCAAATGGCAATGGCAATGAAAATCTAAATTTCGGTAACAATGGCTATTTCAGGTCTTTATTTCAAATGGCAATGATCTTAAACGAATTTCTTTAACCTCTAGCTGATGAAATTTCCTTCAGAACAAAAACCAGAAGGCATTTGGTTCTTTCAATTTGAAATTAACTTTGCAAAGAAAAGAAACAATTTCTGTTGGTTAAAAAAAATTTACCTCTGAGCCCCATCCTTTCAGAAAAAGAGAAAATGGAAGTATGGAGCCCTCCATCCTTCTTTAAATTCTATGGAGCCATTCTAAACATGACAATAAATTTCATTTCATTCATTCAATGCATGAAAAATATAGTCTTTCATTAAGTGCTTTTATATACAAAAAACTTGCGACCATACAGATATAAAACTAAATGTCATATTTTTAACGATAATAAATAAAAATAAACCAAGAAATTACAAAATGAAATTCCTGTATAATATTTAATTTTTCCTAAACAAAAAAATTGTTAAAATCAATCCTAATTTCTTTAACCTAGTGATTGCCAAATTCGGTCATCTTACTTCTGGGCAAGGTGGATCGCCAACAAATGAAAAAATACATTTTTAAATCTTATACAATTAGTCACTTTTCAATTTGACTCCTAACACAAAAATCAAAATTTTACAAAATAATCAGAATTATATTTTGTTTAATTTCTACTATTCTAGAGCAATTCTCATGAAAAGAAAATCTTGGATTTTTTCCAAAAATTACTGTATTTCAGATCTTAAAAACTGGAAGCAAAATATCAGATCATCCACCCTAGTCATCAAACATTTCAGCCATGTAGTTTTTATTTTTATTTAAGATCTTTAATTGCATAATATGAAAAACCATCGGCCCGTGGTTAAACATAAGTCATTAAATCTAAAGATAGATTTTTTATTAAAGATAATATTCAGATTGAAAAATAATAATTTTTATAAATGATAATTTGTACTTTCGTTGAAACGAACCATAGCTTTTGATGGAATGGGTTTCTGCATGGTTCCACTGAAGGCGTTCTTTGGCTATCAATGACAAGGTAAAAGAAAAACAAAATCGAGTAATGAATCTTCCCTGTGTAAACTTCTACTTCTAAAATTTTGATATGTTTCTTTTGCATGAACCAGTTAAAACATATTTTATTACAGATCAAAAATAATTACGAGTATGACTAAAAAAAAATTTATACTAATTTAATTTCAACATCAAAAAATAATCATAACATTTATGTTTATTAACTTAAAAACGGAAAACCTTTAAAAGATGGCATCCAAGTCAACTGTGTTTTTAAGAGACAATAATTTACAGAAATAAAAATACTGAATTCGGTTTTAAACGTTTTATATTAAACAAGGAAACGTTAAACAACAGTAAACAAACGTCCAACGTCGTAAACGTCCAACTTCCTCGGAAACGTCATAAACGCCAATTTTAATAAAAAAACGTCAACTTCAAAATCGTCGAAAACGTAACTTTCTAAGGAAACGTCGTAACGTCCTTTAATTAAAACATTTTGCTTCATAACAGGAAAAACGTAAACTATTCAAAACTTGGTAAAGAAACATAAACGTCAACATCTTGTACTGTCGTCAAACGTCTTCCTCTCTAAAAACGCCGTAATCATAAAAATATCCTTTGATTTTACTGTAAAGGCTGGCAAGATGGAAGTCGTAAACGCAATATCACTTTTAGAACGTTTGCACAAACCGTCCAACTTTTCGGTAAGGAAACGTCGTAAACGTCAACTATCAGAAACGTTTAAACTTCCATAAATAATTACAGTAAATCAGACAAAACCTTCAGGAAACGTCAACTTCCTGACAGATAAATTGGTCGTAAACGTTCAATTGCTAAGTCAAACGTCGTAAACGTCCAAAACTTACAGTGGTAAGGAAATATTTTAAATTCTGTTTAAACTCGTTAAAAACAAACTTCCTCAAAATTTTCAACAATCAATAAACGTTCTGACTTTGCACCTAACTGAAAATGTCTAAACGTCAACTTTCAGGAAACGTTTATCTTTTCCTCAATAATCCAAAATCGTCCAACTTCGGTCAATTAATACATACCATAAAACGTCGTAAACGTCCAACTTCCTAATGAAAACGTCGTAAACGTCTTCCTAAAAAACGCAACGTCGTAAAAACGTCAAACGTCCAACTTCCTCAATAAAGACGTAAACTAACTTCCTAAAAAACGTCGTAAACGTCCAACTTCCTCAGTACAGAGTCAAAACATCCTCATAATTCCCGTCAAACGTCAACAACTTACTCACGTCTAAACGTCCAACTTCCTCGGTAAGGAAACGTCGTAAACGTCCAACTTTGGCTCAGTGAACGTCGTAAAATCCAAACACGTCAACAAACTCAGAACACGTGAAACGTCGTAAACGTCCAACTTCCTCACTAAAACTATCGGAAAAACTATCGTTAAAATAAACTCTCAAATGAAACGTTGTAAACGTCCAACTCCAGCAAACGTCCAAATTCCTCAGTGATTTTCATAAATAAACTTCACTAAGGAAACGTCATAAAATCCAACTTCCTCAGTAAGAAATCGTCGTAAAGGTACTGTACAAATAAACAAAGTCGCAGAACGAAATAAAAGATAAATTTAGATGTAGCGATTAATGGAAAGCGTCAACAATTTATCTCATTACTGGAAAAACTCAGCAGAGCAGAATAAGTAGAAACGGCAAAATCTTTGGGTGAGTAACCAATGATGCAGAGAAAATACCAACAGCCAGTTTTTCCATTTTTAGATTTTTCAGTTTTCGATGTAGAGGAGTGGACAAGGTGCACACTGCCCAAAGCTATTAATGGCACTGCATTAAAGCAAACCTCTGGGTTCAAGACACATAAGTAGAATATAAATGAATAATAATGCTAATACTATGAACAATAAATGTGATAATATCATTAAAGGACATCATTTAAGACAAATATGCCTCTTAAATGGATGCGAGAAACGCAGTGCGAGGTATCTGTTTCTCCATTAATTAAGTACAGGTTAATGAAGGTTAACGAAACTATTTGGCTTTGAGTTCCTAATTGCCATGCACAAACTATGAAACCTTGTGCCCCAGGTGCGACCGGGTTAATCAGTTAAGCAATTTTCAAATTCAATGTTAAAAAATCATCCAAAGGAAAGGTGGAGAGCGTCTGCCCCTGGACGCAACTGACAAGAAATAAAACACGTAGAAAATGAAATAAAATAAAAGAAAAATAAATAAATAAGTAAATAAATGGATAAAACGTGTCGGACGAAACCTATCGAACTGCAATAAAGACTAAAGTGTTCCCAGTGACAATTTCAGTGTTTTCTTACTGTATGCGAAGAAGTGCATGAATTATGGTATAAGGTAAGTAAGCAACAATGAGGGAATTTGATTCTTTTCGGAAAAGTTGTAAAATCTATATCAATTAAATGAAAAAGGAATACTTTCGAATTGCCTAAATGTGCGTTGCAAAAACTGTAAAAAAAATCGGCTTAAATAAAATCAAATATTAGGTGTCACAATATACCCTTAATTTCGAAGAAAGATGACATAAAGGTCCTGTAAATAATGTTAAGTGACAGCGTCTCAAAGTGTAAGACTAATACCAATGATAAGCATACCTAAATCTATTTAACAGAAAAGAAAATCGACCGAAAATTTGGTATATAAAAAGTATCATTAACAAAAGAAAACCTCCCCAAAACACTCATTTTTAGAATGTATATTTAAAGCACGTTTCAATATCATAAAAGGCAGACGAAAAAAAAATACTTCGCAATAAACAAGTATTTTTCTAACTCACAGAATGCAGATATATTTAGATGTACTAATTACAAGGCTTTTTAGTTGCTTCTGCTTCCCGTTACAAGTAACTACCTCCTCCTCTCTCCCTCATTCAGAACTAAAACGGAAATAATACCGATTAAATGGCCTTGCTCCGCTGCATGACAAGAAATCCATCATAAAAAAAAAAGGTCTGGCACTATTTAAACTCGTGTCTCCCTCCAGAAGGCATCACTCAGTCGATCACCTCTGTAGATCCTGGTCCATCCCAGCGATATACACCACCAACCATGAAGGCCTTTGTAGTGTGTGGTAAGTAATCTATTCAAACAAGTGTATTTGGTTTGTAATGACAGAAGCGAGTAAAATTATTTATAACGTTCAAATATTGAACTCTAACTGAGAGACTGGGAGTCCAGTTCTCAGTAAAGTACTACAAAATATCACAATCTTTTACCTGAAATTTTCAACGTTATTTCTAGCTCTTCTCAGCCTTGTAGCCGCCGACAGGCGCCCAAGCAATGGATATGGAGCACCTCCTCCTCCTCCAAGCAATGGGTATGGAGCTCCACCAAGCAATGCTTATGGCCCTCCTAGGAACTCCTATGGAGTTGATCCACTTGCTGCTTTGGCAGAGAATATTCCTGGCGGTGGAGTTCCTGGACAAGACTACCCTATTTTGGCCTCCGTCCCAGACACTCGTTTCTCCTGCGATGCTCAGAATGTACCTGGTTATTATGCCGACACTGATCGTCAGGCTGGATGCCAGGTCTTCCACATCTGCCAGGACAGGCCCAATGGACGCCGTCAGCAGGACTCCTTCCTCTGCCCCAACGGCACCATCTTCAACCAACAGTACCTCGTCTGTGACTGGTGGTTCAACTTCGACTGTGCTGACGCTGAAGACTTCTATTCAGTCAACGAGCAGATTGGGGTCGTTGCCTATGACCCTTATGGTAGAAGTCGCAACGGTAACAAAATAACAATGGCTATGGTTCAAAATATTCATGGCAATTAACAATGGCTAAAACCAAATGGTTCAAATGGCAATGGTTCAAATGGCAAACCAAGTTTGAAAATTTAAATGGCAATGGCAATGGTAACAATGGCTATGGTTCAAATGGCAATTTAACGGTAACAATGGCTATGGTTCAAATGGCAACAACAACCTACTAAAATGGCATTTGGTTCTTCCATGGATTTGAAATTTTTTGCAAGAAAAAGGAAATTTCGGTAACAAAAATGGTAATGGTTCCAATGGCAACGGTTATGGAAAATTACTACCAGCTCCTATTTTGAATGGGTAAACTGGAGCCCCCCTCCATCACTTTCAAACTCCAAATGGAGCGCCATTCTAAATGTGGCAAATGATCATTTTCATTCATTCAATGCATGAGCCTTTCATTAAAAATATATTTCTTCATACAAAACTGCGACCATACAACTTTATAAAGATAAATGTATATTTTTGTATAATAAATAAAAATAAATAAGGAATTACAAATACTATCCTGTATACTTTGCCCTAAACAAAAAATTTGCTCAAATGTATGCACATGCATATTCGGTCATGGATGATCTAAATGACTATATCTTATACGATTAGCCAGTAAACAAATTAATGCAAAATTTTACACATTCCTCATCGTTACATGTTTATACTAATTACTATTCTACAAATTTGGAAAAAATCTTTGGTTTTCCCATTACTGTACTGTATTTCGTAAAATCTACTTGGAAGCAAAATCAGCACGGGTACCTTTCTTTCATTCCATGTATTCGTTGAAGAGAGTTGCATAAACATGAAAAATGAACATAAGTCGGTAAATCTAAGTAGCATTTTTATTAAAGATAATATTCAGATGAAATATAATAATTTTTAAAATAATTTGTACTTTTCCTAGAACACGAACCATAGCTTTCACAAATCAATTTAAGTTTCTCGCTTTTCAAGGCGTTCTTTGGCTATCAATGACTAAAAGGAAAAAAACAAAATCAGCTTTAAGCATCCCCAATGTTTACTTCTAACAATGATATGTTTCATTTGCTTAAATCAATTAAAGGGCTTTAAAAATTATTATTAAGTTTGAAAGTCTAATTAATTTCAGACAATATAATAACACTGGTTAACAACTTGCAATTCCTTTAACCTGTGTTTTTTAAAGACAATAATTTACAATCGCCATTCGGTTTCTACTTGTAATAAATAATAAACAGTCAACAAAAAAAATAAATTCTAAAGAGTTATTTCATGAATTTTTAAAACAAAAAAAAAACTTACAAAAAAATGGCAGTCGACTCATCAGTTATTCTCTGACTTTAATGAAAACATTTTGCTTCGAAACGTTCAAAACTTAGTCCTCAAACATCTTCGTACTGAGTCAGTCTTCCTCTCTAAAGAATCGTAAAAATATCCTTTGATTTTCTGTAAAACGTCCAAGCTGGCAAGATGGAAAGTTAAATCACCATAAGAATTGTTTTGTCACATAAACGACGAATTTTTTCATTCACTCAGATCTATAACTTTCGAGACATAAATAAACAAGTAAATCAGACAAAACCTTCACTCAATTATGACAGATGAACTTGGTAAAAAAATCTAAACTTCAATCTAAGTCAAACGTCTAAAACTTAAATTCTATTTTAAATTCTGTCTAATAGCTGATTAAAAACCTCACTCCCAATAATTTTCAACAATCAATAACTTCAGTGAAACGTTTGCGAATTTTTCTAAACTAGGTCAACTTCCTCAAAGGAATTTTTCCTCACTATCTTTTCTCAAAAATCGTTTCGGTCAATTAATCCCCATAAATACTCCAAAGTGCTAATGAATTTATGTATCTCTAAACGTACATACATCACGTGAAAACTTAAACATAAATAAAGACCCCAACTTCCTCACTATAAACGTTTAAAATAAACACAGTAAGCTTTAACAGAGTCAAAAACCTCCTCAGTATGTAAATTCCCCATTTTACTCACGCAACTTCCTCACTCTAAACCTTTTTTCTTTTGGTTTCATGAAACGTCAACTTCCTCATGAAACAAACGAACACAAACTCAGACACGTGAAATAAAGCTATCGGAAAATATCTTCTCTCTCAAATATTTGCTTCAACAACTCCAACAAACAGTGATTTCTCAGTAAGGAAACGTCGAATAAACGTCCAACTTCCTCAAAACGTAAAAACGTCATAAAGAAACGTACATGTACTGTACAAATAAATAAAGTCGCAGAATGAAATAAAAGATAAATTTAGATGTAGCGGTTAATGAAAGTGTCAACAATTTATCTCATCACTGAAAAACTAAGCAGAGCAGAATAAATAGAAACGGCAAAATCTTTGGGTGAGTAACAAATGATGCAGAGAAAATACTAACAGCCAGTTTTTCCATTTTTAGATTTTTCAGTTTTCGATATAGAGGAGTGAACAAGGTGCACACTACCGAAACCTGTTAATGGCACTGCATTAAAGCAAACCTCTGGTTCAAGGGACGTAAGTAGAATATATGACTAATAATGCTAATACTATGAACAATAAATGTGATAATATTAAAGGACACCATTTAGGAAGACAAATTCGCATCTTTAATGGATACGAGAAACGCAGTGTGAAGTATCTGTTTCTCCATTGATTAAGTACAGGTTAATGAAACTATTAACTTTTGACTATTTACCATTTGAGTTCCTAATTACCATGCACAAAGTATGAAACCTTGTGCCCCCAGTGCGAACCAAAAAGCAATTTTCAAATTCAATGTTAAAAAATCATCCAAAGGAAAAGTGGAGAGCGTCTGCACCAGGATGCAACTGACAAGAAATAAAACGCGTAGAAAATTAAATAAAACAAGAGAAAAATAAAAAAAATAATAAACTAATAAAACGTGTCGGACGAAACTTATCGAACTGCAATGAAGACTTAAGTGTTCCCTGTGACAGTTTCAGTGTTTTCTTAATGTACGCGAAGAAGTACTACAAAACTATGGTATAGATAAAACAAGCAATATTGAGGGAATATTTGACAAAAAGGCTTTTTCGGAAAAGTTGTCTAAAATCTATATCATTAAATAAAAAGGAATACTTTCAAAAACCTAAATGTGCGCTGCAAAAAAAAACTAACTGTAAAAAATCGGTTGAAATAAAATTTAATATTAGGTGTCACAATAAACCCTTAATTTCAAAGAAAGATGACATAAAGGTCCAGTAAATAATGTTAAGTGACAGCGTCTCAAAGTGTAAGACTAATACCAATGATAAGTATACCTAAATCTATTTAACAGAAAAGAAAAATCGACCGAAAATTTGGTATATAAAAGTATCATTAACAAAAAAACCTCCCAAAACACTCATTTTTAGAATGTATATTTAAAGCACGTTTCAATATTATAAAAGGTAGACGAAAAGAAAAATATCTCGCAATAAACAAGTTTTTTCTAACTCACAGAATGCAGATATATTTAGATGTACTAATTACAAGGCTTTAGAGTTGCTTCTGCTTCCCGTTACAAAAAACTACCTCCTCCTCTCCCTCATTCAGAACTAAAACGGAAATAATACCGATTAAATGGCCTTGCTCCGCTGCATGACAAGAAATCCATCATAAAAAAAAGGTCTGGCACTATTTAAACTCGTGTCTCCCTCCAGAAGGCATCACTCAGTCGATCACCTCTGTAGATCCTGGTCCATCCCAGCGATATACACCACCAACCATGAAGGCCTTTGTAGTGTGTGGTAAGTAATCTATTCGAACAAACTGTATTTGGTTTGTAATGACAGAAGCGAGTAAAATTATTTATAACGTTCAAATATTGAACTCTAACTGAGAGACTGGGAGTCCAGTTCTCAGTAAAGTACTACAAAATATCACAATCTTTTACCTGAAATTTTCAACGTTATTTCCAGCTCTTCTTTTGTCTTGTAGCCGCCGACAGGCGCCCAAACAATGGATATGGAGCACCTCCTGCTCCTCCAAGCAATGGGTATGGAGCTCCACCAAGCAATGCAATGCTTATGGCCCACCTAGGAACTCCCAATGGAGTAGATCCACTTGCTGCAATGGCAGAGAATATTCCTGGCGGTGGAGTTCCTGGAGAAGACTACAAACTTTGGCCTCCGTCCCTGACACTCGTTTCTCCTGCGATGCTCAGAATGTACCTGGTTATTATGCCGACACTGATCGTCAGGCTGGCTGCCAGGTCTTCCACAATCTGAAAATGACAGGCCCAATGGACGCCGTCAGCAGGAAATTCCTCTGCCCCAACGGCACCATCTTCAACCAACAGTACCTCGTCTGTGACTGGTGGTTCAACTTCGATGTGCTGATGCTGAAGACTTCTATCTCAGTCAACGAGCAGATTGGGGTCGTTGCCTATGACCCTTATGGTAGAAGTCGCAACGGTAACGGCAATGGCATGCAACAAAATGGCTATGGTTCCAGTTAATGGCAACAATGGCTATGGTGGTGCTCAAATGGCAATAATTATTTATGGTTCAAATACGCAATGGCAACGGTAACAATGGCTATGGTTCAAATGGCAATGGCAACAGCAACAATGGCTATGGTTCAAATGGTAATGTAACACTTAAAATGGCATTTGGTTCAAATGGCAAAATAACAACGGTAAAATGGCTATGGTTCAAATGGCAACAAATGGAAATGGTTTTAACAAAAACTTAGGTAATGGTTCCAATGTGCAACAATGGAGCCCCACCAAACTCCTATGAATGGGTATGGAATTCCATCACTTTCAAACTCCTATGGAGCGCCATTCTAAATGTGGCAAATGATCATTTTCATTTCATTCAACGCATGAACCTTTCATTAGTGCTTCATACGAAACTGCGACCATACAACTTTATAAAGATAAATGTATATTTTTGTACAATAAATAAAAATAAATAAGGAATTACAAATACTATTCTGTATACTTTACCCTAAACAAAAAATTTGCTCAAATGTATGCACATGCATATTCGGTCATGGATGATCTAAATGACGATATCTTATACGATTAGTCAGTAAACAAAGATGTAAATTTTACATTCCGGTGACATGTTTATACTACTATTCTACAAATTTGGGAACAAAAAAAAAATTACTGTATTTCAAAAATCTATTTGGAAGCAAAATCAGCACAGGGTACATTTTTTCATTCCATGTATACGTTGAAGAAGTTGCATAAACATGAAAAATGAACATAAGTCATATAAAATAAATCTAAGTAGCATTTTTATTAAAATAATATTCAGATGAAATATAATAATTTTTTAAAAAGTAATTTGTAAAATTTTCCTTAAAAGAATCCATAAGCTTTCAAAATGGAGTTTCATCGCGCAAGGCGTTCTTTGGCTAATTCAGTTATGAAAAGGAAAAAACAAAATCGTTTAAGCATCCCCGTGCTTACTTCTAAACAATAACTTATGTTTCATTTTGTTTCAAACCAGTTAAAGGCTTTAAAAAATTATTATTAAAGAAAGTCTAATTAATTTCAGACAATATAACAACACTGGTTATTAACTTGCAATTCCTTTAACCTGTGTTTTTAAGACAATAATTTACAGACGCCATTTAACTTGTAATAAAATTAACAATAACAATAACTAACGAGTTTCTGAATTTTTAATGAAAAAAACGCTTTTCTTCGGTACAAAAACGTCGTAGTTATTTCTGTTGACTTTAATGAAAACATTTTGCTTCACTACTATTCAAAACTTAGTTCTCAACATCTTGTACTGAGTCCAGTCTTCCTCTCTAAAGAATCATAAAAATATCCTTTGATTTTGCTGTAAAAGCTGGCAAGATGGACAGTTGATATCACCTTAGAATTTTTGCATATAACCGACGAATTTTTCATTGGCACTGCGCATCTGATTACTTAAAAGAGACATAAATAATTACAAGTAAATCAGACAAAACCTTGAGCAACTGTGACAGATGAATTGATAATTGATCACTTCAATATAAGTCAAACCACTAAAACTTACATTCTATTTTAAATTCTGTCTAATAGCTGATTAAAAACACTCCCAATAATTTTCAACAATCAATAACTGAATTTGAAACGACCGTACACGTCCAGGTCTGACAACGCTTATTTTTTTTATCTTTTCTTCCCCAAAATCGTTTCGTTGTCAATTAATACTTCCTCAAAAATACTCAAATGCTAATGAATTTATGTATCTCTACGTACAAACATACGTAAAAAATAAGTTTTCATAAATAAAGACCCCGAATTTATAAATATACAGTTAAGGAAAGAGTCACATGTAAATTCCCTTCATTTTTACTCACGCTAAACGTCTACCTTACCACGCTTTTGGTTTCATGAACGTCAGAGAATGAAACACGAACACAAACTCAGACACGTGAAACTAAGAAAGCTATCGGAAAATATCTTGTCTCTCAAATATCTTCCTGTATCCAATAATGCAGTGACTTTCACCATTAAATGCGGAATTACCAACTTTCTCAGTAAGGAAACGTCATAAACGTACTGTACAAATAAATAAAGTCGCAGAACGAAATAAAATATAAATTTAGAGGTAGCGATTAAAAGAAAGTGTTAAAAATTTATCTCATCACTGAAAAACTAAGCAGAGCAGAATAAATAGAAACGGCAAAACCTTTGGGTGAGTCACAAATGATGCAGAGAAAATACTAACAGCCAGTTCTTCCATTTTTAGATTTTTCTATTTTTGATATAGAGGAGTGGACAAGGTGCACACTGCCGAAAGCTATTAATGGCACTGCATTGAAGTAAACCTCTGTGTTCAAGACACATAAGTAGAATATATGAGTAATAATGTACTATGAACAATAAATGTTGTAATATTAAAGGACATCATGTAAGAAGACAAATACAGCATCTTAAACAAAAACAAATTATTGGATAAAAATTATTAGATACGAGAAACGCAGTGTGAGGTATCTGTTTCTCCATTAATTAAGTACAGGTTAATGAAGGTTAACGAAGCTATTTGGCTTTTGAGTTTCTAATTACCATTTGAGTTCCTAATTACCATGCACAGAGTATGAAACCTTGTGCCCCCAATGCGGCTGGGTTAATCAGTTATGCAATTTTTAAATTCAATGTTAAAAATCATCCAAAGGAAAGGTGGAGAGCGTCTGCACCGGGACGCAACTGACAAGAAATAAAACGCGTAGAAAATGAAATAAAATAAAATAAAAAAATAAATAAATAAACTAATAACACCTGTCGGACGAAACTTATCGAACTGTAATAAAGATTAAAGTGTTCTCAGTGACAGTTTCGGTGCTTTCTTACTGTACGCGAAGAAGTGCTACATAAAGTATGGTATCAGAAAAACAAGCAATATTGAGGGAATATTTAACAAAAGGAATACTTTCCAACTGCCTAAATGTGCGCTGCAAAAACTAACTGCAAATAAATCGGTTGATATAAAATTTAATATTAGGTGTCACAATAAACCCTTAATTTCAAAGAAAGATGACATAAAAGTCCAGTAAATAATGTTAAATGACAGCGTCTTAAAGCGTGAGACTAATACCAATGATAAGCATGCCTAAATCTATTTAACAGAAAAGAAAATCGACCGAAAATTTGGTATATAAAAGTATCATTAACAAAAGAAAACCTCCCCAAACCCTCATTTTTAGAATGCATATTTAATGCACGTTTCAATGTTATAAAAGGTAGGCGAAAAGAAAAATACTTCGCAATAAGCGAATATTTTTCTAACTCACTGAATGCAGATATATTTAGATGTACTAATCACAAGGCTTTTTGTTTGCTTCTGCTTCCCGTTACAAGTAACTACCTCCTTCTCTCTCCCTCATTCAGAATTGAAACGGAAATAAAGCCGATTAAATGGCCTTGCTCTAGTGCATGACAAGATATCCATCATAAAAAAAATAAGGTCTGGCACTATTTAAACTGGCGTTTCCCTCCAGAAGACATCACTCAGTCGATCATTTCAGTAGATCCTGGTCCATCCCAGCGATATACACCAGCAACCATGAAGGCCTTTCTAGTGTGTGGTAAGTAATCTATTCAAACAAACTGTATTTGGTTTGTAATGACAGAAGCGAATAAAATTATTTATAGCGTTCAAATATTGAACTTTAACTGAGCGACTGGGAGTCCAGTTCTCAGTAAAGTACTACACAATATCACAATCTTTTACCTGAAATGCTCCACGTTACTTCCAGCTCTTCTCTGTCTTGTAGCCGCCGACAGGCGCCCAAGCAATGGCTATGGAGCACCTCCTGCTCCTCCAAGCAATGGGTATGGAGCACCTCCCGCTCCTCCAAGCAATGGGTATGGAGCACCTCCTGCTCCTCCAAGCAATGGGTATGATCCACTTGCTGCTTTGGGTATGGAGCTCCTCCATATTCAAACTGGCGGTGGAGTTCCTCAGGTGCAAGACCACCCTATTTTGGCCTCCGTGCCCAGACACTCGTTTCTCCTGCGATGATCAGAATGTACCTGGTTATTATGCCTTACACTGACATGGAACAACGCTTCTTCCACATCTGCCATTTAATGTATATTTTTGCATAATAAATGAAAATGAATAAGAAATCTGCCCCAACGGCACCATCTTTAACTCTTTCACCTCGTCTGTGACTGGTGGTTCAACTAAGCACTGTGTGATTGAAGACTTCTATTCAGTCAACCTAAATTGAAGGTATCATTGCCTAAGACCTCTATATGGTAGAAGTGTAACAGGAATGGTCAAAGTTTATGTATATCCTTACAGTTCTTTAAATTTAAGTGCTGAAAAAAATGGCTATTTCAAATGGAATCTATAAAAGAGAACAATTTGGCCATTATTAATCAAATGGCAATTTAATTTGGTAACAATGGCTATGAGTTCAAATGGAGAGGAGAGAGAGAAAGAGGATATAGAAAAATGGAATGGATATGAATAATAAACAAAGTACACTGGTAAAATGTCTTTAAAGAAAATATTCAAAACAATGGAAATAAATGGCCAAAATAATAAAGATATAAAACCTTAATTGCAAAGTTGATGGTTTTAACCAGCTCCTATTATTTACCTAGTTCCTATGAGTGATACGTTGTGGCAAATGATCATTTTCAAACCAGTTAAATGGTTTGAAAATTATCAATTCAGGTCTATTTCATACGAAAAGACTGGCTACAATCTTATAAAGATAAATGTATGATTTTTTTATTTCAGACAAAAAATAAATAAGGCATTTGGTTCTTTACAAAATTTGAAATTTTTTGTATAAAAGAAACAATTTCTGTTGGTTAAAAAAAAATTTTTGCCTCTGTGGTTCTGCACATGTCTTTTCCCCCAAAATCAGAAATCAGAGAAAATTACTAAGTAATTTTGCTGAAGGAAATGGGAAGTAGGAGAGGTACTCTTACCCTAGCCTTCAGAATATATTCAGTTAATTTCTTTCAATTTATCTTTACTTTTCCTCGTTTGATACTACTATTCTTCTCCCTATTAATTTCTAACAATGTTAAATACTGTATTTGCTTTGAATGATTGTTAAAAAAAATATAGGTATATCAGTTAGGCATAATTCACTTACATGTAAATTTGAAAAGACCTTGCAAATGCAGAAAAATGAACACTTGTAAGAGAGGTAAATCTAATTACATATGAAAGATAATATTCAGATGAAATATAAAAAACAATTTAAAAATAATTTGTGCACTTTCATTTTATATATACAATATAAATTAGAAAAATATTTAATTTTTCAAAAAATTTTCTTTGGCTAAAATAATCAAAAGGAAAAAACAAAATCCTGTAAGCATATCAAGTTCTGTCACTTCTAAAAGTTCCTATATTTGGAAGGTTGTATCTTAATTCAGTTACATAAATTGGATCGCCAATAGAAATTATTCATAAACGTCAATCCCATATCAAACGTCAAAACGTCCAACTAGCAGTACTAGGAAACGTCAAAACGTCCAACTTCCTGGTAACTTAAACATAAACGTCCAACTCTCAATAAGAAACGTCGTAAACATCCAACTTTAACTCATAAGGAAACGTCGTAACAATCCAACTTCCTCAGTTTCTGAAACGTCGTAAACGTTAAAAATTTCAACAAAAACGTCGTTAAACGTTCTGCTTCTTTAAACGTCAAAAACATTTTTGCTTCCTACTATTCAAAACTTAGTTCGTCAACATCTTCAGTAAAGAAACATCGTAAACTTCCAACTCTCGGTGAAAACGTCGCAAACGTCCAGCTTTCTTTTTAAGGAAACGTCACAAACGTCTGGCCTCGGTAAGGACAGTAAATATCAAACTTCCTCAGTAATTTTTGTCATAAACGTCCAACTTTTCATAAGGAAACGTTGTAAACGCCAACTATCTGAGTAAAGAAACATAAATAATTACAACTAAATCAGTAAGGAAAACCTTAAACGTCAACTTCCTGACAAGAAAAATTGATAAACGTCCAACTTCCTTCAATCTAAGGAAACGTCACTAAAACTTCCAACTTCTCATTTTAAAACGTCTGTCCAATAGCTGATTAAAAAAACGTCCCAATAATTTTCAACAAAGGAATAACGTCTGAAATTGCCAACTTCCTCACTAAGGAAACGTCGTAAACGTCCAACTTTTATCATAAGGAAACGTCATAATCCAAAATCGTTTCGGTCAATTAATAATACCTCGTAAATACGTCCAAATTCTCATGAAACGTTATGTCCAACTCTCACATAAGGAAACGTTGTAAACGTCCAACTTCCTACATAAATAAAGAAACGTCCAACTTCCTCAGTAAGAAAACGTCGTAAACGTCCAACTAACTCAGTCAAACATGTCGTAAACGTCAACTTCCTCACTAAGGAAACTCGTAAACACCAACTTCCTTGGTAAGGAAACGTCAGAAACGTCCAACTTCCTCGGTCAGAAACGTGAAACGTCCAACTATCAGTAAGGAAACTCGTCTCTCAAATATCTTCAGTAAGTATCCAAACGTCCAACTTCCTCAGCAATAAATTCATAAATTCCAACTTCCTCACTAAAGAAACGTCGTAAACGTACTGTACAAATAAACAAAGTCTCATACGAAATAAAAGGTAAATTTAGATGTAGCGATTAACGAAAAGTGTTATCAATTTATCTCATCACTGAAAAACTAAGCAGAGCAGAATAAGTAGAAGCGGTGAGTAACAAATGATGCAGAGAAACTACCAACAGCCAGTTTTTCCATTTTTAGATTTTTCATTTTTCGATATAGAAGAGAGGACAAGGTGCACACTGCCAAAAGCTATTAACGGCATTGCATTAAAGCAAACCTCTGGGTTCAAGACACATAAGTAGAATATATGAGTGATAATGCTAATACTATGAGCAATAAATGTGATAATATCATTAAAGGACATCATTTAAGACAAGCCTCTTAAATGGATACGAGAAACGTAGTGTGAGGTATCTGTTTCTCCATTAATTAAGTACAGGTTAATGAAGGTTATTGAAATTATTTGGCTTTTGAGTTCCTAACTGCCATGCTCAAAGTATGGAACCTTGTGCCCCCAATGCGACTGGGTTAATCAATTAAGCAATTTTCAAATTCAATGTTAAAAAACTCATCCAAAGGAAAGGTGGAGAGAGTCTGCACCGGGATGCAACTGACAAGAAATAAAACGCGTAGAAAATTAAATAAAATAGGAGAAAAATAAAAAAACAAACTAATAAAACGTGTCCGACGAAACTTATCGAGCTGCAATGAAGACTAAAGTGTTCCCTGTGACAGTTCCGGTGTTTTCTTACTGTATGCGAAGAATTATACAGAAAGTATGGTAAATATCAATAATGAGGGAATATTTGACAAAAGGCTTATTCAGGAAAAAGTTGTCTAAAATAACAAAATCAAAAGGAATACTTTCGAACTGCCTAAATGTGCGCAGCAAAAACTAACTGCAAATAAATCCGCTGATATAAAATTTAATATTAGGTGTCACAATAAACCCTTAATTTCAAAGAAAAATGACATAAAAGTCCTGTAAATAATGTTAAGTGAAAGCGTCTCAAAGTGTAAGACTAAAACCAATGATAAGAATACCAAATCTATTTAACAAAAAAGAAAATCGACCGAAAATTTGGTATACAAAAATATCATTGACAAAAGAAAACCTCCCCAAAACCCTCATTTTTAGAATGTGTATTTAATGCACATTTCAGCATTATAAAAGGTAGACGAAAAGAAAAATACTTCGCAATAAACGAGTATTTTTCTAACTCACAGAATGCAGATATATTTAGATGTACTAATTACAAGGCTTTTTAGTTGCTTCTGCTTCCCGTTACAAGTAACTACCTCCTTCCTCTCTCCCTCATTCAGATTTAAAACGGAAATGAAGCCGATTAAATGGCCTTGCTCTAGTGCATGACAGCAAAGTCCATCACTATAAAAAAAAAAAGTCTGGCACTATTTAAACTCGCATCTCCCTCCAGAAGACATCACTCAGTCGATCACCTCTGTAGATCCTGGTCCATCCCAGCGATATACACCACCAACCATGAAGGCCTTTGTAGTGTGTGGTAAGTAATCTATTCGAACAAACTGTATTTGGTTTGTAATGACAGAAGCGAATAACATTATTTATAACGTTCAAATATTGAACTCTAACTGAGAGACTGGGAGTCCAGTTCTCAGTAAAGTACTACAAAATATCACAATCTTTTACCTGAAATTTTCAACGTTATTTCCAGCTCTTCTTTGTCTTGTAGCCGCCGACAGGCGCCCAAGCAATGGATATGGAGCACCTCCTGCTCCTCCAAGCAATGGGTATGGAGAACCTCTTGCTCCTCCAAGCAATGGGTATGGAGCACCTCCTGCTCCTCCTAATGGGTATGATCCACCTGCTGCTCCTTGGCAACCAATGGGTATGGAGTTCCTGGATCACTACCCTATTTTGGCCTCCGTCCTAAACACTCGTTTCTCCTGACGATGCTCATAATTCCTGGTTATGACACATTCACTGATAACATTGCCTGATGAAGAAATACCCATCTGTCAGGCTGGATGCAAGGTCTTCCACATCTGCCATTTAATGGACAGGCCCAAAAAATGGAAATGCCGTCAGCAAAATGCTTATCCTCTGCCCCAACGGCACCATCTTCAACCAACAGTACCTTAGATTAAGTGACTGGTGGTTCAACCTAAATCGACTACGCTGATGCTGAAGACTTCTATAAAACCAACGATTTTACAGATTAAATTTTATGTATATCCTTACAGTTCTTTAAATTTAAGTAGAAGAAAATCGCAATTTAATGGAATCTATAATGCAACGGCAATTCAATTTTATGGTTCAAATGGCAATGGCAACAGGTAACAATGGCTATGGTTCAAATGGCAATGAAGAGCAACGGTAACAATGGCTATGGTTCAAATGGCAATTAAATAAAAATGGCTTTAAAGAAAATAACAAAAAATTATAAAGGTTAAAACTTGGTTGTGCAAGTTAATGGTTTTAACCAATTTATTTGAATGGTTCCCAGGAGCCCCTCCATCACTTTTAGCAAACCCTTATGGTTTGAAAATTATCCATTCTAAATTTCATCGAATAAATGATCATTTATCATTTCATTCAATGCTATGAGATTTTTTAGTTTCAGACAAACTGCGACCATACAAATTTATAAAGATCTTTGTATTCAATTTGAAATAAATAAAAATAAATAAGAAACAAATTTCTGTTACTTAAAAAAAAATATTTTGCCTCTGTGGTTCTCACAATAAATCTCTCAGAAATCAGAAATGGCTAAATCTTTTACTTAGAAGTAACAAAGATGTAAATTACACTTACCTAGCATGTTTATATATATTCTAGTTAATTTCTTTCAATTTCTCTTTAATTTCTGTATTTCGTTTGATATCAATTACGGACTAAACCTCACCTCCTATTATTTCATTTCTATGTTTGGCTGATTTGCTTTGAATGTTTATAAACTTAAAAAATAAACATAAGTCAGTTAAATCTAACGAAGACGCATTACAAATTTAAACACCTGAAATATGCAGATATAAAATAACCACTTGTACTGAGCTCATAAAACACGAACATACATAAAGAAATCTAAAAACAATTAATTGCACTTCATTTTATAAATGAAAAAAAATTTTTAGTGCAAAACAAAATTTTTAAAACATAGTGTATCTAAAATAATCAGTTAAAAATCAATCCTATAAACCAAAGTTCTGAAGGGTATTAAAGATCCTAATATTGGAAACTGTATCTTAATTCTGGACATGATGGATCGCCAATAGAAAAACATCACGTTCACTTATTAAAACGTCGTAAACGTCCAACTAACCTCAGTAAGAAATAATTTACATCCAACTTCATCGGTTTCTAATTTATAATAAATTAACAACAAAATACGAAACGAACTTTCTGAAATTCGTAAAAAACTTCCTCACAAAATGGCATTTAAATGTCAAACTTCTTTAATGAAAACGTTTTGCTTCAACTATTCAAAACTTCTTCCTCAAAAACATCATTCGGTTCAACTTCCTCTCTAAAGAAACATCGTAAACGTAAACTCCTCAGATTTTAAACATGTAAACGGCTGGCAAGATGGACAACGTCGTCAACGTCCAAATTTCTCATAACCGAAACGAATTTTTCCAACTTGGCACTCTCAGGTAAGAAAACGTCGTAAATAACTTCCTCGGTAAAAACGTCAAACGTCCAACCTTCAGCAATTGGTGACAGAAACGTTGTAAACGTCTAACTTCAATCAGTAAGTCAAAAGTCGTAAACGTTCAACTTACTTCAGTATTTTAAACGTTCTGTCTAATAGTCCAACTTAAAAAATAACTCCCAATAATTTTCAACAATCAATAACTTCTGAATTTGCACCTTCCTCAATAAGACAACGTCAAAACGTCCAACTTTTTTCATCTGAGGACACGTCCAAAATCTAAATTTCGGTCAACAATACATACGTCATAAATACTCAAAATCCTCACTAATGAAACGTATGTAACTTCTCACGTACAATGTACAAACGTCAAAACTTCCTCATAAATAAAACACGTTAACGTCCAACTTGTAAAAAAAACGTCGTAAACTTTAACTTCCTCAGTCAAAAATCGTAAACGTCATTTTTACTCACGCTACTCACTCTACCTCACCACGCTTTTGGCTTCGTCCAACGTCAGAGAATGAAACACGAACGTCAAACTTCAGAAACGGAAAAAACGTCCAACTATCAGTAAAAATCTTAAATGTCAAATGTCTTCGTGTAAACATCAATGCAGTGATTTTCAGCAATAAATCGTCGAAACGTCCAACTTCCTCAGTAAGAAACGTCGTAAACGTACTGTACAAATAAACAAAGTCTCATAAGAAATAAAAGGTAAATTTAGATGTAGCGATTAACGAAAAGTGTTAACAATTTATCTCATCACTGAAAAACTAAGCAGAGCAGAATAAGTAGAAACGGCCAAATCTTTAGGTGAGTAACAAATGATGCAGAGAAAATACCAACAGCCAGTTTTTCCATTTTTAGATTTTTCAGTTTTCGATATAGAGGAGAGGACAAGGTGCACACTGCCAAAAGCTACTAACGGCATTGCATCAAAGCAAACCTCTGGGTTCAAGAGGCATAAGTAGAATATATGAGTAATAATGCTAATACTATGAGCAATAAATGTGATAGTATCATTAAAGGACATCATTTGAGAGAAGCCTCTTAAACGGATACGAGAAACGCAGTGTGAGGTATCTGTTTCTCCATTAATTAAGCACAGGTTAATGAAGGTTAATGAAATTATTTGGCTTTTGAGTTCCTAACTGCCATGCACAAACTATGAAACCTTGTGCCCCAATGCAAATGGGTTAATCAATTATGCAATTTTCAGATTCAATGTTAAAAAACCATCCAAAGGAAAGGTGGAGAGAGCGTCTGCACTGGGATGCAACTGACAAGAAATAAAACGCGTAGAAAATTAAATAAAATAGGAGAAAAATAAAAAAACAAACTAATAAAACGTGTCCGACGAAACTTATCGAACTGCAATAAAGACTAAAGTGTTCCCAGTGACAATTTCAGTGTTTTCTTACTGTATGCGAAGAATTACTACATGAAATGTATAAGGTAAATATCAATAATGAGGGAATATTTGACAAAAAGGCTTTTTCGGAAAAGTTGCCTAAAATCTATATCACATTAAATCAAAAAGGAATACTTTCGAATTGCCTAAATGTGGGCTGCAAAAACTAACTGTAAAAAAATCGGTTCAAAAAAAATTAAATATTAGGTGTCACAATAAACCCTTAATTTCAAAGAAAAATTATATAAAAGTCCTGTAAATAATGTTAAGTGACAGCGTCTCAAAGTATAAGACTAAAACCAATGATAAGAATACCAAATCTATTTAACAAAAAAGAAAATCGACCGAAAATTTGGTATACAAAAATATCATTGACAAAAGAAAACCTCCCTAAAACCCTCATTTTTAGAATGTGTATTTAATGCACATTTCAGCATTATAAAAGGTATATGAAAAGAAAAATACTTCGCAATAAACAAGTATTTTTCTAACTCACAGAATGCAGATATATTTAGATGTACTAATTACAAGGCTTTTTAGTGGCTTCTGCTTCCCGTTACAAGTAACTAACTCCTCCTCTCTCCCTCATTCAGATTTAAAACGGAATTGAAGCCGATTAAATGGCCTTGCTCTAGTGCATGACAGCAAAGTCCATCACTATAAAAAATAAAAGAAGTCTGGCACTATATAAACTCGCGTCTCCCTCCAGAAGACATCACTCAGTCGATCACCTCTGTAGATCCTGGTCCATTCCAGCGATATACACCACCAACCATGAAGGCCTTTGTAGTTTGTGGTAAGTAATCTATTCAAACAAACTGTATTTGGTTTGTAATGGCAGAAGCGAATAAAATTATTTATAACGTTCAAATATTGAACTTTAACTGAGTAACTGGGAGTCCAATTCTCAGTAAAATACTACACAATATCGCAATCTTTTACCTGAAATGCTTCACGTTATTTCCAGCTCTTCTTTGTCTCGTAGCCGCCGACAGGCGGCCAAGCAATGGATATGGAGCACCTCCTGCTCCTCCAAGCAATGGGTATGAAGCACCTCCTGCTCCTCCAAGCAATGGGTATGGAGCACCTCCTGCTCCTCCAAGCAATGGGTATGGAGCACCTCCTGCTCCTCCAACCAATGGGTATGGAGCTCCTCCATCACCTTCAAACTCCTATGGAGCTCCATTCTAAATCAGGTGCATGACCATTATCGATAATTCGATGCATGGTGGAGTTCCTGGACAAGACTCACCTTATTTTGGCCTAACGTCCCATTTAATGTTTCTTTTGCGAATAAATGAAAATGTAAGAAATGATGAAAAATGTTATTATCCCGACACTTTCATCGTCAGGCTAAATGTGCATTAGATTAAGCATCTGTGTATTAGGATGGCCAACCTAAATGGACGCCGTCAAGCCCTATAAAAACCAGGACTGTGTATTTTACCTCTGCCCCAACGGCACCATCTTCAAATTTAAGTACTGAAAGAAAATCTCGTCTGTGACTGGTGGTTCAACTTTAATTTTATGTACTTTTAATTTGAGCTGAAGACTTCTAGAGAGAACGAGCAGATTGGGGTCGCAAAAATATGAATAATAAACAAAATACCTAAAATAAAAGTCTTTAAAGCAAAAATATTCAACGGCAAAGATATAAAACTTACTTGCAAGTTAATGGTTTTAACCAATTTATTTACATATTTCCCAGAGAGATACATTCGCTGTTAGCAAACCAGTTAAGTGGTTTGAAAATTCAGGTCTATTTCATCGAATAAGACTGGCTTCGATCTTATAATTTCTTTAACCTCTAGTGATTTTTTTCCCTTTCAGACAACAACCCACGTAAGGCATTTGGTTCTTTCCTTTTCAATTTGAAATTTTTTGCAAAGAAAGAAACAATTTCTGTTGGTTAAAAAAAAAAATTAATCTGGGTTCTCAAATGTCTTTGCCCCTGCCGCTTCAGAAATCAGGAAAGATTCCACCAATTTTGCTGAAGGAACTGGGTATTGGAGCTCCCTCCATCAATTTCTTTCAATTTCTCTTTAATTTTCCTGGTTTGATACAATTACGCACTAAACCTCTTTGTTTCTCCCTATTATTTCATTTCTATGTTTGGCTGCTATTTGCTTTGAATGTTTATTTTAACTTAAAAATATAGGTATATCAGTTAGGCATAACGAAGACGCCTTACATACAAATTTATACACCTATGCAAATGCAGATATAAAAAACCACTTGTAAGAGATAAATGTATAGCTGAGCATATAATAAATAAAAATAAATAAATGAATACAAAATACTGCAAAATGTTTAACTTTTCAAAACAGTAGTGCATCTAAAATAATCAGTTAAAATCAATCCTGTAAGTATATCAAGAGATCTATCACAGATATTAAATTTCCTAACACTGGAAGGTTGAATCTTACTTCTGGACATGGTGGATCGCCAACAGAAAGAAAAAAATACATTTTTTAAATACTGGTAAAATTCTACTAAACATAGAATTTTCCAGGAACACAAAAATCAAACTTATACCCAAAAGAATCAGAATGATAGATTTTGATGAATTTCTAAAATTAAAGAGCAAATCTCATGACTTGGATTCTCCCCACATTTTAGTTTTTAGTAAAAAAAAAAACTTGTGGCAGGTTTGTCTGTCAGTCCGCCTTCAGATATTAAAAATGAATGAAGCCAGAGGGCTGCAAATTGAATGTTGAGCATCCACTCTCCAGTCATCAAACATACCAAATTGCAGCCCTCTAGCCTCAGTAGTTTTTATTTCTATTTAAGGTTAAAGTTACCCATAATCGGGCATCTGGCAACGACACAGCACAGGCCACCATCGGCCCGTGGTTAAAGTTTCATGGGTCGGTAAATTATACTTCTAAAGATAGATCGATTTTTATTATACAATGTAATAAAACTCGTTTGCGCCGAAGAAAATATCGGCGTAATTTTTAAATTTTGATGATATGGAAAATTTGTCAAGGTTCTTGATAGTAAATCGAGACCAATCTTTCAAAATGGATAATTTCTGCATGGTTCCACTGAATTCTCAATTTCGTCGCTATAGCTTTGAAATGGTCGGAGTTATCCAAGGTTAAGTTAGAGAAGCTACAAAGGATAATAAAATACTGAGTAAATAGATATCTTCTTACCCATGTACACTTGTGCTCAGCTAACAAACGTATTTGAAAAATTTTCATTTAAACTTTATTACAGATCAATGTCTGAAGAAGAATAATGAAAGAGTATATCACAAAAAATTATTAACATGTAAAAGGATAATGATAACAAACATATATCCAATTACAATTTAACTCAGAAAACCCGTAGCTTTTATAAAGATGGCATCCAAGTCAACATATAGTCGACTCACAGACGATTTCTTCAAAACATTACTTCCGACTTCGTTGGCAGAGGAAATAAAAATACTGATCGTGTCAAAGGACAATTATTATGGGAAAACTTTTATATTAAACAAGGAAACGTCATAAACGTCCAACTTCCTCAGTAAAGAAACGTAAACGTTCAACTTCCTTACAATGGAAACATTGTAAACATCCAACTTCCTCACTAGGGAAATGTCGTAAACGTCTAACTTCCTCGTTACGGAAACGTCGTAAAAGTCCAACTTCCTCAATAAGGAAACATTGTAAATGTCTAACTTCTTCAATGAGAAAACATCGTAAACGTCCAACTTCATCGGTAACGAAAAGTCATAAATGTCCAACTTCCTCGGTAAGGAAACGTCGTAAACCTCCAACTTCCTCACTATGGAAACGTCGTAAACGTCCAACTTCCTCACTGAGGGAACGTCATAAACATACAACTTCCTCACTAGGGAAACGACGTAAACGTCTAACTTCTTCGGTAAGGAAACGTCGTAAATCTCCAACTTCCTCGGTAAGGATACGTCGTAAACGTCCAACTTCCTCAGTATGGAAACGTCGTAATCGTCCAACTTCATCACTAGGGAAACGTCGTAAACATTTAACTTCCTCAGGAAGGAAACGTTGCAAACGTCAAACTTCCTCAGTAAGGAAACGTCATAAACGTCCAACTTCCTCAGTAAGGAAACGTCGTAAACGTCCAACTTCCTCAGTAAGGAAACGTCATAACAGTCCAACCTCCTCACTATGGAAACGTCATAAACGTCTAACTTCCTCAGTGAGGAAACGTCGTAAGCATCCAACTTCTTCGGTAAGGAAATTTCGTAAATGTCCAACTTCCATAGTGAGGAAACGTCGTGAACGTCCAATTTTCTCACTAAGGAAACGTCGCAAACGTCTAAATTCCTCGGTAAGGAAACGTCGTAAACGTCTAACTTCCTCGGTAAGGAAACGTCGTAAACGTCCAACTTCCTCGGTAAGGAAACGTTGTAAACCTCCAATTTCCTCACTGTGGAAACGTCGTAAACGTCTAACTTCCTTACTAAGGAAACATCATAAACCTCCAACTTCCTCGGTAAGGAAATGTTGTAAACGTCCAACCTCCTCGGTAAGGAAACATCATAAACGTCCAACTTCCTCACTAGGGAAACGTCGTAAAAGTCCAATTTCCTCGGTAAGGAAACGTTGTAAACGTCCAACTTCCTCACTAGGGAAACGTCGTAAACATCCAACTTCCTCAGTAAGGAAAAGTCGTAAACGTCCAACTTCCTCGGTAAGGAAACGTTGTAAACGTCCAACTTCCTCGGTAAGGAAACGTCATAAACGTCCAACTTCCTCACTAACGAAACGTCGTAGACATTCAACTTCCTCACTAAGGAAACGTCGTAAACGTCCAACTTCCTCGGTAAAAAACGTCTAAACTCAACTTCCTCGAGAAACTCAAACGTTCAACTTCCTTGGTGATATCGTAAACGTCCAACTTCTCAAATACTTCTTCCAAACGTCCAGTTCCTCGGTAAGGAAAACATCAAGTCAAACTTCAAATAAAACGTTGCAAACATCCAACTTCCTCGGTAATGGAAACGTCGTAAACGTCCAAATTCATTAGTTAGAAAACGTCATAAACATACTGTAAAAATAAATAAAGTCTCAGAACGAAATAAAAATAAATTTAGATGTAGCGGTTAATGAAAAATATAAAAAATTTATCTCACCACTGAAAAACTGAGCAGAGC
This sequence comes from Macrobrachium rosenbergii, assembly GCF_040412425.1. Taxonomy (NCBI): domain Eukaryota; kingdom Metazoa; phylum Arthropoda; class Malacostraca; order Decapoda; family Palaemonidae; genus Macrobrachium; species Macrobrachium rosenbergii. The sequence goes on along the minus strand of NC_089791.1, from coordinate 23,106,317 downwards.
AGAATAAATATAAACGGCAAAATCTTTGGGTAAGTAACAAATGATGCAGAGAAAATACTAACAGCCAGTTTTTCCATTTTTAGATTTTTCTGTTTTCGATATAGAGGAGTGGACAAGGTGCACACGGCCGAAAGCTATTAATGGCACTGCATTAAGGCAAACCTCTGGTTCAAGAGACATAAGTAGAATATAAAAATAATAATGCTAATACTACGAACAATAAAAGTTATAATCATATCAAAGGACATCATTTAGGAAGACAAATACGCATCTTAAACAAAGGCAAATTATTAGATGCGAGAAACGCAGTGTGAGGTATCTGTTTCTCCATTAATTAAGTACAGGTTAATGAAGGTTAATGAAACTATTTGGCTTCTGAGTTCCTAATTGCCATTTAAGTTCCTAATTACCAAGCACAGAGTATGAAACCTTGTGCCCACAGTGCAACCGGGTTAATCAGTTCAGCAATTTTCAAATTCAATGTTAAAAAAATCATCCAAAGGAAAGGTGGAGAGAGTCTGCCCCTGGACGCAACTGACAAGAAATAAAACACGTAAAAAATGAAATAAAATAAAAGAAAAATAAACAAGTAAATAAATGGATAAAACATGTCGGACGAAACCTATCGAACTGCAATAAAGACAACTGTGTTCACAGTGACAATTTCAGTGTTTTCTTACTGTATGCGAAGAAGTACTACAGGAACTATGGAATAAGATAAGTAAGCAATATTATGGGAATATTTATCAAAAGGGCTTTTTCGGAAAAGTTGTCTAAAATCTATATCACATTAAATCAAAAAGGAATACTTTCGAATTGCCTAAATGTGAGCTGTAAAAACTAACTGTAAAAAAATCGGTTGAAATAAAATTATTTATTAGGTGTCACAATAAACCCTTAATTTCGAAGAAAGATGACATCAAGGTCCAGTAAATAATGATAAGTGACAGCGTCTCAAAATGTAAGACCAATAACAATGATAAGCATACCTAAATCTATTTAACAGAACACAAAATCAGCCGCAAATTTAGTATATAAAAGTATCATTAACAAAAGAAAACCTCCCAAAACCCTCATTTTTAGAATATATCTAATGCACGTTTCAATATTATAAAAGGTAGACGAAAAGAAAAATACTTCGCAATAAACGAGTATTTTCTAACTCACAGAATGCAGATATATTTAGATGTACTAATTACAAGACTTTTTAGTTGCTTCTGCCTCCCGTTACAAGTAACTATCTCCTCCTCTCTCCCTCAATCAGAATTGAAACGGAAATCAAGTCGATTAAATGGCCTTGCTCCGCTGCATGACAAGAAATCCATCATAAAAGAAAGTCTGGCACTATTTAAACTCGTGTCTCCCTCCAGAAGACATCACTCAGTCGATCACCTCTGTAGATCCTGGTCCATCCCAGCGATATACACCACCAACCATGAAGGCCTTTGTAGTGTGTGGTAAGTAATCTATTCGAACAAACTGTATTTGGTTTGTAATGACAGAAGTGAATAAAATTATTTATAGCGTTCAAATATTGAACTCTAACTGAGAGACTGGGAGTCCAGTTCTCAGTAAAGTACTAAACAATATCACAATCTTTTACCTGAAATGTTCCACGTTATTTCCAGCTCTTCTCAGCCTTGTAGCCGCCGACAGGCGCCCAAGCAATGGATATGGAGCACCTCCTGCTCCTCCAAGCAATGGGTATGGAGCTCCACCAAGCAATGCTTATGGCCCACCTAGGAACTCCTACGGAGTAGATCCACTTGCTGCTTTGGCAGAGAATATTCCTGGCGGTGGAGTTCCTGGAGAAGACTACCCTATTTTGGCCTCCGTCCCAGACACTCGTTTCTCCTGCGATGCTCAGAATGTACCTGGTTATTATGCCGACACTGATCGTCAGGCTGGATGCCAGGTCTTCCACATCTGCCAGGACAGGCCCAATGGACGCCGTCAGCAGGACTCCTTCCTCTGCCCCAACGGCACCATCTTCAACCAACAGTACCTCGTCTGTGACTGGTGGTTCAACTTCGACTGTGCTGATGCTGAAGACTTCTATTCAGTCAACGAGCAGATTGGGGTCGTTGCCTATGACCCTTATGGTAGAAGTCGCAACGGTAACGGCAATGGCAATGGCAACAATGGCTATGGTTCCAATGGCAATGGCAACAGCAACAATGGCTATGGTTCAAATGGCAATGGCAACGGTAACAATGGCTATGGTTCAAATGGCAATGGCAACGGTAACAATGGCTATGGTTCAAATGGCAATGGCAACGGCAACAATGGCTATGGTTCAAATGGCAATGGCAACGGTAACAATGGCCATGGTTCAAATGGCAATAATAAAGAACAATGGCTATGGTTCAAATGGCAATGGCAACGGTAACAATGGTATGGTTCAATGGCAATGGGCTAAAATGGCAATATTTGTAACAATGGCTATGGTTCAAATGGCAATGGCAAAAAACAATGGCTATGGTTCAAATGGCAATTAAATAACAATGGCCATTTTCAAATGGTAACAATGGCCAATTTCAAATGCAACGGTTATGGTTCAAATGGCAATAGAAATGGAAATGGCCAAAGGAACGGTAACAAAAATGGTAATGGTTCCAATGGCAACAGTTATGGAGCCCCACCCGTTCCTATGAATGGGTATGGAGCCCCTCCATCACTTTCAAACTCCTATGGAGCGCCATTCTAAATGTGGCAAATGATCATTTTCATTCATTCAACGCATGAACCTTCTTTTATTGCTTGATACGAAACTGCGACCATACACCTTTATAAAGATAAATGTATATTTTTGTATAAAAAATAAAAAAGAAAAGGAATTACAAATAATATCCTGTATACTTTAACCTAAACGAAAAATTTGCATGCGTGTATGCACATGCAAATTCGGTTATAGACAACCTAAATGGCGATATCTTATACAATTAGTCAGTAAACAAAGATGTAAATTTTACACATTCCTGTTACATGTTTATACTACTATTCTATCAATTTGGGAACAATAAGAAAATTACTGTATTTCGTTAAATCTATTTGGAAGCAAAATCAGCACCAGTACATTTCTTTCATTCCATGTATACGTTGAAGAGAGTTGCATAAATATGAAAAATGAACATAAGTCGGTAAATCTAAGTAGCATTTTTATTAAAGATAACATTCAGATGAAATATTAAAATTTTTACAAATAATTTGTACTTTTCCTAGAATAAGAACCATAGCTTTCGCAAATGGAGTTTCTCGCGCAGGGCGTTCTTTGGCTACCAGTAACTAAAAGGAAAAAACAAAATCAGTTTAAGCATCCCCATGCTTACTTCTAACAATGATATGTTTCTTTTACGTGAACCAGTTAAAGGGTTTAAAAAATTATTATTAAAGAAAGTCTAATTAATTTCAGACAATCTAATATCACTGGTTATTAACTTGCAATTCCTTTAACCTGTGTTTTTTAAGACAATAATTTACAGACACCATTTGGTTTCTACCTGTAATAAAATTAACTATAACAGTAACTAACGAGTTTATGAATTTTTAGTGAAAAAAATTTCACACAAAAAGGCAGGTATTTCTGTTGATCTTAATGAGAACATTTTGTTTCACTAGTATTCAAAACTTAGTTCTCAACATCTTGTATTGAGTCCAGTCTTCCTCTCTAAAGAATCATAAACATATCCTTTGATTTTGCTGATATCACCTTTCGAATTTTGCACATGACCGACGAATTTTTCATTGGCACTGCACATCTGATTACTTAAATGATAAAAATAATTCCAAGTAAATCAGACAAAACCTTCAGCAACTGTGACAGATGAATTGGTAATTGCTCACTTCAATATAAGTCAAAGCACTCAAACTTACATTCTATTTTAAATTCTGTCTAATAGCTGATTAAAAGCACTCCCACTAATTTTCAACAATCAATAATTTCTGAATTTGCGACCTACAATTGATCTGACAACGCTTATTTGTTTTTGTTTTTTATTATCTTTTCGCATCCAAAATCGTTTCTGTCAATTAATACATACCATAAATACTCGAAGTGCTAATGAATTTATGTATCTCTACGTACATACATACGTAAAAACTTACATAAATAAAGACCCCAATATTTATAAATACACAGTTAGCTTTAACAGAGTCACACATGTAAATTCCCTCATTTTTACTCACGCTACTCATTCTACCTTACCACGCTTTTGGTTTCATGAACGACAGAGAATGAAACACGAACACAAACTCAGACACGTGAAACTAAGAAAGCTATCGGAAAATATCTTGTCTCTCAAATGTCTTCGTGTATCCAACAATGCAGTAACTTTCACCATTAAATACGAAATTACCAACTTTTTCTTCTTCAGTAAGGAAAAATCATAAACGTACAGTGCAAATAAATAAAGTCGCAGAACGAAATAAAAGATAAATTTAGACGTAGTGATTAAGGGAAAGTGTTAAAAATTTATTTAATCACTGGAAAACTATGCAGGGCAGAATAAGAAGAAACGGCAAAATCTTTGGGTGAATAACGAATGATGTAGAGTAAATACCAACTGCCAGTTTTTCCATTTTTAGATTTTTCTATTTTCGATATAGAGGAGTGGACAAGGTGCACAATGCCGAAAACTATTAATGGCACTGCATTAAAACAAACCTCTCGGTTCAAGAGACATAAGTAGAATATATGAATAATAATGCTCATACCATGAACAATAAATGTTATATAATCATATCAAAGGACATCATTTAAGAAGACAAATACGCAAATTATTAGAAACGAGAAACGCAGTATGAGGTATCTGTTTCTAAACGAATTAAGCACAGGTTAATGAAGGTTAATGAAACTATTTGGCTTTTGAGTTCCTAAATACCATTTGAGTTCCTAATTACCATGCACAAAGTATGAAACCTTGTGCCCCAAATGCGACTGGGTTAATCAGTTAAGCAATTTTTAAATTCAATGTAAAAATTATCTAAAGGAAAGGTGGAGAGCGTCTGCCCATGGACGCAACTGACAAGAAATAAAACACGAAAAAATGAAATTAAATAAAAGAAAAATAAATAAGTAAATAAATGGATAAAACATGTCGAACGAAACCTATCGAACTGCAATAAAGACTAGTGTTCCCAGTGAAAATTTCAGTGTTTTCTTACTGTATACGAAGAAGTACAAGAACTGGTATTAGATAAGTAAGCAATATTGAGGGAATATTTAAAAAAAGGGCTTTTTCGGAATAGTTGTCTAAAATCTATATCACATAAAATCAAAAAGGAACACTTTCGAATTGCCTAAATGGGAGCTGCAAAAACTAACTGTAAAAAAATCGGTTGAAATCAAATTAAATATTAGGTGTCACAATAAACACTTAATTTCGAAGAAAGAGGACATAAAGGGCCAGTAAATGTAATGATAAGTGACAGCGTCTCAAAGTGTAAGAATAATAACAATGATAACATACCTAAATCTATTTAAAAGAATAAAATCGACCGCAAATTTAGTATATATAAATATCATTAACTAAGGAAAACCTCCCCAACCCTAACATTTTTAGAATATATCTAATGCACGTTTCAATATTATAGAAGGTAGAAGAAAAGAAAAATACTTGCAATAAACGAGTAGTTTCCTAACTCACAGAATGCAGTTATATTTAGATGTACTAATTACAAGGCTTTTTAGTTCCTTCTGCTTCCCGTTACAAGTAACTAACTCCTCCTCTCTCCCTCATTCAGATTTAAAACGGAAATGAAGCCGATTAAATGGCCTTGCTCTAGTGCATGACATGAAAGTCCATCAATATAAAAAAAAAAAGAAGTCTGGCACTATATAAACTCGCGTCTCCCTCCAGAAGACATCACTCAGTCGATCACCTTTGTAGATCCTGGTCCATCCCAGCGATATACACCACCAACCATGAAGGCCTTTGTAGTGTGTGGTAAGTAATCTATTCGAACAAACTGTATTTGGTTTGTAATGACAGAAGCGAATAAAATTATTTATAACGTTCAAATATTGAACTTTAACTGAGAAACTGGGAGTCCAGTTCTCAGTAAAGTACTACACAATATCACAATCTTTTACCTGAAATGTTCCACGTTATTTCCAGCTCTTCTTAGTCTTGTAGCCGCCGACAGGCGCCCAAGCAATGGCTATGGAGCACCTCCTGCTCCTCCAAGCAATGGGTATGGAGCACCTCCTGCTCCTCCAAGCAATGGCTATGGAGCTCCTCCAAGCAATGGCTATGGACCTCCACCAAGCAATGCTTATGGCCCACCTAGGAACTCATACGGAGTAGATCCACTTGCTGCCTTGGCAGAGAATATTCCTGGCGGTGGAGTTCCTGGACAAGACTACCCTATTTTGGCCTCTGTCCCCGACACCGGTTTCTCCTGCGATGCTCAGAATGTACCTGGTTATTATGCCGACACTGATCGTCAGGCTGGATGCCAGGTCTTCCACATCTGCCAGGACAGGCCCAATGGACGCCGTCAGCAGGACTCCTTCCTCTGCCCCAACGGCACCATCTTCAACCAACAGTACCTCGTCTGTGACTGGTGGTTCAACTTCGACTGTGCTGATGCTGAAGACTTCTACTCAGTCAACGAGCAGATTGGGGTCGTTGCCTATGACCCTTATGGTAGAAGTCGCAACGGTAACGGCAATGGCAACGGTAACAATGGCTATGGTTCAAATGGCAATGGCAACGGTAACAATGGCTATGGTTCAAATGGCAATGGCAACGGTAACAATGGCTATGGTTCAAATGGCAATGGAAATGGCAGAAGGAATGGTAACAATAATGGTAATGGTTCCAATGGCAATGGATATGGAGCCCCAGCACCTCCCACGAATGGTTATGGAGCACCTCCATCACCTTCAAACTCCTATGGAGCTCCATTCTAAATCAGGTGCATGACCATTATCGATAATTCGATGCATGACGGATTCACTGATAACATTGCCTGATGACGAAATAGCCACTGACATATCCTTGACATGGAACAACGCCCTATAACATTATGACATTTAATGTATATTTTTGTATAATAAATGAAAATGAATAAGAAATAATGAAAAATGCTTATCCTTTACTCTTTCATCTGATCTAAATGTGTACATTAGATTAAGCACATGTGTATTAAGGCATGGGCAACCTAAATGAAGATATCTTTTGATAATCCTCTATACAAGCAGAATGTGTATTTTATATATAAAATTCTTTGAAAGAAAATATTCTTGAAAATTATAAAGTTATAAAGCTTAGTTGCAAGTTAATGGTTTTAACCAATTTATTTACCTAGTTCCCAGAGTGATACGTTCGCTGTTAGTGAACCCGTTAAGTGGTTTGAAAATTATTAATTCAGGTCTGTTTCATCGAATAAGACTGGCTTCGATCTTATAATTTCTTTAACGTCTAGTGATTTTTTTTCTTTCAGAAAACAACCTACTGAAGGTATTTGGTTCTTTCCTTTTCAATTTGAAATTTTTTGCAAAGAAAAGAAACAATTTCTGTTGGTTAAAAAGAAAATATTTTGCCTCTGTGGTTCTCACAATGTCTTTGCCCCCTGCCGCTCTCAGAAATCAGAGAAAATTATTAAGTAATTTTGCTGAAGGAACTGGGAAGTTGGAGAGGTACTCTTACTCTAGCCTTCAGAATATGATGGATTATGAACTGGAGGATTTCTCATCAACTACTTTCTCTCATCGCATATATGCAGTTATTTTCTTTAAATTTCTCTTTACTTTTCCTGGTTTGATACAATAACCCACTAAACCTCTTTGGTTCCTCCCTGTTATTTCATTTCTGTGCTTGGATGCTATTTGCTTAGAATGTTTATTTTAACTTGAACATATAGGTATATCAGTTAGGCATAATGAAGACGCCTTACATAAAAATTTAATCACCTATCCAGATGCAGATATAAGGGAACCACCTGTATGAGAGCTCATAAATTACAGCTGAGTATACATAAAGAAATCTCAAAACCATTTAACGTTGCATTTCAGTTTATAACTGAATATAGAACACTGAAATTTATTTAATGTTTATATACAGTAATGTCTCTTGCACAATCAATGAAAATGTGTCCCATAAGTATATCAAGAAAGCTGTAACAACTATCAATTTTTATAATACTGTAAGGTTGAATCTTACTTCTGTACATAGGGGTCAAAAATAGAGAGAAAGAATATATTATGTAAATACTGGTAAAATTACATTACTCCTAAAACCCTCTAGAAACAAAAAAAAAAACGAAAGAAATTCAGACTACGCGGTTGGTAAAAAAAAAAAAAAACGTAAATAGCCAGTGAAAAATCTAAATCAAATCTGCGCAAAAATTTGCAAACTTACAGGAGATTTGGGTGAATTTCTGAAGTTAACCAGTAAGATATACAAAACGAAAGTTTTTCACTTTTCTAGCTTTTTTATACTGATAATATGGAGAAGTACACTATATGTCACAAAGTCCCATTCCAGAATTTTGCTGGATCACTTTATAAGAGTTCCCAATTTCAAATGCTGAAGAAAAGATGAAAAAAGAAAAAAAAATATACAATACTTTCAATCAATATGTTTGATGTTTTCGCAATTTGGAACTTTCGTTCCTAAATCAGATCTTACAGTTGTACCAAACTAGAAGAAGAATTATCGTCAAACTGATCAAATTATTCAAGGTCGATGTCTGGAAAAGAGTAATAAAAGAGTATATAACCAAACAAAAAATCATGATAACAATAGCAGTGCATAAAGAGCATACCTCCACGAAATTCATATGACAATCAAGTAATACATGAACTTGTCTTAAATGGGTTATTAACCTGTAAAATGATATTGATAACACTGACACATATCCAGCAACATTTTAATTAGGAAAGACCTACCTTTTATAATGAGCAAAATAGTGTCCATGTCAACAAACAGTCAACTCATGAAAGTCCCACAATATACATTTATAAGTCGAGCTTCATCGAACTGTTTTCACGTTCTTGAGATATTTTGCTAACAAACAATTGGCTAAAAAACATAAACTATTACCAACTTTGTTGGCAGAGGAAGTATAAATAAAGATAACGTCATGGGACAATTATTAAGTGACGGCAAATTCTTAAACAAATAAAAATCTTTTGGAAAGCTTACCATGATAACGAATACTGAGTTCCATAATTTTGAAAGTGAATGGAATAAAGGTTTAATTTGAAACGAATACAGATGTTTAAACTATGTAAAGTTCAACATGGATAAAATCAATACCTTTTAAAATTATCATAAAACCAGAGTAAAAACAAAAGCTGGAGCAGAGGACAGTTCGATCTCATAACTCCTCTGAACTGTCTAAAAATTAATATAAAACGAAATCATCGCTTTAAAAACTCATCAACTGTTTTGAAAATTAAATTGACTCTTTAAAAACGAAAAAATTTATTCTCTGTACCAGAAAAATGTTAAAAGCGTACTGTTTGGAATGCCGATAATCAAAACGCATTTTACATGGAATGACAACAGTAAAACACAAATCTTCGAAATATGGCATAAAAAATCACATGCAGTAGGCTATCTATTTTTTCAGAAATACTCATTTCATAATTTAAAAAATAAATATTTCGAGCTGCGATGAAACCATATTCCAAAAATTTGTAAGACTGCATGTCAACTATTGATAAGATATTGACAGTTAGTGTAAAATGTGCTAGCTAGTGAAAAATTAAAGAAAAAAAAAAATTAATTAAGTAAAAGAAATCTGGATTACAAAATTCAGAAAAAATTGACAAGACACATAACATTAAAACTGCTAGGCAGGCATACTTTTCATAATTCTGCTCTCGATACTGAAAAAAACTACCAGGAAAGAGTCGTATATTGCAGCATGCAAGTTTCTGCTAAACAGCGTGGATAAAAAATTAAAGCACCACAGAATTTTCTTAAAATATTTTAAATAAATCAATACTAAGTTCGTGAAATGAAATTAATGCTTGCCCTCTAAATCAAACGTGAAACGGAAGCGGTACATATTAAATGGCCTTGCTCTGGCGCATGGCAAGGAAGGCCATCAAGATATAAAAAGAAGTCACGGGAAACAAATGATATATAAACTAATAATGTCCCGCCTCAATGCATCACTCAGTCGATCACCTCTGTAGATCCTGGTCATTCCAAATAATATCACCACCAACGATAAAGGCCTTTGTGTTTAGTGGTAACAATTTATTCAAAACTATACAATTAAAATATTAATATACCAGAAAGTTAAATCATGGTATATTCAATTCGATATTCAATGATATTTGTGGCTAAGTACTGATGAATATACAAAGTGTCATGAAGAGTTTACGACAAAAAAATTGTGTATATATTCAATCATAAAAATGTACCCGTTTTTCTAATTTATATATATATATATATATATATATATATATATAA